>NC_054548.1:39111244-39434095 GCF_017654505.1 Polyodon spathula
CACTGCAAATTCAAGATACGTGACTGTCAGCTACTTGGTATTTAATTAGCTGACAGTCACGCATCATTGTTAAACTCGTGCAGACTCTGGCCGAGGGGTAATAAGATAATAACTAGCTAGTTAACCCCTCAGTCAGACTGGCTGCACGGGGAGGAGGGTGTCAGGAGAGATGCCACAGACCCTTTGTAACAGATTGAGTTCCTTTTTCTGACTTTGTTCTGCTCATCTCCATTGCTTCCTCAGCTGCCTCCTTCCTCTGACTAAGCCTTCAATCTCATGCTGCCATCTATCTAGACTTTCCAGGAATAGTTTGTACTTTTTCTGTCCTTTTTTCAACTCCAAACCTCTCACTTCCATATGCGTAGATGATGTCCCAAATTGATCCAGCTTCTTTTCAAGTGTTCCACTTAACCTTTCCAATGCAAAACAGAGATCCGTGTTTACTGTGTCCCACACAGTTTTCTCACAAGATCTTAGCCATTTAACTCCAGGCTTGTGCCCGTTGAGGTTCTTTTCTCTCTTATGCTGGTTTATCTGAATGGCTTCGCAAGGATCATTCAGTTCATCACTAGTTGTATCCATGCAAGTCTTCCTCACGTCTATGACAGGGGTGCTGATATCCTGCGAACTGTGGTTTGGTTCCTGTCGCTGGATTTCAATCGACTGACTTGACCGACTTTGTAAGAAGTATTGATTAATGTGAGGCCCTTGTCCCTTCTCCCTCAAGCATTTGATTTTCCCTTGATGAATCATCAAACCCCTGACCGTTGTTGTCTAGTCGCAGACACAAATCTGACGTTCCATGTCTTTGTTAACTGCAGACCTTGAGCTAGTCTTTTGTGAAGTACTCTCCGTTCTCATATCTGTTTCCATACTTATGTCATTATCCGTGTTGTCCAACGTTGAGTCATCTTCCACTTTCGTTCTCGCAAATTCTAGGGCTATTTTTCTCTTGAATTTCTTAGAAACCTTGGGCAGGTGTCTCCAGCATCCTGTTTACCTTTGAAAATACATAGCTGGATACTGCTGACAAGGGTAACCTTTGCCACCCCCAATGGGGTCTCTCCATGCTGTCACAAGGTTTTTCTCTTGTTGCCAGTAAATGCAGGACAAAAGTAAAAAATATAATTAAACATAAGAACAACACATATCCACTAAAAACTAATACCTACTGTAAAAATAGCAATGTTGTTTATGGAATAGCCTGTGAAAAATGTGATGAAATAAAATATGTTGGAGAGACTGGAACAACTTTAATAAAATAATTCAGCACCACCTTGCATTAATTAGAAATAAAAATGAACTTGGATGGATATATAGACTGAACATGATTATGCCAGCAGGACTCAACAGAAAAAAATGAACTAATTAACTCCAATAAACATTTAAATACATAAAATTACATAAATTCAATTAATTCAAAAGTTGTGCATGCTGGGGAGGTCAAATCAAGGCTGATCCTCAGTGCCAGCATTGTATGATAATATAAATATAAGTTTATTTAAAATAATGTTAATTAGAATTAATATAGATTTAAAGATATAAGTAAAAATGATGTCACAATATATAGAACACCATTACATCATGTAAGAATAAATCATGGATTTGAATATAAACAATAACAAGTCATTTGTTATGCTGTCAAAAACCTATAAATACCTCCACTGTTTTGATTCAAACACAGGCTCCTTTGAGAAAGATATGTACAACATATCAAAATGTTGGGCAGCTGGCTCTTTGAACTAAAATATATTTTTATTGTTATTTAAATATATTTATATTCACATGGAACATATCATTGAACCATTTCTGACTTAAATATAAAGAAATAGCTATAGCTTCTTAGTTTTATCTCCATGTTTGTGATGATACAAAAAAAAAAAAAAAAAAAAAAATAGCACAACAAATGATTCCCATCATGTGGACATTTTTACTAAGGGAATGCTTATATTTCCTTAGCTGCCAGACAGAAACCTTCTCATGTGGAGTTGGACATTCAATCTTTTTCTCTTACTGGGATTTAATTGTTAAGTGAAAATCAGAAGTACGGAATTTAGCTCTCAAGTAATGAACTAACCCATCTTTACCACAACCAGAAGATTTACTGCCTTTATTTTATAGAGTCTGCTTTTATTAACATGTATTAGATGGTTGTCAAAGGGAAACTATAACTATTTTTTAAAACATATTAAGGTCACTGACAGTGAAAATAAAACATTGAGGTTACCTCTTTTTACCCCATATTAAATACACACAAGTGATTAAGTAACCAGTATCAGGTGTTAAAAATGAATTTACAACCTGTAGTTTTTAAGTTGTCTCCTTATGAAAACCACTGTGTTATATGTACAGGGATGGAAAAAACAGATTCACTTGCTATCAATACTGTGCAGCCAGTGCAGCAAGTGGAAGGCTATGCATGAATTGGTGACCTCAACACAAAGGTTCACTTGCCCAGCCGTTTATATAGCTTTTAACTATTCCTCTGGCGATATCACAAATGTGTGCAGCCTTGAATTCAAAAGCAACTGTCAACCAAGCACCTACTATCAGCTTGTCATATTAGCTGCCTTGCCCATCATGACTGAAACTAACTTGCAACAGGGAGATGCAGCTTCTACATTTAACAAAATACATGTGAGGGATTCTGTTTGTAGCACAAATTAGTCAGTAATCTGAGTGATAGCCCATTTAGACAAAAGGGTGTGTTACAAATAAGTTTCTGTTTTTGTCCATGGCCTGCTTTAGAATCTCGTATCTCTGTTGTAAAATAATGTTTCAATTAGATATTTGTAAATTATTTTAACAATGAGAACCATGTTTGCTTTATAATGTAAAACCAAACAGACAAAATAATTGTAGACTCTTTTGGGTTTAAATAGCTAAGTCAGTCATTGCTAAATTATTTGTGTATTTATAGTCACGGAATTCTAAATTACTTTGTTTTAAACGGTTTGTGACTTTTTTTGTAGACAAAAATACATACAAATACATTAGTTGCTTTTTGATTAATTTTTTTTTTTTTTTTAAAGAAACAAAAATAAATCCCAATTGTATTTAATCAGTTAGCATGAACTCAAATCACGCCCGTTTGACTTAACGGCGCTACTCGCCTCTCCCCTCTCCCTTCATCTTCAGGGAACCATGCTGCATCCAGCAAGCAGACAGAATTTGATTTCGACCAATCCAAGTAAATAAATAGGGTGGGGGGAATTGTCCTTGTGAAACAAACATAAATATGTAGTTTGTTATACACATAACTGAAGATTATATAACAAAAACATTTTTAGGTTGTGTGTGTGACCCAGTCAAATTAATTTTTGTTTGCGTTGCAGTATGTATATATATATGGTTGGTTCCCTTGGTGAGTGAATGGTACGTTCCAGGCGCAGCTCAGTCCCCCTGGAACAGTTGCACAGGCTCCGGAGTTGGGAAGAGAAGTTATTGAGAATCATGGCGGGGGGAATGTCATTCCATTGCCACAGGAATAATCTGTTTTTAACCGGATTGAAAGCGACAGTTTTGATTTTCATGTATAATCTTTCTGGTAAGTGAAAATGTTTTGTTCAGACACAGAAGTTAAGACATAACAGGCTACATGTAGGTAGAAAAAAATAGTTTGTAAAGTAGTCAGATAGTTGCGTTGTGATACTGTGCTTAGTGTGGCATATACATACATACATACATACATACATACATAAGCCTAAAGTTATGTCAGAGCTCTGGTCAAAAGTGACATATCTCGTAATACTGGGATAATACACCCTTTTATAAACCAACCTACCGCTCTACTCTGCCACATTATTATAGTTGGGTATTTAAAAAATAATAATAATTAGAAAATCAGAATGGAATTTGACCCGCTGTTGTGGATGCAAACTTTAGCTAAATAACATTTATGTCAATATAACAAATGATGAAGGCCTACTTATTCGTATTGCAATTTGCGAAATTATTTTTCAGTCTTATACTGTGTTGTTTTTTTTTTTTTTTTTTTAAAGTTAATAGCATGCGGAATGGACAGTGAACACATTGCAGTTTGGGGAATCTAAAGTATGGTGTGTTGTCCATCCTTCTGAAAAGTCATAGCGAGACTAGCACTATATAGTTTATGATAAACAGTGCCCCATATCGGCAATTGTGATTTAGTGTTTAGATACAGTACGTTTTGATGTGATTGATACAAGACCCGACTTCATGTGTGACATGTTCAGTTGTATGTTATGGATGGGTATGGTAGTGTTGGTGGGGTGACCTGCGGCTGCCATGGAAACCGCATTTCGTCGAGAAAGAGTACAATGCTGGTACTCGACTGCCTGTGCCGTGACCAGAGTTCAAAGAACACCGATAAACTCCTGAAGGAAAACAGTCGCGTTGATTCTTCTAATGAGTCACATCAGATTAAGCCGGTGTGTAAGATTAGATGGAATGAGCGCAAGAAAGTAATAACTTTACGGGTAAAAGAACAACGTGTGTTTGCATTTTCGCATCCAGTGAGCTACAGCAGGTTTTGGTTGAAATATTTCAGAGTTATTTATTTTTCACATCTCCCTCTTAAAAGGCTACCTAAAGCTAAACGGATAGCATTCAAATTTCACTAAGCATATTTCCACTCATATTCAAAGTACATTTCTCATTTTAAACTAGTCGTTTATTTTCACCAGATGAAGCTTTGCAGATTTAACGGGGTGTTTACCCAGGATGTCTCCTGCACTGGCATGTAGTTTATTTTATAAAACGTCTTCTAAAGTTTTTCGCTCTGTGGAGTCTCTTCTGTTCCCACCATCAGCTAATTGATTCTAATTTGAGTCACACCGATACCATTTAATGTCTTGTATTTAATTGGAGTCATGCTGATGGTTGGGTGGGATTGTTCAGTGTTGTGAGCAGCTGTAGACAAGTATGGGCTCATCGTTTAATTAAAACACAGTTTCCCACGAGATGGCATCTAATATTAGCCCCCATTAGAGTTGTATTCACAAATATGTTAATTTTATGGTTATCAATTTAATGCACTTCCACACAAGTCATTTAGATTTATTTTTTTTTTGGGGGGGGGGGAGTAACCGTAGATAATGTATTCTGAAATGTGTGTGTGTTTTTTCCAGACACAGGATGATACTGTAGCTAGAAAGCTTTGTCAGAAAATTGAAAACTGAAGTAATTTTAGCAGTTTTTGGTGAATTGAGGTGAAACTTTCAGACAATTAAAAAAAAAAAAAAAAAAAAAGTTTGCTTCACAAAAAAACAGGTTGTCTGCTGTACTTTTTTTCGACACCTGTTGGTGTATGTTGGTTTGATGGTCGCTCAGAGACCTTGTTGAGACAGTTGTTGCAGAGAGAGGCAGCTGTTAGGAGTAGGAGATGGTGTGCCTCAGGTTTCAGTGCAGGGAAGTGCTTGTTACAGTATGCCCCAGCCATTTAAGGTGTTCAGCATTGCACAGTAATTTGCCATATACAGTAGGTATTGTATTTTGCACATACAAATCTGTTGGTCAAAGAGATTAATTAGGCAGTATTGCATACTATGTGTTTGAAACTGCGTGATATACACTAATCTGGGACTAATGGTTTTGCAGAGGAATTTCTTATTTTCTGTGGAATGCAGACTAGATAATGCTAATTAATTTAATGGCAAATCACACATTTTTATTTAACCTTTTCCTAATTTGGAATATGTGAAATTTTTGTGGGGGTTTCTTCCTATGTGAACTGTGGCTTCTAGGTCATCTTGCCTTCTCCCTTAGGTACATCTCAGTCAGAGGCATGGTCATTAGCCAGCCAGAAAGATTGACAGGAACAAAAGGGACTTTTTCTTGATGAGCAGTAATATAAATCTTTACTGAAATATACGAAGATTTCTTTTTAAGTTAAATTTGTATTCATTCAAAACCTGTTTTCCCACTGACCCCTGAATTTTTCCTCCAGCCCCCTGTACTCTGCTATGAAAAAAAAATGGTATCCGATCCAATCAGGACAGTTTTTTGGATTGTGGCATCTTGTTTTTAAGTATCTCCTGGATCATGTACACCAGAATGTATTTAGATGCAGGAGTTATAGACTGTTGAGATTTGAACCAGCTATGGTTCTAGTGGTCTCAAGAAGGCTTGTATAGGAGTACAGGTAAAGGGATTGCTAAATGTGGTGTGTTAATAGGGAATTTTGCCTTGCATATTTCTTATCTCTATAAGAAATATAATAAAATAAATAATTTGGCACTTCCATTCCCAGCTGTGTGCTACTCTGTTATTAGATGCATAATGTACAGTATTTGCTTGATTCAGATCATGTTGAGAAACAAGACTGTGTAGTGCTATCTGTAATACTTTAAAGCTACATCCTGTATTGATTGGTTTTATTTGTAGAGTCCCACCTTTGTTTTATTTATTTACATTATTGTGTGTATCAACAGTGGCTAAAAGGTATCACGACTGCACTTTTAAACTAGTCTTTACAGACCCTTGGAACGGGATTTTGAAAAAAAAAAACACCTCTTGTAAAAAAAGAAATCCCACACCTAATCTTTCTAGTTTTATTGCCTTTCTTGGATTGGAAATGCACCACACAAAACATTTTCTGATCTAAACCTCTGAGTGAACCAAAAATGGATGAAGTAAGGCAACTAGATTGTATATGGGCAGCCAGTAGATTAGTTCAACATTTTGAACAGTAAATTCTGCCCAGAAAAATAATTGATGTGTTTCACAATGCAAGTCTAGAATGATCAGTTTTAGCAAAAAGAACATTTAGAAGTACCCAAACACAGACAGGCCTACAGTGTATCTCCATGCTTTTGAGAGGCTGGATGTTTCTGCCTAACCAGTAATCTTATCTCTGTATCCCTGTATTATATCAGTTACTGTCAGTGATTTGTTGCAAGTGAACTAAGTATGAAGCCCTGTGTTCGTTTCTTAAATTTAGAATACAGAACCATGCTCAAACATGTCAGGGAAGTGGATAAGAAGCAGCAAGGTGATTGACAGGATTAGTCCTCAGACACAAGATCACCAACGACAAACAAAGGGAGCTCCATGGCTTGACCTTTGTCAGCAGCATTGCATTGGAGAAGCTTTGAGATGGGAATTAAGATCTAACACAACTGAGTGTGCTGCTCTCAAGGCACATTGAGAAGTTGACAGTAAAACACGTTTTTAGAAATGTTCTCTGTCCCTCCAACCATGCTCTATAGTAGAAAGGCAAGCTATTTGACAAGTTTTGAAACACAGTTGACCTCTTAAAGACATAAAGAAATTCCCCTGTTATATAAACAAATACTAATATGGTGAGAGTTCCACAAATGTTATTGTAACTGGTCTCCTTATTTTATTCCACTCATTTAAAAAATCAAACCAAACACTTTTAGCTTTAGATCCAGTACAGTTTCTGTAAGGCTTACAGTTGAAAAAAACACTTGGAATACTACAGTATTAAGGATATTAAATAAACTAGTGCTATAACATTCCAGCATGTATTTGCATAAAATGGCAGCTCATTGAGTTCTGAACTAGACACTGCAGTACTCCAAAACATAGTGTCTATTCTTGACACAGATGGTATGTCCTCATTTGAAACAACAAATAGAAATGACATGCTCTTCATTTTAAAAAAATGCTTTGAAGTGCTAAAGACTTGTTTTTTGTTGTAGATGCCCATTTAATTTTTGGAGAACCCAGAACGTAAACCCTGCTCTTATTTTTAAATATTAATTCTTGTTGAATGTTTAAGTACGCACTTTCATGGTTTATATCTTTCATGACTGTATACATGTATTGCTTCAGAGCAGGCACACAAACTTCTTCCCAGTTTAAAGCCTTCTTTCACGAAGAAAACTAGTAGGGCTCCTGATTTTACTTTCTTGGGAATGGCAAATTTCTATTTTTTTTTTTCAAAATGACAAATTCCATTTTTACCAATTTATTAAGAATTAACAATATAATTTGAACATAAATAACATTTTTACATTTAAAAAAAAAAAATGTATTGAATTCATTTTTTTAAGTCCCTGAGATACTGTCGTTTTCAGGAAAAAATATTTCAGTCAACAAATAAAGGTGTTTTGAAAAAAACAGCTTATTACTGGCATAACAATATATAGACTAGTTGAAAAGGAGGGGCATTATTACAAAAATGTACAATTTTCATAAAATTACAAATTAAATCCAATGTTTAATGTTTCATCTGCAACAACGCAGTCTGGTTTATGCTATACTAGCTGTAAAAGTGCTTGCATGTGTTTCTCATATACCCTGGACAGACAAGAGTTGCCTTAGTTAGAGCAGGGCTTTTCAACTATTTTTTTTTTTAATTTAAGGGGGCCAGATTGGGGGGGAAAAAAAGTTAGTTCATTTTATAAAGATCCAATTCAGAATCCACTTGCAAACAAACTAAAATGTCACAATTTTGCTTCACTTGGTTTCACACTGAAACAATCAGCAGATATACATGTACAGAGCGTCTATGAAATACTGTATCTGTAATAATGATAATGTACGTTCATTTGGTTTTTTTGACATCTGCTGTTAGTGTCAGCACGCAACCCATGTTAGACATATCGCTGAGAAACACAGACTTTTTTTATGGGCATTATGTTGTGTTTTTTTTCACCGTACAGTACACATACCTATGTGTGCTTTCCGTGCTCGGTGTACTCTGGGTTATGCATTACATCAGTTTGTTCGGTTTCGTTTGCATCTTCAGTTGTAATGCGATTGCTTTCATACTGTCTGACTTTGAGGTTGAAACGCATTACAGTTCCCTCTCAGTCGGTCTGAGACCACCTATTTAAGTGAGTCCTAGTCCACTTGTTTGGTGCACACTCTGATGCGTTTGGACGTTTCGCACCTGCCAAAACGAACCGAACTTAGGTGTCAACTGAACTAGAGTGCGAATTATCCTCTCCTAATGAAGGGCCCTTACTCTGCACATTTTTAAGCAATAATAAATATTACATAACTTTATTTATAAAGCAATAATAAATATTACATAATGTTCAGATATTAAACAAGACTTACACATTTTACCATATTAATAGTATTTTAATAAGAGAACAGTGTGAGAATTTAACAGAGTATCAGTACAAACATTTTAAAATGTATGTGACATGTTAATAGTGTAACTGTTGAGAAGAGATCAGCTCTTCTACTTTTGAGCTTCTAACTACTGTGCCCTCTGGATACGTATTTCCAAAAGCTCCTTGTTTGGTTTCAAAATGCCTTTTCATATTGTATTCGTTAACTACTCACACACATTCATTACACAATAAACACATTGGCTTTGCATTCAGTTGATAAAATAAATAAGTATTTATTGGTCCACTCGTTGAATCTACGATTTTCACTCCGAGTATGTAGTGTTATTAAGGAGTTAATGATATATTAGAAATGTTATAAAAGTAGAGGTTTCACCTCAACCACCGTGTCGTTTCCTTGTGTTGAGTGGGTGACTGAGTAACAGATTTGCAATTTAATAGCTAAATAAATGAATACATAAATTCAATTAAGTTTTTTTTAATTGGGGTGAGGGTTGACTTTTTTTTTTTTTTTCCAGGTACTTTTCACTTTTCATACAACTCCAAAATTATTCCACAGAATAGAACTCTCACAAAACAGCTAGTTGCGTTTTTAAACAACTCGACTCACACATCACACAGGCAGTGCTGCAGCAGAGACGGGCAGTCCATCAGTGTAATGCCCACAAAACCACCTGTTTTCTCATTATCCAATGATCCTAATAACATACAAAAATGTTTTATGCAAGTGTCATTGCTGGACTTCTGGGTAGTGTAGTTTTCAAAGCAATCCATTATTTTTTATAGGAGAGTAACAGCGATAAAAGTCGTTTTTTTTTTTTTTTTTTTTTTTTTAAGGTTCAATTGCAAAGCAGAATTCCATTTCCAAAATGTCAATTCCATTCCCAATTCCTAAGTCCACGATTCCGTCTGATTTCGCAATCGTAAAAAATCAGTAGCCCTACTGTAGCTCCGTCAGATAATAATCCGTTAATATGCCATAGGCTGCTTGTCATCATCCCCTAAAACATTGATTGGAAAATCTCTCTTGGCTGCTTCGCAAATCACAAAAGGTTGCAGTCCCATGCATAGTAAATGTAGTACTGTAACCTCTAGTTGTCTGGTGGATATAATATTGCTGGTGTTAAGCATAACAGTGATTAAAATCCTGTCAGGAGGATTCACCTTCATCTCACATTCATCTTTGTTCTGAGACCTAATTTCTCAGAATGCTTTCAGACTAGTAAATCATTCAAAATATTTTCACTCCCTTCCCAGCGGTCTGTCTCTTTTTTTCCTTAGTACTGTATTTTTCTATTTGCTATACAGTACCATAATTGTGACATTCAAGGATGTTCAAGGATGCAGAGTTCTGTGACAATGGATCTTTTGTATCCCATGGGAATCTATTCACCTACCATGTGTCTGAAATAAATACTGTTAGGAGAATGAAGTTAAGGTGTTGGCTGGTGTTGGTCACTGCAGAACCACAAATGTTGTTGTTGTGATGAAATAATTGATAAGATGTATTTATTTATGCTACTTTTCAGTTTCAAAGTTTCTATGTGAAAAGAGAGAGTTATTTACAGTACAAGGAAGCAAGCAAACTGACAGCTTACTGGAACATATGGATCAAAAGCATTGGATAAATGGCAGGCAACACCCATTAAAAGGATCAGACATGCCTTATACTGTGTCCGGCTGTTCTGTAAACATCCAAGATTAGGCCTAAGTGTATCTTTATCATTTTAAAAGAGGAGAGTCATGATAGTGGCTTGCACACAGTAGCACCACCTTATTTAGTCTTTTAAAAAAATAATTGATCAAACTAATTGCTTAGTTGAATTGGTATTCTGATGTTGTACTATAGAAGGATCTTTCACAATTTAGTGTCCTTGTTCAAGACAACCATGGTTGGGAAAACTAACCTTCCTTTTCAGGACAACTGACTGCAGATTAGGACGTCTTTTTTAAATATGTGTCTTGTAAAAGCACAATCCCTGTTGTTTTCACAACCTGT
The DNA here is from genome assembly GCF_017654505.1 of Polyodon spathula. Classification (NCBI taxonomy): domain Eukaryota; kingdom Metazoa; phylum Chordata; class Actinopteri; order Acipenseriformes; family Polyodontidae; genus Polyodon; species Polyodon spathula. The sequence goes on from NC_054548.1 coordinate 39,122,270, forward strand.
TGAAGGTTACCAAGATAACTAAACATACAGTAGCACATACTTTATTTTGTATTTCTTTTAATGAAATAATATATTTTGTAGTGAGTGCATTGGGGTTAATGCATTTACTGTATTGGCATGAGTATAAATGAATACAACTCTGAGCAGTGGTTTCATGGCTAAAGGGTATGGAGGTGAATTTAAGATGACTGTTCATGCATTTTTAAACATCTATCACAGTAGAAGGGAGTTCTTTGATTCATGAACATTTTTTATGGAGATCAATCCGGGGCTTTTTTGCTTCTGTTGATTTGTTGGTTTCATGACTATTTTCAATACTATTTAAATGTAGAACTGCTTGAGCGTAGTGAACTGCTAGTGACATCTGCAGCGTAGTGACAGCAATGAAAGTGACTCAGGATTCATAAATAATGATAGAAAACGTAATTTAAGGTAGGCCTACATGTAATGCATATTTGTTTAATGCAGTTATTACGTTAAGTTTTGAGAATTAAGTGTGCTGAAAGTAGGCTAGATACAAACCTCTTGGTGTATTTTAACATGTTTTGTTGTGTTAACAATGGAGCATGTGAAGCTAGTGATCTAATATAAACGCTGGTGTCAAGTAATTGTCTCCAATACACGGTGGGTCTGCTCGCAAATATTGTAAATAAACTCCAGAGGTGTTTAATTGAAGTTATACAGCATATGAGAGAAATTTGGATCTAGAACACTGAGTGTAGATGTTTTCTTGTTTTTGACATTGAGGCCGAGTCTTTTAGTAATAATTAAATTGAAGATATTTGGTGTTGCAATTTAAATATAAAGACGTACACACTGTGACGTGATTAAGATGAAAGGCTTTAATGCATGGGATAGTTTTAGAAATTTGTATTCTCATTCGGGCAGTAATGACTTCTGCTGTGCATTCCAATTTAGAAATATAATGGGCTCTTATCCTAACAAGGGTTGGTTTTAGGAGCAAAAATGTATGGTGTCAGCATGTTTCACAGCTTTACAACTTTTCTCTAAAATTAGGCTTGGTAATAAGTGACATCTGTAGTGAAAAAGAACCTCTACTTTTAACCTCTCCATTTTGTGATGGTATTAATATGTAGCGTTTACGGTCCTCTTATGCCCCCAGAAGAAAGCTTTATAAAAACAGTAAGCTCTGTGAAACTAATTCAGTGATTATCAATGGGCCAACACATGTTGAGAATATCAAAATCTATACCATGATTATTTTACATTTAGTTCTGTTGTGTGATTAGTTGGACTAATGATGGCTAAATTTCCAGAAATACTTGTCCCAATTAGATTAACTTTTACCTTGACATGCTGTATGTTGCAATGTACCACTTTAAATGTAGGTCAGAATCTTATGTGGTAATTTTGACAATTAAAACACTTGCCATCACAGGGCTCGCAAAATCGATGCCTGACATTCTGGGACAACCAAAAAAATCTGTCGGACAACGTGTTTTTGGCTTCTTGCCCGAGGGACAAGACAACGTTCTACGGTTTGTGAATTGAGATTGCGCTCACAGATCATCCCAGTAAAACACGTTTAGAGGGATCAATGTTTTTCATTGGTAATGCTTGAGTGATTTCCGGGGTGATGTGGATGTACACATTGCTTGTGACCAAATCCCGCAAGGATTGCCCCGTTAACACCCCTCAGAACTCAAGCAATCCTATCTAGTCAGCGCAGTGGTGTCACATGACTGTCTGCACCAAGGGTAAATAGACACTACGACAGCCAAAGCATATACTTTGATATGAAAGGCTATGACTTTTTAAATGAAGTTACAGACTGGAATTACAACCTACAGTACTCTGCTCACCAAGATTCACATTGTGTTATATACATTTTAAACACTCTTGTTACACAGACCCATTTATATGCTTTGTACCAATGACTGTACACCAACATTAACACACTACACGTAACATTCAACACAAATAAATAGCCCAGGGGCGGGGCACTTTGACACAGGAACCAAGATTTCAATGAACATTTCCACTTGAAACAAAACTGATGATTGATGTATTTTTTTTTTTTTTGTACTGTCTTCTTCAGTGAATAGGATATAGCCAGAGTACTGGGTGCAGCATGCCACAAATTGGGTTCTGTACTTGTAATACTACATTTATTCACTATCTCATTGATATTATTATTATTATTAGTGCTAGTAGTGACAAATACTTTAAAGAAAATTAAAGAATAAAACCGTACTAATATTAATAATTTAGCTAATGCCATTATCCAAGGTGACTTCCTTAACTTACTCCAGCAGCTTATATCGTTTGTTTTGGATTGTCCTTTTACTATAGCGAAGAAAAGGCTTTGGACCCAAACAGGGTTGTTATAGCGAGGGTGTACTGTATTAAGTATTTGACTTATATGCTTCATAGACGACACTTGCACATTTTAATATAAATGAGTGCACATTTGTTATTTCATTTTTGTTATTTTTCACCACCCATAGTGTTCAACATTTAAGAGGGTATAAAGAAGATTGAATCAGAATCCAATTACATCCCTTACAAAAAAGTAATATACTGCAAGTATACTTGTGCCAAATTGTCTAGTTTTAGCTTACTATTGGTACCATTATACTATTCTATTTTGACACAAGTACACTTGCAGTATACAACTTTGTATATTATTTTTGTAAATAATGCAATGTAGTTCTCAAATATTGGACATCTTCTCTTTTGCATACCTGCATTGTCTCTTGCTAGATGTGCACCTCCAGATTCTGACAAATACTTTTAGAAAACCAGGAGCAACTTCTGCTCTGGGTCAAAAAGCTATAATGCTCTGCGGCGGCCCGTCTATGTGGATAACTATCAAAATACTAGTAGAAACAAGTAAAACACAAGGCTGGGAAAAACAAATGGAAATCTGGAAAAAAGTATGGAATTTTGATGTTGAAGAAGTATATGAACCCTGAGATAATGTACCTGTATTGAGTACAGTGTACTTTGTACAAATCACAGTCCATAGGTCAGTTATGGGCAACTTGACATTTTTTTTGGACAACCAAATTTCTGCAGTGGACTGCCTGAAGGGCAAGTACCATTACAAAAATTTTGCGAGCCCTGCATCATGACATTTTTTAAAACAGACTTCACGTAGTTTACCGCATGTCGATATGCTTTTTCATGGTGCATATTTGCACCATGAATAATTGTTCTTGGAATTCCTTGTTTATTTAGTTTTTCAGTCCAGCACATTGCAGACATTGTGATGGAACATCTTGTTTCTGATTGTTGCACAGACAACAGGAAGGTTACATTCCCATTAATTATTCATTCATATCAATAAACTCAAGGTAAACAGCCAAGGAAAAAAAATACAACTGGTGGCATGCCTGTTAAAAATGACTTCTGTCAGATGGTCGGCAAATGTGTGTTACATTTCAGGTCCTACTGTACAGAGTAGCTCAGCATCATCTGGCCCGTTCTCTGTCTAATCTCATCCTGTGAGAAAATGCGTCATTATCATAATGTGTTATTGTTACCATTCTCTTTACTGTGCACCTCCCAGCCACAAGAAAGGCGTACTGTATTATTGGTTAATGAAGGGCAAACAGAGGGAGGGACGCTGTTACACTGAGCTCAATATGACCGTGCCTCCGGGAATTTTCAATCGCGTATTCACTGGCAGTGACACAGATTTTTTTGTTAACTCAAACACGTTTAAAAAAGAAAGAAGGAAGAAGCGGCAGTGAAGTGTTTGGATTTACCTAATGTTCAACGGGTACACAAATTCGTCCCCGACAATAATATTAATGTGAACTCACAGTTGTCAAATACTGCAGAAATTACACAGAGATTACACAGAGTTAAATTGAATTGTGAGAGAATGGCCTAAAAATTGCAGTACTTAAAATGCAGTGGTGCAAACACATTGTGACTCATTTTATGTCTTCAGTGTATAAATTGCTTATTTATTTAGACATTACAATGACTGTTGCTGTTTTGTAATTTGGTATTATTCCCCCCAAAAAGACCAATGCTATAAATGAACACACAATAGGTAAGTCATTATTAGTTTTGCTCAAATTCGTACACCAAAAAAAAAAAAAAAAAAAAAAATTGGTAGCTATGACATGGTTCAAGTAGTAACTCCCAGTGTTATGATATGTGTAAGAGAGATAACATAATGTTGAACAAAACACAATCTTGAAGCTTTCTTTTTACATTAATTTTTGTGTAATACATTCACACTACCTTACGTAATTCTGCTTTAACGAGTAAAATGTGTGCTTCCACAAAAGTGGTTAGAATGTGTTTGCTTTTTTTCCTGAATCGAGTGTCCAGCAATGCACCAAACACAAAACTAAATCCTTAGCAACTGTAAATTTCCAGAACTGTGAAACTATATAACGCCTCTCAAATGTAAACATCTAACATTATGTGCTTCCAGCTGTTCATCATTGTGATGCAGCACTCTCCATTGCCTGGCAAAGTTTCTATTTCTATTTTTTTTTTTTTTTTCCCCAAAGTCGCTTTGTTTGTACAGGTTTTTAACAGCTATTGGTAAACTACAGTTGCGCAGACACTGCAGCTCGAACAACTCATTTGACTACCATTATCAAACTCCAGCCATGGGTACATTTTCAACCAGTTTGCTTTTAACTTTTCCTTCACTGATATCCCTTATTTGTGCTGTTGTATCACTAAGTAGGTGTCTAAGCCTCTAAATCTAATCTATATATTAGTCAGTGGTATGTGACTGAGTTTATAAAAATAATACCATGTATTTATAACCAAAATTTGCCCTTGTATTTTTTCATTGTAAAACATTTGTTGTTTTTAAATTAAATTTTTACAATGGAAAAGTGACCTTTTATATTAGTAACAATTAGTGTGTGAATCACTCAGAAAACATTGATTTTGTGTTTGTTTGAGTTAATTTCATCAACATGAGAGGCTCTCTGTATTTCTTTTTTGTTGTTTTATGAATGAGTATGAAATCGCCTTGGTGCCCTTGGCTTGGATTTATGTTTTGCCTTTCTCCCCCCTAGAACTGCCTTGGTGCCCCTGAATCTTCACGCCCAACGAAGGCAACGTTGCCTTGCCTTTCGTGACCTAACTTGATGCCCTGACCCCTGGTCTAGAACATAAACAGTTCAGCAAACTTAAAGTTACTGATCTGGTGTGAAAGAATGCATTCTAAAATGGTAATATTAAACAAGGGTCGGGATGGGGGAATGGAACCCCTTAAGTGAATCCTAGACATTTGTATCATGTTTACAGTATGCCATGTTAACAGTACAATATTGACATGATTTACCCTGATTCACCATGGGTAACCATTGCCAGAATATGCTTGGTTCTGTACACTGTGGCACAATAGCCAACACGATTACATATTAATAGACATGCTGCTATTCAAGTTTTTATTTATTTATTTTTTTGCAAAATCGACCATTGTAATGTCAACGTTTATTTTCTAAAGAATTTAACATTTTTTCAATTTAACCAGAGAATGGGTGAAATCGACTTTTAAAAAAATAGTTTTTATGCCATTGAGAAACTTCTCATTTAGCAAAACCCCTACACAATAAAGATCCTACACAATTTTAAAAAATTGTCTCAAATAAACCATAGAAAGCGCAGCATATTAAAGAGTGTTACATAAATGTAACACATTTCCGAGGATAAATAATATGCACAGCTAATTGAACAGAACTAACTATTTGGAGTCTAAGCTCCGCCCCTCTCCTGCTTTGGCACAGCTGGACCCAGTCACTGGAAGACAAGGCAGACGGGCCTGTTTCGTCCTGCCGTGGAGACTTCAGCTGTTGGTGAGGGTATTGTGCACAATACTCATTAAGAGTTTTCCTCTTGTGCCCCATTTTCAAATCAAAGTAGTAACTGCCAGAGAGCATTCTAGTGCTGTTTGTCAACGAGATCTGTCAGAAAAGGATGAAATGACTGACAGTGAAGCTACAGTAGCTACTAAGGGACCACTAAGATGACGGACAGCGCCCCCTATCCGTTCGAGATGGAACAGACTACAGATGATTTCTAAAGTATTATTTTTGGTAAGAACATAAATATCAAGTGGTTTTACTGACATTTATCCTAAGTAAGTTTATTTCAGGTCGGACTCATATTTTTTGTGAATTTGGCGTTTAACAAGCTTTACAGATTAAAATTGAAAAGTAGCAAGCCTGCATATTAGTTTTTGACTTGATGTACATTACTGCATCTCTGCACAAGTGCTGAAATGTACTGCATTTAAAAGATCAAATTAGTGAATCTGAACAGTAGAGGATCTTTTACTTTATGCAGTATTCTTGGAGACATTTTCGATGCACTGCTGCTCCTCCTCACAGATGGACAGTGTCACTACCTCTTGGAAGAGGTCAGGAACAGGCTGTGCTGGCAGCTATGATTTTATCAAACCAAATGCAACAGAACAAAGCTTAGCAAAACAAGCTGTATTTTAGTAAAATTCTAGTCTTATTGTAGCTGATAGCGTAAGGATTGTTGCCCGTGATGCCAAACCGATAAGACAGCAGTAACGACCCATGGTGTCATACTGAACACAAAAGCCAGATTTGTTTTTTCTAATAGCTCTTCCGGCAGTGATCAGAGGACACACCCCTGATCTCAAACCCGAGTGCACTGGAACTGACATGTTAAAAAGACCTTTGCAGATTTTAAACTTGCAAGTGTAACAAGTTGTCAGGATGTTAACAATGAAAAGATAAATAACAGGTAGGTTATTTAAACAGCTGTAGCAACACGTGGGAGTGTGCAGTATAATGCTATGTTTCAGAACCCGCTACTTACGCTTTTAAAGCCAGCTAGCTGTAAGGTCTTTGATGCTACAGTATGTCCACCTACTGTAGCAGCCAAGTTATTTGTCAGTAGACACACAAGATATGACTGTATTGTCTTCATGAATTTTTCAGCTGATAGGAAGAGTATTTATACACAGAAATAGCAATGTTCCCAGAGGGAATTCCATGTTAACGTTTTTGCAGTAACTAAGATGTGAGATCATTTACTAGTCCTATGCCCTTTGGAATTTAGTTCAGTCATAATGTAGCACTAGCAATATAATGTATGCAAGAGACGTGATTGTGTTCAAATGCCTTTTAATTGACAGAAAGCTGCACCACACTGGGCTTTATTCAAGTACCAGTTTGATACTGTAGCAATCATAATATGTTAACTGCAACTTTTTCTGGAAAACTTGATATCATTTTTTTAAAAACAAAGTATCAAATGAAATTAATATTTTGAAGCGATTCGTGTTATGCCGGGTTAGTGTCCTCTTATATAGCTTTACATTAATTTATTGCAGTTATTCAAATATTCTATGTCTCAAATATAGCCTATGTTAAGCTTTTTTGCCTACCATAGACGTGTGTAAATACTGTAGGCTAGATCAGCCAAACTGCCTAAGTGCCAGCACTGTCCAGTTTACTGCACTTTATTACTGGAAAAATGAAAGCAAACTTGTTTACAATAGTAGCAGGAGGATGGCTGTTTCATAGCTACAGTAAAAAAGAAGCCAGAAAGCTTCTGGGAGGAGGAAAGCCTGTGTGGCTGCAACTACTTTTGACAATGTTGGCTTTAGTGTGTGGTGTCTGATAAAGCAGCGTGCATAGGAATCTTATTTCAATATAGATCTTAGCATGACTGAGGGACACACAGCTTTCAAATGCATTTTATACTTGCGTAGTATGTGGTATACAATACAGTAATATGTCTAGAGTCTTTCAGAGTCGTAGGGTAGCTACAGTGGGAAGACAGCCACTGCTGACTCAGGGGCACATGAGTATTCTTGAAGATATTTTCAGTGCACTACATGGATTTGAATTTTACTTTTAAGTCTGACCTGTGTGTCTTTATTTAACCATCCATCTACACTAGCTACATCTCGACTACAGTGTTGCAGGCTAGTTATGCTACAGTGTGTTTGAAATAAATAGCTACATTTCCTGAAGGTCAAAGTTTGTTATTGCTAGTTAAAATACTTAACTGAATGCACTTAGATACATTGTTAACATGTGTTGTAGTCAACCAAAACTGTAGATAAGCTGGCTGACACCCCTTTCTGCATCTCTGAACAGTCTTCATTGTTCATTGTATACATTTCAGTTGTGGTTTTCTTGTTTTGTTTGTTTTTTTGTTTTTGTTTTTGAACAAGTACATGCTTTTGCAATCAGAGTTTGATATAAAATTAGCATTTTCTGTATGCTGAAGGAACATAATTATAACAGCACCTTACGTTCATGCATTTAGGGCTGCAACGAAGGGTACATTTTGACCTTTTGAAGGCTTGTAACACATTACCAAAGGAGGGTTTGGACCTTCGATGATGCTGATTTGCATAATTAGTGCTTTGGAAACTATACCCTGCTCCATACATGGTAGTGGTGCCATATAGATTTGCTACATTTAATGATTTGGCAGTGGATCGACAGTGAACAACTTTTATTTACATAGTATGCATTATACAAATCCAAAAGATCCAGTGTTTGCATGCAAGTGACATTTCTTGTGTGCTTTATAGTATTCAAACATTGTCAGACAGTTTCTGTTGACAGAGAAAAAAAACACAGTTTGAACGTATTGCACCAAATATAGCCTTGCAGCCAAATAATAATTTTCAAGAGCAGGCAAGGATAGCCCTCCTAGTTTAGAGAGTGAGTCTCTCCTTTTCTTTCTTCTGGGCTGGGAACCTTTGATAGAAAATCTACCTAACGGAGAGATTAACAGCATTTTCCAGCATCTTCTACTATTAATTCTATTTATTATACTGATTATTGGTAACCTAAAACTTAGTTCCAATCTTCACATAATATAATGATTTACATGCAAGTAAACATTTTCCCATCCAACTAACAGTATGATTTTTGAAGCAGGTAATTTATTTGCAAGTTCCCTAACAATCCAATGATTCTATCACGATTTTAACGCCCATATAACTGCTGTCAGCTACTTTTGTACACGTCCAACTACTGCAACTTACAGAAATATCATTACAATAGCACTTTCACCCTTTGCAGGAATTTAAATCACTGAGCAAATATTCAGAAAGTCACTCCTATTGCTAACGCGCCTTTATGTAGACATTATTCTTAAAGGTTTCTTTGTAATGGCTTATCCCACAGGGTTGACATTAAATGCTGGAGCTATTTACAATGATGCATATTAAATATACAACACAGTAAAACATCGCAATTAAAACGCCTGGGGAGCAGTGTCTTCGAAACAGAAACAATCTATTAAATACCAGCAATAAAGTTAGCTTTGTCTGCAACAGACGTGTTTTGCAGAATGCTTTAATTCAGCTTGGCAGGCAGTGTTCTGCAGCGCCCAGTACTGTGCTGGGAAATCACTTGGTGCATCAATTTATTGATGTTTGGATTTGCAATGTTTTACAGTATATGAATACTAGTTCACTTTGACCTGGCTAATCCAACATTTTTCATTTGTCAAAATTGAAATATGACATAAATTTGAGAGATTAATGTTACTTGCAAATACATCATTGCAAAACATGTTTGTATAAGATAAACAAGGATGCACTCTTTAAATGAAAGTTATTTAGTGTCTAAACACAAGTACTGTGATAATATTAATAAGCGGGTTAATAACAGTCTGACATGCAAAGTGAAATTCATGCAGTTTAATATGTTAAAATTTGAAAAAACCTGAACTTATGTTGGAGTTTTAAAGCTAAAACTCTGATTTTGTTTCATTTAACTTTGCTAATTCATTGCCACATCTGTTTTACGTTATTTTCTGCATTCCGTCAAGATTAAAATTATTGCAGATGTGTTATTTTTAATAGGAGAATGTCATCTCTGTTCGTTCTTATGGCGTTTTATGGCAAAACTAGTTCACAGTGTAGAAATGAATTTAATCACAGTCATTAAGTGCAGCAGCAATGATGCTGCTATATTTTAGTCTCAGTGGTTTCAGTCCTTCGAGCTACCTGCCAAGAGCATAAAACAAGGCAGGCAGAAAGTTTATTAATGAAGATGCACCCTCAAAATGAGACTGAGTCAGCTGTGAGGTGGAGATGGTGGGAGAATGAACTAATGAAAGTACCTATTAGCAATGTACTGGAAACTATCACTTGACACTATGCTCACACTGCTTATTAAGGAAATAATAAAAAAATACAAATAAAGATTTTATCTACCTACCCTAGTATTTTTTTTTTTTTCACCCAGCATAACCAGAACCACATACATTTTGTTTTTTATTTGGCCTTACAATAATGCCCCTGGCGACTGAGTGAGGCACATACTGTATAATATGTATGCTTTAAATACAATATGTGCAGTGTACTGTATGAAACATATTGTATGCTCCAGTTCAAAATCAATAAACAACCTAGTTTTCTTAATATTACAGAAAGAAATGTATCTTAGAAGTCTACAAGTTTAATTAACATAGTAATGCATGTTACAAAATAAGCAATTTTTGTTATTTTCACAGATACAATAGGGTTGTTAACTGTTAAGTTTAAAAAGTATTTCACACAGAAGACATCACACCATAAATCATTTAACCAACTATCCTTGGCACAATAAAATCCCAGTTATTTATTGTTTATTTTATTTCTTAGCAGAAGTTCTTGTCCAGGGCAATTTACAATTGTTACAAAATATCACAGTACAAAATACCACCTTATAAAATATCACATTATAAAATATTACAGTACAGAGTATCACATTACATAATATCACATTACAGATAAGAGCAGTTATAAAATCAGTGACAAATAAGATCAGTGAATACATTAGATGATTACATGTAAGGGGGACTGACTAAGCAGTTAACTTGTAGAAAGAAAAAAGTTTGTCTAATACAATTATCAATGTAGTTAAAATGCGCAAGCTTACAGTAATACGTCAGTTGTAGTTTGAATAACCCTACTGATGTAAAAGGCTGGCATTGTAGCTGCAGTTTGATAAACACACGGACAGTTATACCCCAGCAGCGCAAACAAACACATTACAATTATTAAAGCTCCAGAGGGTTGTTTGTGTGTTCATTTCTTGCACAGTGCGTTAATTTGTGTGCAAAACAATGTTTGTGTGGCAGTTTGGATTTTAAAAACAACTAACAATTTTAACAGTTGTTTTTTTTTGTCAGTTTTTTTTTGTTTTGTTTTGTTTTCTAAAACAATGCTGTTTTTTTAAACATAGTATAACTTTAGATCAATATACTAGCATGGTGTCTACAGACTTCGTGGTAATTCTAGGGCATTAGGACCCTGGTGAGCGTCGGCTGGCAGGCATCTGGGCTCATGGGCAAGGGGGAGCTAGAATGGTCGCCAGTTGCCAAACAATTATCAGGTGCAGCTGGGGGTGCTAATTAATTCTGCATTAAAGCAGGTAGCAGACAGTGGCAGCAAGAGTTTTTGATGGTGATGATTTGCCAGTACAAAGAAGGAAAAGGTATTGTTTGGTAAACTGACTATCGGTTATTTACAGGGTAACAGTGCTCAGCCCTCCCTGATAATAGTTTAGGGTAAAAGGAAGGTGTAGGTAGGTCCCAGTGGAGCTAGGCTTGTTTTGTTTTTAAATGAAATGTACCAGTCCGCTATTGATTTTGATGCACCCAAACGTCACAGTGATAGACAATGTCACAATACATTAAACCAGACAACAAACGTTTCAATCTCATTTCTACTGCATGTAAGTTAGCGTAATAAAAAAAAATACTGATTGGCCCACCAAATAAGTAATTTCTTATTGAAACTTGGTAAGAAATAATAAAAAAAAGACCAAAACAGATTTATTTTAGATACCTTGCTTATCTAGTTTTAAATTTCTCGCAAAGCTGAAAATTGAATGTGGCCGATATCTTTCTTATCTTTATTTCTTTAGAATGCAGAATTAATCGGAATATTGCATAGCGATCTGGAAAGATCAGACTTGCACTGACTGTTGGCTGAATTTATTTTTATTTATGTAGTTATTTATTTGTTTTGACCAAATTAAGAAAGAAAAGGAAGTAATATATACCTTACAAGCCAGTAATACTGTATATTGAAACGGAATCTGAACCTATCGGGATGGGGGGGCTGAAATGGATTGTGCACATAATGAAACAAAAATGAGTTATTGTTAAACAACTCTACCCTCTCCGCTTTATCAGACGGCCCTCCGTTCTCGTGCTCTGTGTTTAAATCTGTTGAACACATGTTGCTGTCTGTAATGCTGCAGTTCCCTCATTGACCACAATAAGAATGTCGTGTGAAGGTAGCATGAGAGTAGGGTGAAGACAGAGTGAAAGCTGCAGGAACATAAGAAAGTTTACAAACAAGAGGAGGCCATTCGGCCAATCTTGCTTGTTTGGTTGTTAGTAGCTTATTAATCCCAGAATCTCATCAAGCAGCTTCTTGAAGGATCCCAGGGTGTCGGCTTCAACAACATTACTGGGGAGTTGATTCCAGACCTCGCGATTCTGTGTGTAAAAAAGTGCTTCCTATTTTCTGTTCTGAATGCCTCTTTGTCTAATCTCCATTTGTGACCTCTGGTCCTTGTTTCTTTTTTCAGGTCGAAAAAGTCCCTTGGGTCAGCATTGTCAATACCTTTTGAGTGCTTGAATTCGGTCGCCGCTTAGTCTTCTTTGTTCAAGACTGAGTAGATTCAATTATTTTAGCCTGTCTGCATATGACATGCCTTTTAAACCCAGAATAATTCTGGTTGCTGTTCTTTGCACTCTTTCTACAGCAGAAGTTTAGTGGCGAGGTGATCACAACTAAACACAATAGTCTAGATGAGGTCTTAGTAATGCATTGTACAGTTTTAACATTACTTCTGTTGATTTCAATTCAACGCTTTTCACAATATATCTAAGCATCTTGTTGGCCTTTTTTGTAGCTTCCCCACATTGTCTAGATGAAGACATTTCTGAGTCAACAAAAACTCATAGGTCTTTTTCATAGATTCCTTCTTCAATTTCAGTATCTCCCTTATGATATTTATAATGCACATTTTTATTTCCTGCGTGCAGTACCTTACGCTTTTCTCTATTAAATGTCGTTTGCCAGTGTCTTCCCAGTTCTGAATCTTGTCTAGATCATTTTGAATGACCTTTGCTGCTGCAACAGTGTTTGCCACTCCTCCTATTTTTGTGTCGTCTGCAAATTTAACAAGTTTGCTTACTATACCAGAATCTAAATCATTAATGTAGATTAGGAACAGCAGAGGGCCTAACACCCTGTGGTACTCCACTGATTACCTCACTCCATTCTGAGGTTTCCCATCTAATCAGTACTTTCCGTTTTCTACATGTTAACCACTCCCTAATCCATGTAAATGTGTTTCCTTGAATCCCAACTGCGTTCAGTTTGAGAATTAATTTTTTATGCGGAACTTTGTCAAAAGCTTTCTGGATAGCTAAATAAACCATGTCATATGCTTTGCAATTATCCATTATCGATGTTGCATCCTCAAAAAAAATCAAGCAAGTTAGTTAGACACGATCTCCCTTTCCTAAAACCATGCTGACTGTCTCCCAGGATACTGTTACCATATAGGTAATTTTCCATTTTGGATCTTATTACAGTTTCCATAAGTTTGCATATGATTGAAGTCAGGCTTATTGGTCTGTGGTTACCTGGTTTAGTTTTGTTTCCCTTTTTGTGGATTGGTATTATGTTTGCAATTTTCTAGTCTGTCGGTACAACCCCTGTGTCAAAAGACTGTTGCATGATCTTGGTTAGCGGTTTGTAAATAACTTCTTTCATTTCTTTGAGTACTATTTGAAGGATCTCATCTGGCCCAGGGGATTTGTTTATTTTAAGAGCTCCTAGTCCCTTTAACGCTTCTGCCTCGGTTATGCTAAAGTTATTTAAAACTGGATAGGAACAGGTTGACATGTGGGTCATGTTGTCCGTTTGTATAAACTTGTGAAAAGTAATCATTTAATATATTTGCTATTTTTTTTTCATCTGTGATTTTACCATTTGTATCTCTTAGACATTTAACCTCCTCTTTGAATGTTCTCTTGCTGTTGTAAGCAGTGTGGTGGTGGCGTCCGCTCGTGTGAATCACACTACATTCACACTGCATGTACTTTAGGAATATTTGGAGAGGCCTGTCTGTCTGCCAATCATTTGTATTGTAGAAGAAACTATGAGGCCATTTTTATTGTTATTTAGAGAATAGTTTGTCAAATACATTATTGAGAGCATTGGAATCTGGGGATCCGGAGGAACCAGTCACTTTTTTGCATGATTCTTATGTGCAGAATAAGCTTACTAATTAAAAATAGTAATAATTTGACATTTAGCAAATCTTTATTGGCACATGTTTTTGTCATAATTTTACCTCAAAGTATTATAACAGTGTGCAAATTTGCTAATATTGAAAATGAGATACTATCTTGATAAAAAAAAAAAAAAAAAAAAAAAGACCAATAACCTTTATAACATAAGAGGTCTGGAGCCAAATCCTTGGTAATTCCCCCCAGTGTTTACTGTTATTGGTTTAATAGTTTAAATGTCTGCCCAAGGAAGCAAGCGTTTATTTTGAAATTCCAATAGCTCTCTCTATCCCAGGCCTTGGCTAATGTGATTTATTCAGTAACAAGAGGAAATAATGGAAATTATACTTTTATTGAGCAATGTGGTATTTCAGACAGACTGTCATAGCTCAGATGAAAGTCGGTACTTGGAGTGTTTTTCTTAAGCAAGGTAATTAGGCTGTATTAACTGATTCTAAAAGCTTGCCCTGTCAGGTACACTACTGGAAAGGGATGATTTTTTCTTCAGTTGTGGTTAAGACGATTCTTGTCTCATAGATCCTTTCTGTACAGTAGCTGCAGTTTATGTGCAGATAAATGTTCACGCCAATGCACTGTACTATAAATGTGTGTATATGTTTTAGTTTTTTTAAATAATTACAGATTTTTCTGCCGAAATTTTGTGTTGCTTATCTTGCTTATCTTGGTCCTCTCGACGCAGTACTTCTTGAAATTGCTATCAGTGCATGTATTGTGAACAAGTGGGAGCTCAGCTTTTCTGCATTAGTCAGGTTTGCTTAGTCATGTTTGCTCAGGCACTGCAGGTTTATGTTTACTATTTGCATTACATTTCTACCATTTACAGCCAACAGTTTTTATTTAGGGGAAAAAAATAGCTTTATTTACTGGATCATTTTTTATTAACCTAAAGTGCTGGTATTTTAACGTTTGTAGACTACCATACGGATCAGGATCGCTGAAGCTACGTTTCTGTAGGAAAACTTGTGTATGCGTGTTTATAATAGTGCTGGGGGAATTTCCCCCCTATGCTGCAGCCAATGGGGGGGATTCCAAAATTTTAGGGGGGGGGGGGGGCACTTTTGCATATAAAAAACTATATATATATATATATATATAGATATATATATATATATATATATATATATATATATATATATATATATATATATATATATAAAACTGCATCATCATTCACACTGTTGTTGCTTTAAAATAAGTTGCTTTTAGGAGACCTAACAGCTGCAGCAGGCCTAACGGAGCACTCTCCATTGCTTTTGTCATTGCCTGACGTGTAGGTTTTGCAGCAGAAGAAAGGTGCTTTTCTTTTTAACCAGGGGGCAGGGGGGTGGGAGCTGAGCTTCTAAGTTTTCCAACGTTACCACCCCTTTCAGTCTGGATGGTTCAGTGACGGAGCAATAGACTTGAAACGAAACCTAAGCTTTGGGCTCTGTCACATGATGACAGGCTTAACTTCAGGCGAGTCGTAGTTCCGGCTAGGAATACTGTAGACACACAATACATCTTTGGAAAGCCCTGAGTCTACTTTTAAACAAGCCATGAACCAGGTAGGTAGGTGGCTTTGATATGTGCGTAACCTTCGGTGCTGAGTTTCTATAATCCTTAAAGATAGCGGCCGAGAATCACGTACTAGAGAAAAAAGTCTCGCGGCGCTTAATATCCAGCACTACTTTTATTTATTTATTTATTTTAACCAAAACTACTCAGTATGCAGCTCATGGGGCTTTCGTAACTGACACCCACTTCTTTAGAGATTTGTTGTAGCATTTCAGGAATTCTAAATTGGGTGAAAAATACAGTAGCTTGGTGTCTTAAAATATCTCTGGAGGATTTTCCTGTCAATGACACCTGGCAAACTTCATCTTTTGTGTAAAAAAATGGAATGGCACCTGGAGCAGTTTGTGATTTTCTTTTTTTTTTAAGGCAGTGTGGACAGATACCTGAGGGAAAAAATGATTACCCTCATATATATATATATATATATATATATATATATATATATATATATATATATATATATATATATATATATATATAAAATCTTCCCACAAGGACAAATGGGAGCTTGGAATGAAACATGTAATTACCAGATTCTGCAGGGTCAATGCCCATTTTTGAACTATTGCCCCACCCCTGCTTAGTTAAATGACAATTTTTCACCGTTTCTATTAACCATGCGCAAAATAAATGAATAAATAACCATACCCAAATAATGCCTTAGTTCGAATCTTGCGCTTCAAGTGAGTAGAACAGGCATTTATAAAATAGTGTGTAAACAGGTATATGTACATACAAAACTGTAAAAACAAAAGTCGTTTTTAATTTAAAACAAAAGTATGTTTTCTTGTGTGTGTGTGTGTGTGTGTGTGTCACTCTGTGCAGCACAGTATCTAGGTTGAACTGTTGCTGCCTGCTGGTTTGCAGTTTTCTGATGAAAATGTTTGTGCCCAAGCACTGTGGCTTGCTTCAAGATTAAATCTGTTCTACTGGTATTTTCCCCAGTGCATTCCTTGTACAAAATGAAGGAATTGATGGCTGCCAAGTCCAATAGAGATAACAACAGGCTTGAATACAAAAATAAAATAGAATATTGTAGGTTATATTCAATATAAAACATGTGTTGTAAAAGGCCGTCAAAGGTAGTTGGGATTATAACTTTTTGTTAAATTTTTGCAATCCTGCGATTCAGACACCGTCAGGGTATTTAATACATGTAGTTCGGAAAAGTCAACCGCTAGGTAAAAACAACCGTGTATCTTTCACACATGCAGTGTACATTTTTAAAAGTGAAAACTGTAAAAATGACTGCCGTGGTGGTTCTAGTGTTAGTAAATGTTAACTGCACTTCGTGATTTTTTTTTTTTTTAGCGTGCTGTGCTTTGCCTTTTGAATTTTAAACATGCCTAATTCTAAACGTAGAATGTCATTACACCCGTTGGACTCAGGCAGACGGTTTGCTTTGTATTTCACAGTTTTAATAAATGTGAACTGCGTTTCTTGATTCTTTAACATAACTGTGTGTTGTGCCTTTTGAATTTTAAACATGCTTAATTCTAAACATAATCTGTTTACTAATTAAAAAAATATTACAGTAATATTGCTTATTTCGCAAAAACAAAATGTAGAAACTCTATAAAGCCACTTGCTTCCACACACAAATTAATTCTAACCTACTACAGTATCTTAAACACTACAATTAACCTATACAGTAGTACAAAGAAACAAACATGAAACCATGTACTGTACATTTCAAACTAATCCATTTCTTCAGTGATTTTACTGCACTTTGCATTCATTAGGTTGAATTAACACTCCACTTCTGCAGTGTGTGCTTCTAATTTTAATCCATCATCTTATTTGAACACATTGAGACAATTAGACATTTGAAATGGAAGTTAAAGCTTAACCAAGCTCATGTTGTTTTAACAGCGGGGTTACCATTAGGAATTTTGATTAAGACACGTGAGCTGTCTGAAGTATGGTGTAAACTGTTGCTGGCAAGAAACAAAGGAGTTTAATGCCCCCTGCACAGTTTAGTTTGGTAGTTAACCAGCATGCTGTCTTTTTCGCGAATATAATCAGTTTATTTTGACTTGGAGTAAATATATGTACTTTGCAAACTGGCTGTAATCTTCTTTTAATCACTGATTCATTTTTGGACCACCCAACATCTAAAATACTGCTACAGTTCGGAAATTAGGTGGAAATCTGTTATTTTTATTTTTTCAAATTATATTTTAAGTAGCCCTGGGTAAAAACTGGGTTAATGAGATGTAACACTTTTTCTGGGACAGTTGTTTAACTGTAAATTAGAGAAGCTTGGGAAATCTTTATTAAGCAATTATTCTGCATGATCACTTGAAAGTGCGGTCTTCTAAGTTTAATGAAGATGTGATTTGAAGTCCTAATTAATGACTTGGAGTTCCTTAAGTGGTAAGTCCCTGTGCCACACTCTTAAGAAAAAAAAAAGTTAATTGCAAATAACAATACAGGGCTCCAGACAAACTTTTTGCCTGAGGAGCCAATGGCTACTTGGCCAAAAATTTCGGATGCCAAATCCAATTGTCGGGCGCCACTTTAAGAACAAGTTGGTTGCTTCCATATTCAGCTGCTTAACCTTTTGCGGTCCCATGTCAGACCAGGTCCGACATCATCAAAAAGAAGTAAAGCACAGCTCTCTAGTCGTTTTTTCTCAGAGAAAAGCTGAGAAAACCTTTCAATGGCCGAGTGAGACCGATAGGAGCCGAATGAAGCCAAAAAAAAAAAATAATAATAATCTGATAGCCCCTTGCATCACATAGTTAACACAGACATAAACAAACTACAAACTTCAAATTTCCTGCAGTTCTGCCTTTTGGCAATGTGTTCCTTAACTCAGCCCTCTGAACTAACTGGAATTGGGCCTTAACTTAAATTGTGAGCTAGCAAATCTTTCTTCTTATTCACAATCCGAGTCAGTGTCACCAGCAGTTAAAATGTCTACATCACTTGGCCAGGATGTATAATTTGTAAGAGTGCATTGATAATCGGTATCCTATCGGCATGGCATTGATGTTATAATTTAAAAAAAAAAAAACAGAAATAAAGTTGTTAGGGCCGCTAACCGTCAATCATTACAAATGACTATGTACAATTAAACAGGTCGTGTACCTTATTTAATAAATTCCTGAGCTCTTTAAGAACATGACGAGATATAATGTTATATTTAAAAAAAAAAAAAAAAACATCATCGGCGATTGGCAGTTTTTGTTTAATGTACCCTGATATTCATACTTGAATTTCTTCCAGCACAGAATTGATTATTTAAGACTCGAGTGTTTGCCTGCCCTGTACTGCTCAACCTCTCTGTGTCCAAACAGCAAAACAAGTCCTCAAAACAATGGACTCTTAACTAGCACGCAGACTGCTAAAATAATAAAATAATATAATAATAATACAACACAATCATCATATGTATATTAATGCACTATATGGCCCATTATAGTATATCATTTATTATTTTATTATTATTATTGTTGTTAGTAGTATTATTATATATAATTACGGGTATACCGGTAATCAGTAGCCTATCGGCATGGCACTGATATATAGAAAAATACCATCGGCTATCGGCAGTTTTTGTTGGCATCACTTCATGTCCTCGTTCGTAGCTCACTTGATCAAATCCTTGAAAGTAAACAGGTCCCTTTCAAGTAGAGAATATTAATAATTACAAAAAGGGTGTTTCCCTTTAAGGACACCTGAATTGAAAAACCCTATACCAAAGATTATTGCCAGAATCTTTGGTATAGAGTTTTTCAGTTTGGGTGTCCTTAAAGGGAAACACCCTTTTTGTAATGGTTAATATTCCTATTTCAGGGAACCAGGGTTATGATGATAACCCAAAATTTTGCTGAAAAGCACTTTTTAAACCAAGACTACAGCAGCAACGACAACAATCTCCCTAACTTCCAAGGAGTTGTGGGCTCTCTAAACATTAAGTGGGAATTACAGTTTGTAATTTTTGTTTATTTTGCTCTGTTTGTTTATTGCGGGTGTATTAGGTACCATTTTTAAGCTGGAATTGATTACTATGCCGTCTTGTTTAGTAACAAATTCAAGTTTGACTGAATTTTGGAACCAGATATTTTCATGACATTTTTTTTGTTTTTGAGTAAGTGAACAATTTAAGCTGGGCTGCATTTTTAAGCAGTGTATGCTTAAAATAAGAATTTAACTAACGTTGTTGTAGTTGACATTGATAGCCTATTTGTTTTTCTACTGTACAGTATAGGTCGAAGTTATAATATGCAGTGTTTGACAGCAAGTGGCTATTTTTCTACAGAAGTGTTTTTACTAGTACAAATGCAAAATGTTATTTTTGTGTGACTGTTGTAAAACAAATGTATAAATGGCTGTCAAGCACACATTATAATACTATGTTATTCTTTGTATTCACTTTCTGAAGTAAATGCAAGTAAACAATTCCTGTTCATTTTTGTCAGAAACACCAAGTAAACATTATTGTACATTTTGTTTACATTTATAATTGTGAAACAGTTTAAATATAGGCCATATGCCTTGTTCTAGTAGTTTACAATAGCTTACCCCCACTGTCTATTATCGGTATCCTGTCAGTATCGGCAAATATGGGCTATCGGTATCAGTCCCTTTCCAATAGCAAGATTCTCATCTTTTGATTGCAAAAAAGAACCAGATAAATATCAGGCAGCCAGCACTGTGTCTTTACTGCCAAAGGTGTCCTAACTGTACAACCTAACAAATGGTATGTTTGTCACACCAGTTGCAGAAGGTCATATACTTTCTCAGTCATTGAAACTGATCTTTGTGTACTTAACATTGCTAATTCAAGCCTATGGGCCAAGCAATGAAATTATATAATATGCTGTCCAATCTCACTTTGAGAGCACCTACCCACCTGTAGCGCCCATATTGACACTAGCACCATCAGCTCCAAAAAAAGTTTGTCTCGCCACCAATCTGAACATTCATTGTCAACATTTCCAAGCAAATTCTTAGTTGTGTTTAAGATTCCTTGTGCATGACAATGAAGTAGTTCAAGTAAGCCAGACAGTTCACTACCACACCTGCACAAACGTACTTGCAGTACACCGTTACCTTATCTCTCCCAGCTTCATCTGTTCTAGTCAGTCAGAATGGAAACGTAATTTGCACTGTGAACCCCTTTCTGTAAATCCCCTCATTTCATCAGCAATGACTGCAGTGAACTCATCAAATGCTGTATCATTGTCATTTGTTTTTTAGATACTTCCAAACCATTCATCCTCATTCGCACAATCTGAGAGTGAAATTTATTGAACGTCAGTTCTTCTGCTGCAATCATATAAGCTGCATTGAATTTCATTTTGAATTCCATGCTGTTTTTTTCTGCATTTGTTTTTCAGTAATGCAGGCCCTAGCATTTTTTTTATTCCTGCTTTCACTGTGCTTTTTCACAGTCTCTTTCTTAAAATGGTAAATTCCAGAAATAAAATCAGTTTTCCCTGCAACAGCTGGCCCTACTTTAGTGCGAAACTTGCAGTACGTTTTCTAATTTTCATTATTGTAACCAGGGAAATTCTTGCAACCGCAAGCTCTTAAAATTCTGTGCCTGCTTTTCTGGCTGTTGGAAGTACATCGTCTGGATAGGAAAGCTGCTATGCAATTAAATTATCTTCAACAAATTCTCGATTTTCAACACTAGTGGAGTCTGTATCTACTGCAGATGCAGAATCAGCAGTACTACTAGCAGAGTTTTCAAACTAAGCGGGCGACCGGTGCATCCATTGCCTATTACTGTATTTGCGCCGGCGCTTAAGTTATTTTCGGGTATTTTTTTTTTGTATTATCGTACAATATATAGTACATAATAGCTATACATATGCACTAACAAAAAAAAAAACCTTTTTAAAAATCCTCGTAAAAATATGGACCCAGGTGCTTGTCAGAGATATTGGGAGTTCATGTATAGGCTATAAGAAGAAAGGCATGATTGGATATCAGCTGTAACTTTATCAGCTGATATACAAATGCTTCAGTGCAGAGAGGTGCTGTATACTATTAATACCAGCAGAATACGGTAACCCCAGCAGAGGTTGTGTTAACACATTTTTTTTTTTTTTGCTGAGCAGTCAGCATCTTCAGGGGATTCACGTGAATATTTCTTATCTGCATCTCAGCCATCTACTTCTGACTACGAGTACTACAGTGACCAAAGCAGCTGTAAGCAGTAGTAATGCATAAAAACGCAAACGAAAAATACATTCTTATAATTTTGAATGGGAGATGAAGTATCCATGGCTTATTTATCGAGATGGCAAGATGTACTGTGTGTAAAAGAGCTGCTGGGCAAAAAACCCCAAACATATAAGCACGGATGTACAGTTTTTCAAGAGTCTCCACTTAAGACACACACTGAAAACTTAGATTTTTTTTTTTAATGAAGCTCAGTAATTAAAAAGGCTACCGTACCAAGCTAAAAAAAGGTTGTTATAATCTCCCAATAAGTCTACGTTATCGCTCGTAGAGTGCCCCTGCACTCTCCCCCCCACCTTGTAAGTGCCACATACCTTCAAACTAGTTGAAAACCCTGTTGCTAGTGCTAGATGCAGCAGACAACCTGGAGGAAAAAAAAAAAAAACTGGCACTTTTTGTTTTTGTCATGACTCAACTAAGGCTTTGTACTATACTAGCAAAGTCTACATTGGTTTACTGGAGGCTGCACAGTTCACAAGCAAACCTTTATCAGCATGATATGGTCACCTTTTCAATGCTCTTTTTTTTTTTTTTTTTTGTTTAATTCTATACCCTTTTGTTCTCAAGATCTGTATTATTGAACTATCTTACGGTTTTCGGGGCATGTATGAATGGCACATGTGCAACACACAATCAGTATTTATTATACCTTCGTCTCAGTTCTGCTCCACATTCCTCACACTCACACTAGCTTCAAAGATGTGGACTGGCACACTTATACATACACAAATATATAAAAACATATTTAAAGTGGGAGATTGAACTTTTGGGTTTCTCGCTAGTCTTTTTAACCCTTTAAGAACAAAGTGTTTTTCAATTGGCTGCTCCCCCAAACCAGAGCTTTTTTCTTAGCTGTAGTTGACACTCTTCCAATAAAAATTCTCAAAGTTTATTTTTTACAGTAGCATCTTGGAATTGCTGTCCTTTTTTTCAGAACACTCTGGGTAACATTATAAAGTACTTCAGAAACCATACAAACTTTTGGCTTAAAGTTAGACTTAAAATTAAAGTCTAATTTCTACCCCTTGTTTTGCAGCTGTCCAGTCATTAGTGAGCAGAGGCAGATATAAATATGCTAGGGTGTGGGGTGTAAGAATAGCTGAATTTCACGTGCTATTGCTAATATAAGAGACCGTTATTGAGAACTATATTGAACTTCAAAGCAATATTTAGAATTTGCTTTTTACAAATTAAAAACAAAACAAAAAAAGTCATCAGACAGAGGAGACATCGTTGTCGATTTGGTTACGAATCTGGTTAAGATGAGCTTTCTCAGAAAAAATGGAGATTGTTAAAAAAAAAAAAAAAAAAAAAAAAAAGGGAAAAAAAAGGGAGGGTTAGTGGTGTTTATGGATTAAACTGACTGACAGGAAGGGAAGGGATATATATCGTGCGCCACTTCCCAACATTCAAATTATGAAAGGTATCCGTGGCCTTACCGGTATATATCATATATATATATATATATATATATATATATATATATATATATATATATATATATATATATATATATATATATATATATAGCTCTGGGAAAAATTAAGAGACCACTGCAAAATTATCAGTTTCTCTGGTTTTACTATTTATAGGTATGTGTTTGGGTAAAATGAACATTTTTGTTTTATTCTATAAACTACTGACAACATTTCTCCCAAATTCCAAATAAAAATATTGTCATTTAGAGCATTTATTTGCAGAAAATGACAACTGGTCAAAATAACAAAAAAGATGCAGTGTTGTCAGACCTCGAATAATGCAAAGAAAATAAGTTCATATTCATTTTTAAACAACACAATACTAATGTTTTAACTTCGGAAGAGTTCAGAAATCAATATTTGGTGGAATAACCCTGATTTTCAAGCACAGCTTTCATGCGTCTTGGCATGCTCTACACCAGTCTTTCACATTGATGTTGGGTGACTTTATGCCACTCCCTGGTGCAAAAATTCAAGCAGCTCTGCTTTGTTTGATGGCTTGTGACCATCCATCTTCCTCTTGATCACATTCCAGAGGTTTTCAATGGTGTTCAGGTCTGGAGATTGGGCTGGCCATGACAGGGTCTTGATCTGGTGGTCCTCCATCCACACCTTGATTGACCTGGCTGTGTGGCATGGAGCATTGTCCTGCTGGAAAAACCAATCCTCAGAGTTGAGGAACATTGTCAGAGCAGAAGGAAGCAAGTTTTCTTCCAGGACAACCTTGTACTTGGCTTGATTCATGCGCCCTTCACAAAGACAAATCTGCCCGATTCCAGCCTTGCTGAAGCACCCACAGATGAGTCCAATTTTCAGCTTTGCCCAACACCTGGTCGTCTAATGGTTAGACGGAGACCTGGAGAGGCCTACAAGCCACAATCTCTCGCAACCACTGTGAAATGTGGTGGAGGATCGGTGATGATCTGGGGGTGCTTCAGCAAGGCTGGAATTGGGCAGCTTTGGCATGAATCAAGCCAAGTACAAGGTTGTCCTGGAAGAAAACTTGAAAACAAGATTCAGAACGAATAAAAGCAGAAGAGGAAGCCAAGTAAATAACTGTAATGGTAGATTAAACAACCGATGATGGAAACACAGCTCAGCTACCTTGTGTTTTCAGGTATGTGACTGACAGTGGCCCGAAAGAATGTTTGTTCTGTGAAAATGTGTTTCATTTACTAAAATAAAAATAATAATAAATGTATTTAGAAAGACCAAATTCCCATTGAGCTTATTTTTATTTTTCAATTCTGTTGATTGTATAGTATTACTATGCAGGGCAGTCGCTATAAGATCGTTACTGATTTAATCAACTAATGCCTATAAATTAACCAATAAAAAATGATCGAGTGACAGCCCTAATTAAAAAAAACACAAAGCCGAATACATGTTCTAATATAAATATTACTCAAATGCATCGGATATGCAGTGTTTTCCCATTTTTCTTTGCTGATCTTTTCTTATTTTGTTTCTGCATGCTACTGTAAAATGTGTCCGTCCTTTGAAAATTAAATGACTCACAGTGATATTACACAAAAAAAAAAAAAAAAAAAAAGCAGTGAAATTCAACCCTTCTCCAATCTAATGATAGGCATTACGAAGTATGGTGGTACAGTAAGTCAAAGAGACAAAGTTTGTGTAATATGTTTACCCGGTCACAGTCCCAGAATGACATTTCAGTATGATTTTGTTTGGCGCCTAACCCCAAAAGACAGACACAAAAGAAATAAAAACATTTTAGTCGCAGTCTGGAGCCCTACAATACTGTATATTGTGGTGGTTCTCATGTTTTTGAATAAAAACAGCTGCAGACACAAATCCAAGCCAATGTAAAAGCTGATTTATTGTATGTTCTGTAGCCACTTCAGCAAGACTTACAGTACGAGGAGGGCTAGAGAGGAATGTAATTTTAATATAACTTAGTACAGCCTAAAAAGGCATAACAATAATCAGCTTTAAACATTAATACTCAAAGAGCTGAGCAGTCACTGTAATGGTCTTTTTTGTTGTTGTTTTTGGTTGCAAGCACAACTAATGCTCAGCATCAGAAGATTGTCATAAATTGTCACCTGTGGCTTGGATGCTGAGGTAAGATTGTGACAGAAACGAGTCCTGTATGACAACTGAAACAGAGTTACATCTCCAGTGTATTTGTTGACAGTGTGTGAATAACCATGAATGGTGTTGGTGGGGGGGGGGGGGGGGGGGGGGGGGGTAAGACACATGGAAATTAAATAAGACTGAACACTCTGTATTAAGCTACTGCTGCTACTGTTACAACAATCATACAAATTGTAATTGTTTCCTGTTTATTACAATTGAAATTACACAAGTTTAAAGCATCAAAGAGCAACTTGGTATTTGTATTAACTACCAATTACTAATGCATTGTTCTTGTTTAGAGGATCAGTACTGTTTTTCCTCATCACACTACTGTAACCTGAAAACCAGAGGGCTGGCCTCCTGGGTGTTAATAGGCAATTGTCCTGAACTTTTTCCATCCACTGGGGCATGAGGACAGAAGGACACTTTGGTGTCCAGAAGACATGTTTGTAAGAGCTCTGGTTAGACCACAGAGGTGCTTTAAAGGAGGCTGTGTGGTCCAGTGGTTAAGAAACAGGCTTGTAACCAGGAGATCCCCCCCTGGTTCAAAGCCCAGTCATTGACTCAATGTGTGACTCTGAGCAAGTCACTTCCTTGTGCTCCGTCTTTTGGGTGAGACGTTCTTGTAAGTGACTCTGCAGCTGATGCTTAGTTCACAGACCCTAGTCTCGTATCTTGTAAAGCGCTTTGTGATGGTGGTCTACTATGAAAGGCGCAATATAAAAATAAAGATTATTATTATTTAAAAAGTCAACTGGATGTGACGACTGAAAAAGGAAAGGGATATACAGTTGGCCTATAAAGTGTACTGTATAAAATATTGCTATATGTTCTCATTTTTCAACATGAAAAATTTAAATGTGTATTTTAAGTGCACAGTATTGAACTATGACTTTTTTATTTTATTTTGTATTGTACTGAATGTCAAATTGCTGTGTTCTTCTGTAATTATTGAAATAATCTCATTATGCTTGTTTTTATGACCATTCTTTCACTTTAACCGAAGTGACAACACAGGAAGCAATGTTTGTGTTCTTTTCACACCCAGTTAGTCACTGACTTCCCATGTAGAATAACAAACTATCAGCTGTTCAGTAGCAGTTAGCTTACAGAAGTTGTAAGTTTATCTACAGAGGTCAGGTTAGTTGATTTAGCCACCAGAGTCAATGCAGCCTTGGAAACACTTTGTTTTTGTTTGTTGGCAATAGTTAAAATCAATCAATCTTTATTTTATATAGCACCTTTCATACTGGACCACCATCACAAAGCGCATTACAAGATGCAGTAATAACAAAAAAATCCATAATATTTTAAACACAGAGAAATGCATAATACAGTAAAAAAAAAAAAAAAAAAATTAAATTAAAAAATGCACAAATAGTTATTCACATCTGTGTCTGATTCTCTGAAATAGTCATACTTTATGAATGTACAAGTGCTGCTTTACGGTCAGAGTTCAGTGAGATGGAGTTTGGCTATATACACTATGTACAGTAGCCCATAAATAGATTTTAATTTATATATTTTGACATCTTACTGGGCTTGGTAAGTTAGAGCAATATTTTTCTCCGTGACTCACGGGTTTGAGGAATCGCACACGGTCATGCATAATGCAAAACCTCCTGGGGTATGGCTGTAGGCAGGGCACAATAAGTTTGACAAGACCATTTTATTAATCCCAGGATCACTACTACTTCTCTTTCATTGGCTGTGCATTCTTATACCAGTAACTGGTGTAAGAAGAATCCACACAGCTTTGTTGTGTTTTCTTTTAATGACAGTGCATTCGACGCACTTTTGGAGAAATGCTTCTAATTTAAAATGTTACCTACAGGGCTTGAATTTCAGGAAAATCCTGCAGAGATATTTTAAGACACCAAGCTACTGTATTTTTCATCCTTTAGAATGCCTGACACTCTACAACAATCTCTAAAGAAGTGGGTGTCAGTGACGAAAGCACTATGAGCGAGTAGTTCCTGTTAAAATAAATAAAAAAGAGGAGTGCTGGATATTTTAAGTGCAGCGAGACTTTATTCTCTCATACTTGATTCTCGGCCGCTATCTTTAAGCATTATAGAAACTCAGTACACTGTAGTAAGTAAACAGTTTTTAAAAAAAATATATAATAAGTCTATCTAGGTGTTTTGCAAGCAGTGATTTTCGCTTTATCTCTTTCATATTAAAGACGTATTCAGTGGCTGTCCTTACAAAGGTACCACCAAATGTTCCTGCCAGGACTCTGCACTGTGACTGGTTATCATATTATTGTCAATAAAACAGTTGTTAATCCTCTTCCAACACTAAAACCATAAACCTAAGGTCAGTATCCTATACTGCAGCCATTACACATCTAAAGTAGTTCATGTTTGACAGTGAGTAAGAGTTTTTGTTACTTTAAAAAAAAAAAAAAAAAGTGACCGGAGGTGCTGACTTCCTCAGTTGTCCTGATAGGAACATTTTGTGTATGCGGTATACCTAGCCGGAACTACGCCTGCCTGAACTGAAGTTAAGCCTCTCATCATGTGACAGAGTTACGTTTTGTTTAGAGTCTATTGCTCCGTCATTGAAGCAGCTAGACTGTGTCGTTGGAAAGATTAGAAACTCAGCTGCATGATCCTGTTGCAACTTACATAATATGAAAGGACATTTTGTGGCCTTTCATTTGCTATGTTACATGCATGCAGTACAAAATATCCAGTTAAACATACATAAATAAAAAGTGAAAAACAGGCAGAAACAAGGCTGAGTGTAAAGAGTTAATAAATGGAGCGCTGGTTAAAAAGAAAAGCACCTTCTGCTGCAGCAGACACTTTACGTCAAGGAAATGGCAAAAGCAGTGGAGAGTGGTCTGTCTCACAGTGATGAACAGCTGTTAGGCATCCTGAAAGCAGCTTATTTTAAAGCAACACCAGTGTGAATGATGATGCAGTAAAAAAAGTGCCTTTCTTTTGGGCCATTCCACCCTAAAGTGTTGGAATCCCCCCATTGGCTGCAGCATAGGGGGGAAATCATAAGAACATAAGAAAGTTTACAAACGAGAGGAGGCCATTCGGCCCATCTTGCTCGTTTGGTTGTTAGTAGCTTATTGATCCCAAAATCTCATCAAGCAGCTTCTTGAAGGATCCCAGGGTGTCAGCTTTAACAACATTACTGGGGAGTTGATTCCAGACCCTCACAATTCTCTGTGTAAAAAAGTGTCTCCTATTTTCTGTTCTGAATGCCCCTTTTTCTAAACTCCATTTGTGACCCCTGGTCCTTGTTTCTTTTTTCAGGCTGAAAAAGTCCCTTGGGTCGACACTGTCAATACCTTTTAGAATTTTGAATGCTTGAATTAGGTCGCCACGTAGTCTTCTTTGTTCAAGACTGAACAGATTCAATTCTTTTAGCCTGTCTGCATATGACATGCCTTTTAAGCCCGGAATAATTCTGGTCGCTCTTCTTTGCACTCTTTCTAGAGCAGCAATATCTTTTTTATAGCGAGGTGACCAGAACTGCACACAATATTCAAGATGAGGTCTTACAAGTGCATTGTACAGTTTTAACATTACTTCCCTTGATTTAAATTCAACACTTTTCACAATGTATCCAAGCATCTTGTTAGCCTTTTTTATAGCTTCCCCACATTGCCTAGATGAAGACATTTCTGAGTCAACAAAAACTCCTAGGTCTTTTTCATAGATTCCTTCTCCAATTTCAATATCTCCCATATGATATTTATAATGTACATTTTTATTTCCTGCGTGCAGTACCTTACACTTTTCTCTATTAAATGTCATTTGCCATGTGTCTGCCCAGTTCTGAATCTTGTCTAGATCATTTTGAATGACCTTTGCTGCTGCAACAGTGTTTGCCACTCCTCCTACTTTTGTGTCGTCTGCAAATTTTAACAAGTTTGCTTACTATACCAGAATCTAAATCATTAATGTAGATTAGGAATAGCAGAGGACCTAATACTGATCCCTGTGGTACACCGCTGGTTACCACACTCCATTCTGAGGTTTTTCCTCTAATCAGTACTTTCTGTTTTCTACATGTTAACCACTCCCTAATCCATGTACATGCGTTTCCTTGAATCCCAACTGCATTCAAATCCCCCGAGCACACACACTGTTTTATTGTAGCCTGTTACTGATGTACATGCAGTATGAATCTAAGGAAAAGGCCCTTACCCTTGAATTCAATCAGTATGCCAATATAATGCAGTTCGGTTTGGAAATTCACAACCGGCTTCAGTTTGGGAAAATCGTAACCATTGCATCCCTACTGTACTTGCTATAATGATTAGACTAAAACTTAATTTGTCATATTTTAT
Organism: Polyodon spathula; assembly: GCF_017654505.1. Classification (NCBI taxonomy): domain Eukaryota; kingdom Metazoa; phylum Chordata; class Actinopteri; order Acipenseriformes; family Polyodontidae; genus Polyodon; species Polyodon spathula. Next base: position 39,152,177 of record NC_054548.1, read on the forward strand.
ACAGTTTGTATAAATGTAATCCTCAACTGAATACATATGGTGTACCATAAGAGTTAGAATCAGTTCAAATTAAGTTACACTATTGGAGTTCATTTAAGTTGCAACATGACAAATTGCTGCTGGCAAATCCTCTAATGCTGTTTCCTGGAATATACTTTAGTGTAGAATCTTACATAGACATAGGTGCCCCCTGGGCCTTGGCCTGTTGAGGTCATTTTTCCTTGAAATTCCTTTCAGGCCTGAATAGATTCAGCTGCTAACACCCATGAGCAGCAGATGATTGGTGTGTTAATGACACTCACATATGCAGGACTCTACAATGCACAGGAGGCACACAGTAATGATTTAGTGTGTCGTGCCAACACATCATCGTTGCAGTCGTCTGGCTGTCATAACAGGTATTTAAAATCCATGTGCTGTGTAGCACATCCCGTTCATTCTTTGTAGGTCATAATAAATAGCACTTACAGTACTGATCTACTGTAATTGTTCTGCTGTTTATCCCTGCTGAGGTGATTTCTAGGTATTCTGCACATTCCTGTCACTTCCAGCTGATGCGTTGGTCTCATGCATTGTCCTAGTGCCAAGACATCATGATAATCAGGATTTGATCTTTCTGGTAATTTAAATGTGAATAAAAGGTTAAATATGCTGGTGACAGTTTCTCAGCCTGACCAATGCCATTTTAAGCTGTTGCTTGAAAATGGAGTCTTTTACATTTGAGATTAATGTCATACTATTATCACAGCTACTGTGTTGCATGTTGATATCTTCTTCAGATCACAAGATACTAAGGTTTCAAATGATTTTGATAAGTGCTATGGGATTTGGCTGCTACGTTACTGTCCATTTGCCTTTATCTGAAACTTGTTGTCCTTTTGATAGGAATGCTGACTGTGACTACCTGCAGAACTAGATTTGATATCAGTCTGTTTGACCTTGCTTTTATTTGGACAGCTTGATTTACTATTTTCATCTTTGCTGTACAGCATTCTGGCATGTCACCTGAAGTCTAACATGTACTTCTTTTCATTGTTTTAAGTGGCAAATGGTATTTCTGTGTTTTCATTTCATACATGTTCAAAGAGTGATGAATCTCTAAAAAATTCCCTATGCTTTACTATCATTTGACTTTGACAGTGAATAGTGAGATTTCTGCACAGGAAATTTAATGTCACATTTATACCTAACAAGGGTTTGGCAACTAATGAAACTTGCTTGTCAAGGGAATCGCTTGGCATTCTGCAGATATAAAGCATATTGTTTTTGTTCAGGTACATCAATTAGTTTGGACTGTTGATACACCAATAATTGTTATACATTTTAAATTCATATGCATATTGTTAAAGTTCCTCTCTGCAAAACCTGCATAAACAAGACAAACAAAATGTGCAGGGGAGTGGGAACCCTGTTTTCTTTTCTATTAAAACTACGCTTATTTTGCTACATATACTTAGGGCTTGAATTCTTCAGGTTTTATTATTTTGTTAAGGTTTTTTTTTTTGGGGGGGGGGGGGGGGTTAGTACTATTTTGGCAAAATTGGTTATTTTCGTTATGAAAAATAAACACCACTCAAACACATACATTTTAAGTTTCTATAATTCTAGAATTGTGAGAAGTAACAGATTGTGTTTTACACCCCATTACTGCCCACATATTTATCACACTTGGGGTTCGGATGTTGTGAAGAGGTAACGTGTAGAATACAAACACTAATGCATTACTGCAAAGCAAGCTTAGTGCAAACAGGAGAGTTTAACCAATTGACTTATTCGCCTTTTAACAGTAAGTGTGTCATTTGCATTATTAATTTTGAATATTTTAAATGAATTATTAATTAACAAAAATAATCTTACCGCACTATCGAGTTTTTTTCAGCCCACCCCGGTCACAAGTCACGCTAACGAGTGTATTCTGTTACGTAGTGTCCACAAAAATGGATGATTGGTCAGTAGCAATGTCTGCACACTGCCCGCCTGCTGAAAGCAGTTTTCTTTAAGTAGAAAGAGAGCAGTTCATGATTGGCATTATTCATATTGCCAAAATCCAGGTTTATGGGTTAAAAAAAAAAAAAAAAAAGTGAATTTTCGAAATAGGTCTTCGGGGGTGTTATTTTGGTTATTATTGGTTAAAACCGAAAACTTCTTTACATATACTGTACAGGTAGCCTATATCACAAGATTTTTAAATCTAAAATTATTCAAAAAAATTCCCCTACAGTAAAAACACAGCTTGTTCAGACATTTACTTTTCCACAGAATAATGCAGCACAGAAGCAGCTCAGGGAATTAACTCTATTTTACCAACACTCTCAACTCCTCGGGATGCATTGCTGCAAGTTCGGGACTCCAAACAGTTTGACGCTATGGTACAAACAAACGAAACAACAATCAGTTACATTGGTAATTGTTCCCTTGCATTTAACTATAATAAACATTACACATTTTATTTGGTACCATTTATCCTTTAAACTTAAATCTAATTTCTTGTAAAAGCGCAATCATGAGTAAGGGTTACACATGGCTACATGCTGTAGTATAGTTATGAATACGTGTCATACAGTAGGAACTGTGACAGAACTGTTTTCACTTTGGTGGATGGATGAGTATCCTTGTTCCATTTATACAAAAATCTTTTTTTTTTTTTTTTTTTTATTAAATTGTGTACGTGTCCTGCAGTGACCATCTGGCTTGCTTTGCAGAAATGCCAGATTATATGCTTGCTGTAATTAACATCAAAAGGCATTTACTGTAAATGTGGGGAAATAGTACAAGGTTTGCACAGTACTACAAATGCATTTACTGGATTGGATTTCACTTAATACTGTATACTGTCACTTAAGCCTGTATTGTAGATGGTAATGTACAGATACAGTGTTCCAGAATGTTGCTTAAATCAGGGGATGACTTTTCAAAATGTATTTTTTATCAAAAGAGTGTAATATAGTTACCAATACCCTTGCTGCTCTTTTAATGTTTATAACAGACATGATCACGGTTCACCAATTGAAAAAGAGGTATGTAGGCCTACACACTTTTTATCTAGACTCGTGTGTAAGTTTTGGATGATCTGAGACTAATCTTCTTGCTCTGGCTGTAACAGAACATGACTTGCTACTCTGAAGGGTTTAATGCATTGGCACAGCTTGAAACTTCTACAATATGCCTATCTTTTAAGCTGCTAATGGCAAGTCTATCATTAATTCAGCATGACATGTACAGTAGGCCTACTTGCTTATTGGTTTGGTTGATGATTTTGCAAACCTGTCTCGTTGTTTTTTGTTCTAGTCGTACATGTTTCTGTCATGGCAGGTTTATTTGAAAAAGGGCCTGAGGTTATTTTTGAATACTGTAAAGCCATAAATATTTGCAAGCCTTTATTATGCGTATGGGGGGAAAAAAACTGCAAACATTTTTGGCACAAATATCAAATTTCATTAACAGTACATACAACAAGTCGGCAACATTTCTGAAGCACAATAGATTTTATTGGTGTGATTTGCCAAATATTTATGTCTTTCCAGTATTGCAGTAAGACCGTTTGGTCAGACTTTTGCTGTACTGTATCTGTTAAAAAAAAAAAAAAAAAAAAAAAAGTTGTAAAGGTGTTGAGTTTTATTTCATGCATGTACCGTATGAAATGCGTTTAGATAGAAGTTTTGTTTTATAAATCAATAAAGCACATAACAAATGATAGTGATATAATGTTTGATACAGCTTCCAAAGTCTCATCAGCTTTACCCTCCTGAATGCTGTGTGAATAGTAGAATATCTGTGCTAGCTGTGCTCTTACTCTGTATTTCTGCACATGCACCGCAATACAGGGCAGCACTCAGGAAATAGCAATTTTCATAATTACGTCATAATTTACCAGTGTTGCCGTTTTGCTCAATAGACCTTGGGGGAAAAAGTAAAACTTACTTCAAAAAGTTTGATGCATTTTTTAAGAGCAACATTTTTCCCCATACAGAACTGGATTCCACATTGTTCTTTTGATTCCGTCTGTGTTCTCGTTAACGTGGCTTTCATAGGGCCCTATACTTAATAGTTGGAAATTTCAGTACACTGTTATAGCAGAGTGAAAGCTGCAGGAAATTCCACATGTGTTTCAATTCATGATTCATTTTAAATAAAACTGCATCAATGTCCAAGTGTTTGATTTATTTTGAAAGAGGCCCTGTTTATCTCATTGTTTCCATAGAGCACTGAGATCAAGCAGCAGTAAAGGGTGTTGTTTCTTTATGAAACAAGAGCCCTCTGACCACTTCAGTAAATAAACCAGGCTCTCCTACTGAGCATAACAAATATAAAATGAAACTAGATCTGAATTACGGTAAACCATAATGGTTTTATAGGATAGGCTTTTAGTTCTGGTTGCATTTCTTTAAACATTAACACACAATGGTAACGAATGTCAATATGAAATTCCAAGAATGTGTAAACATAATACACTCCTGTTGCCAGGACACTGTTTTGTTCTGCATGTCAAATATCATTCCGCTGACCAACTGATACACATTAGGTTTACAAACTCCTGCTAGGATCAAGAGTGGTTTACTGAATGAAAAACACTCTTGTGTTCTGACTGCGTTAGTTGACTAAAGTTTCAGGATAGTTCGGTGTCCAAAAGGATACAATATTGTGTGTGAAAATAGTATCATTGACACCTACTGTAATAGTTTTATTTAACTAAATATTTAACTCAATTACATTCTTGTAAAGTAACCAAGATGGTGTTTTTTTTTTTTTTTTTTTCTTTCCATAGTCTTAACCAGTAATACCTTTGTAAGTGAACTACTGTAGTAACGGTATATTACATTTAAGAACTCACTGGAAAGCCTCAAGGGCATTAAGTCATTTCACTGAACTGGATCACTTTTGTGTAGTATCACGTATCCTTTTTAACACAAAAACATCTGCGGTACTGTCTTACTTCATGTTTGCAAGGTTGTTTAATATAAATAGTGCAAACACTTCTGTGACTGCTTCACCCCAGTAAATAGAGGATTTTTGTGCCAACATTATATTGCAGTACATGACTTACCAAACAAAATAGAGAACAAAAGTATTACTTAGAAAATCATCTGCAGTCTACAATTCAGATATACAGCATGTGGTCACCTGACATGCCCTGTGATCCACTGGACCTAGCTGTGGGAGTAGTGTGCAGTTATTCGGCAACCGTTATGGGAAAGCAGTAGCATCGCTGCTACTTTACGGAGAGCATGATGAGTGCCCGTTCACAGGCTTGTCCATCAGGACAGTCTCCATGGTGCTCTCGGTACAGCATGGTATTGTTTTCAGAAAACACAACTGCTGTCCAAGGCGTTTCATGAGGGATGGAGTCTGCAGACGTGTGTGACGTATTGTGACAAGCAGATGTGCTACAGTGTGCCAAATCACCTTTAACACTGGACAAGATTCATACCGGTTGCTGCTTAAACAATGTGCACAATGTTAAAATGCTTGTATGCTTTTTTTTAGACTAAAGCCTGCCTTTGTTTAATTGGTTTTGATGAAACCAGATGCCATATAAAACATGCTTACATGAAACAGTATAGGCCTATGTAAAAGTACACTGAGGGGGTGTGACAACAGTGCGCTAAAATTGGCTCTTTAGTCCTGTCTAAAAGTAAAGAACCACAAAAATGTCAAATTGCGTGATGTTTTATCTGTTTCCAAAATTATTTTTGCTTTTTTTTCGCTTTTTTTTTTTTTTTTTTTTTTTTGGCAAGGTACTGTCTAACAAGCAATTAGTTTGCAATAGCCACTTGGGATATTGCACCATAACATTATTAATTAAAATCTAAACACAGAGGGGTGGCCCAGACAAGACTTGTTACTGACTTTGAGGTTCTTTATACTCCAATCTGTTTCTACACTTGGAGTTCGTTAGTGTCTGGGATTTAGGCCTGCTTCACTGGATATAAAACAATCCTGCACAGCATGAAATACTGTAGCAATGCACACTGGCCTGAAGCTGTCTTTGCAAAATGCTGCATTTCTCCATTTCAAAGCTGTAGTGACAATTGCTTTTAATAAGGAACAGATTTGACTTGCAGTATGCCAAGTACAGTAGGGTGTCAGATTTTTCGCATGTACTCTTTTTATTTATATGTGTGCTCTGAGCACACTCTTAAACTCAGGGAGCTGTTCGGGAGGACAAAGATGTTTCGGACGAAGTGGATTGTTCATGCACTGGGCTTGCAACTTATCCAGATGACTTTTTAATAATCTAAACACAGAATCATTTCATTTAAAGTTTTAACGAATCGGCGCAGTACAAGTGTTCTTTTCGGTTTATTAAATGCTTTAAATGGATCGAGTAGTTACAAGCTACTTTGGATCCCTGCCTTTTACAGGTTTAACAGCAATACTTCAGTAATACAAAATGGTTTTCATATATTTAGCTCTTAGGCTATAAATGCAAAAAGTTAAAAACACCCACAGTTAAATTCTAGAACATTTATATATATATATATATATATATATATATATATATATATATATATATATATATATATATATATATATATATATATACACACACACAGTACTGTGCAAAAGTTTTAGGCAGGTGTGAAAAAATGCTGTAAAGTAAGAATGCTTTCAAAAATAGACATGTTAATAGATTATATTTATCAATTAACTAAATGCAAAGTGAGTGAACAGAAGAAAAATCTAAATCAAATCCATGTTTGGTGTGACCACCCTTTGCCTTCAAAACAGCATGAATTCAAAACAGCATCAGGGATTTTGTAGGCATATAGTCAGGTGTATGATTAAACAGTTATACCAAGCAGGTGCTGATGATCATCAATTCAATAAGTAGGTTGAAACACAATCATGAACTGAAACAGAAAAAGCTGTGTAGGAGGAATAAAACTGGGTGAGGAACAGCCAAACTCAGCTAACAAGATGAGGTTGCTGAAGACAGTTTACTGTCAAAAGTCATACACTATGGCAAGACTGAACACAGCAACAATCCACAAGGTAGTTATACTGCATCAGCAAGGTCTCTCCCAGGCAGAAATTTCAAGGCAGACAGGGGTTTCCAGATGTGCTGTCCAAGCTCTTTTGAAGAAGCACAAAGAAATGGGCAACGTTGAGGACCGTAGACGCAGTGGTTGGCCAAGGAAACTTACTGCAGCAGATGAAAGACACATCATGCTTACTTCCCTTCGCAATCGGAGATGCCCAGCAGTGCCATCAGCTCAGAATTGGCAGAAAACAGTGGGACCCTGGTACACCCATCTACTGTCCAGAGAAGTCTGGTCAGAAGTGACCTTCATGGAAGACTTGCAGCCAAAAAGCCATACTTCTGAAGTGGAAACAAGGCCAATCGACTCAACTATGCACGAAAACACAGGAACTGGGGTGCAGAAAAATGGCAGCAGGTGCTCTGGACTGAGGAGTCAATATTTGAAATATTTGGCTGTAGCAGAAGGCAGTTTGTTCGCCGAAGGGCTGGAGAGCGGTACACGAGTGAGTGTCTGCAGGCAACGGTGAAGCATGGTGGAGGTTTCTTGCAAGTTTTTGGGGCTGCATTTCTGCAAATGGAGTTGGGGATTTGGTCAGAATGAATGGTCTCCTCAATGCTGAGAAGTACAGGCAGATACTTATCCATCATGCAATACCATCAGGGAGGCATCTGATTGGCCCCAAATTTATTCTGCAGCATGACAACGACCCCAAACATACAGCGAATGTCATTAAGAACTATCTTCAGCGTAAAGAAGAACAAGGAGTCCTGGAAGTGATGGTATGGCCCCCACAGAGCCCTGATCTCAACATCATCGAGTCTGTCTGGGATTACATGAAGAGAGAGAAGCAACTGAGGCTGCCTAAATCCACAGAAGAACTGTGGTTAGTTCTCCAAGATGTTTGGGCCAACCTACCTGCAGAGTTCCTTCAAAAACTGTGTGCAAGTGTACCTAGAAGAATTGATGCTGTTTTGAAGGCAAAGGGTGGTCACGCCAAATATTGATTTGATGTAGATTTTTCTTCTGTTCACTCACTTTGCATTTTGTTAATTGATAAATATAAACTATTAACATGTCTATTTTTGAAAGCATTCTTACTTTACATATATTTTTTCACACCTGCCTAAAACTTTTGTGTGTGTGTGTGTGTGTGTGTGTGTGTGTATATATATATATATATATATATATATATATATATATATATATATATATACACACACACATACACACACACACACACACACATACACACACACACACAGTGAACTCCAAAAGTATTTGGACAGTGACACTTTTTTTGTTGTTTTGGCTGTGTATTCCAGCACATTGGATTTGAAATGATACTATGACTATTAAAGTGCAGACTGTCAGCTTTAATTTGAGGGTATTTTCATCCATATCGGATGAACTGTTTAGAAATTACAGCACGTACATAATCCCCTCATTTGAGGATACCAAAAGCATTTGGACAATTGGCTTCACAGCTGTTTTTTTATTAGGCAGGTGTGTTTGTTTGCATCGTTAGTGCATTCACAAGAGAGCTGTCAATATCTAGTCTTGATTCTAGGCTTTGCATTTGCCTTTGGAGTCTCTTGCTGGTGTCTGACAACATGAGGACCAAAGAAGTGTCAATGCAAGTAAAGCTGTCCATCGTGAGGTAGAAAAATCAGAATAAATCAATAAGAGACATAGCCAAAACATTAGGCGTGCCAAAATCAACTGTTTGGTACATCATTTAATAAGAAAGCAAGACTGGTGAGTCAGCAATGGCAAACGACCTGGTAGACCAAGGAAGACTACTATAGTGGATGACCGAAGAATACTTTCAATGGTGAAGAAAAAAACCCTAACAGTCCAACAGATCAGGAACACTCTCTAGGAGGTAGGCATAGATGTGTCAAAGACTACTATACGCAGAAGAGTACACCAGCAGAACTTCAGAGGGTACACCACAAGATGAGTAAGCCTCAAGAACAGAACGGCCAGGTTACAGTTTGCTAAAAAGCACCTAAAAGAGCCTGTAGAGTTCTGGAACAAATTCTTAAGGACAGATGACACAAAGATTAACCTGTACCAGAGTGATGGAAAGAGGAAAGTGTGGAGAAAAAAAAAACTACCCATGATCCAAAGTATACCACCTCATCTGTGAAACATGGTGGAGGTAGTGTTATGGCTTGGGCATGTATGGCTGCAACTGGAACTAGCTCACTTGTCTTCATTGACAAGTGTACAGAAACATCTTGTCTGCTCAGATACAACCAAATGCGTCCAAATTCATTGGACGGCGCTTCATCATGCAGCAGGACAATGACCCCAAACACACTGCTATAGCAACCAAGGAGTTTTTCAGGGCCAAAAAGTGGAAAATTCTTGACTGGTCAAGTCAATCACCTGATCTGAATCCAACTAAGCATGCATTTCACATGCTGAAGACAATACAAGGCAAAAAGCCCCCGAAACAAGCAGGAACTGAAGATGGCTGCAGTACAGGCCTGGCAGAGAATCACCAGGGAAGATACCCAGCATCTGGTGATGTCTATGGGTCGCAGACTTCAGGCAATCATTGCATGTAAAGGATATGCGACCAAGTACTAAACATGACTACTTTAGTGTGCATAATGTTAATCTGGGAGGGGGGGGGACACTATGTACAAAACGTGCTGTAATTTCTAAACGATTCATCCGATATGGATGAAAATACCCTCAAATTAAAGCTGGCAGTCTGCACTTTTAGCCTCATAATCATTGGTTCATTTCAAATTCAAAGTGCTGGAATATAGAGCTAAAACAACAAAAAATGAGTCACTGTCCAAATACTTTTGTAGTTCTCTGTATATCTGTCCATCTGTTTGTCTATCTATCTCTTAAGACTAAAACATAATTTACATACCTTATAGCAATGCATTAATATAAAAGAGACATTAAAGCCAAATATATGCTTACCTTCCAGTATAAGGAAGTGTAGTGTAGGATATATTGAAAAATAAAAACTGTCTCCTTGACTCCGACCAAACAATCAGTTTTTCAGAGATCTCCAGAGCATGGACCACACAACTTGTAGTTAGGAAGTTCAGTGGTATCGAATGGGGTCTTGCTCTGGGCTTATATAGGATATTCCCTTCATTGAATACATCACAAGTCCCAAGTAAATCTAATCATCACTCGGCCTTGACATTTCTTATCTTTTAAGTTAATTATACATTCTAGAAGAATCTGGTCAACTCCTTTTTCACAACAGATTGGACATAACTTCTTGCCAAAAAATGTTAGAACATGATTTCATCGCTGTTTTTTCCAACTCCTCCTTTTTCTAAAAAGTCAGGTGGACCAAAGTTCACAGAATCCTTCCTATAATGTAGTACAAGTATATGTGTATATATGAGAGGTGTTTTTAATATGTAACACAAGCTCTATTTGATTGTTAAGCTGGGTCACAAATATATGTCCCTCTTAGCCGCATATTATGTTACCTTTTTAGTGTGTTGTCAATGGGTTTAACGCCATACAAATGTGTGAAAGTATGTGACAAAGACTGCCTTTGAATAAGCATACAGCGGTCAGTTCAGTTATTTTAGTTAAAAATTTTAACTACAATGAACATGTTAAGTAAAATAGCCTTATTTAACTGCCATTCTCGGGCTATGCCTGACCTCTCTCTGTTTCTAAAAGTTACCTGCTCAAGCAGGATTCAGACGCCCTGTTTTCTTGCCAAGACTATTGTTTTGATTAATATGAAACACCATTGTAAGCACTTCTCCAAATTCACTGCATGAACTCAGTTTTCTCCCAAAGAATGTTGCTACTTATTTGATAAGAACTGATACTGGACACAACTCCCCTAATTCGTGGAATGCTCGGAACGACTGCCAGGTTTTCTTATCATAGAAAGACCTTGGATTCAAAACTGCAGACTACAAGTAAATCTCACTTTGACTGCCAAAAAGAACCTTCCATATCTAGCACAGCTCTGCTTGCAAGCAGATAAGGGAAAGGCTATTTTTCTGTTGATTTATTGTGAACTAAATTATTGATTACAGTTTACACTCTAATATTCCAACCTAACAGTTCTTGTTTTTTTTTTTTTTTTTTTTAATTGCAGTAAAACCTTCATATAAACCAAACATGTATATTATTTAATTTAATGGATATTGTAATGTCTAAAAGATTTTTACTTTAGTTGGAAAAAGAAACTGAACTAATTCTTTAAATTGATTAAATTATATCAAATGCTCGTTCCTGCTTGTACAGTCTATTTGTATTATAGTAGAGCCTTAAACAAGCAAAAACACTTGTTAGTTTAAACATTATCAAAATACTTGAAACATGTTATTTCTCTTCAGAGTTTTGTCACTATTATGTCTTTTTTTTTTTTTATTTATGCTTAGTAACAACACAATCAAATAAAATCAAATCTTTTTAGTTTCAAATATCGTTTTGTCTAAAAAGTGTTATCCTTTTGGTTTTGCTAATTTGCAATACCTAGCCTTTGTGTTTAGTTCCCCCAAATGCCTGCTTCTTTCAAGGTTACTGGCTTCCAGGAGTGTATAAGCACGAATAACAAAGGCACATGTACAAGCTTTTTTTCTAACATTAACATTTGTTCAGTTTTCTTAGTTCAAATCATTGTAACCTGTTCATAATTTGCTGCAATATTATTTATGCTGGTTTTATATTCTTTAAAACACAGTACAATTATTACAATATTCTGACAGTGTTGATTAATATGAAACATGAAGTAATGAAAGTAAAGTAACGAGAGAAGCAACTTTTTCTCATAAAACTGGAATATGCTAACAAGGCCTTATAAGAGCCTGCCAAGTTTGACTTCTTCCAGCAGGTGCTTTCATAGACTGCTATTTTCAAATGGTTTTACAGATCTATTTGAAAGGAGTATATACAGTATTACTATAATTATTGACAAAGCGTATGTCATATTATTTCAGTCAACACAAGTTAGTTTAAATCATCCAGTTAATTTCTAATAACTCAGCACGTTCCCAACAGGGTTTGATCTCTGCCAGGCTCAGCTCGGACTGGTTCTGCGAACACCACGACAAGCCTGTGCATCCAGCATTTTACATCAGACGTGTGGTCAACCAGTGTCTTTACTTGATACCTGCAAAAAAATCTTGTTAGCTGGGCTCCCATCTCTACATTCCCATTCCCATCGTCAGTGGGCAAAAACATTTTAACTGAATCTGAATCCATCAAAGAACCGCACACCCTTGCAAACGAGGCCTTCCATGCAAAAGGATCTAATGACTTATAGCACAAAAGGGACATGCCAGAGCCGTCTGTGTTTGACCAAAACACACAGGTCAAAGATTTTATGCCTGCTGATGGATAGGCTACTTACTGCTCTTACTGAAAGAAGTTTTTTGACATCTGATGGGTTTAAATTAAACGAGAGTGAGAAAAAACCTTAGCAAGATTATAACATTTGAAACAAATTGACTGCAGCTTTTTTTTCAGATCAGTCCAAAGCATTTCTATTGGATTGAGATCTGGTGATTGCGAAGGCCATTCCAGAACTTTTATCTTAGTTTTCTTAAAGAATTCCAGAGTTAGCTCAGCCATATGCTTCAAGTTGTTGTCATGTTGGAAGCTAAATTGTCTGGCAGTCAGCCTCCGAGCAGGTGATATCATTGTACTTTGTAGAATGCTTTGATACATGTCAGCATTCATTCGATCTTCAATCACATGAAAGTCTCCAGTCCCTGAACTGCTAAAACATCCCCATATCATGATCGAACCATCGTGTTGAACTGTAGGTACTGTGTAAGGTTTTCTTCTTTTGAAGGCTTTCCCTTTTTTTCTCCAAACATACTGTGATCTGTTTTTGGGGGAAAAGTTATATTTTAGACTCATTGGACTAGATCCTTTTGTTTAAGAATGCTTCAGATTCCAGTTCATATTTCTTGGCAAATTTTAGATAATTTGTATTAATTTTCTACGTGCATCTATTAAAGGTCTGCAATCATACAACTCTTCTGTGTTCAGGTACCTTTGTACATCTCTTTTGTGCACAATTATGCCCAATGCTTCTAAATCTTTAAGTACTTTCGTAGATACTTTTTTTTTTTTTTAGCTGTCTGGATGATTCTCCTACCTGCTGTACACACAATTTTCTTTGGATGCCCACTTCTTTCATTCAAGCACTTCAGTTGAATTTGTCCTGTGGTGGTTCTTGATTATTTCTCTGATTGTGAATTTATATATTCCATATTTCTTTGATACTGTTCTGTAGCCATTTCCTTTGTTGCAGTTTGCTACAAGTGCTTTTCACAAATGTGAATCCAATTTCTTTGTCTTTGACCATCATCTGCTGTGTTGCCAAAACATTCTTCTTTAACAGATGTTGGAAATAATTACTTCTTATTCTAGCTATTGACTTTATAATGCAGCTTAGTTACTTTGTAATGGTTTTCAGTTAATATATTTTTAATGAGTTCTATAAGATTTTTACAGACTTTTAATGTAAAGATGCTGTGACATGAAGGGCAAGTGGTGACATCCCCCAGACCAGCAAGTTGGCACAGGCTAGTATTGCGGGTTGAACCGCTGGGCTTGTATTTAGTTAAATAAAAAATAAATCAAAAGGACATCAAAAACACAGCTCATAGAGCCAAAATAAACAGTTTGAACAAAAACAAATCACAAACTCAAAATCCTGACACCAAACAAGTATCAGGCTGGTCCTTGCAGCATGGGTAGCAATTGGTGTTCTTTTAAATCTTTACCTCATTCACTTTCCTCCTCTATGAACACCCATCCCCAACACAGACCAAGACACGCTTATTACAAGTGGCCATCTCCAAATTGGCAATCATTTAAGCAATTTGGAGATGGCCACCTTCTGCAAAAGAGTTTGAATATGCGTGGTCGACAGCCAATTTGCCAATAAATCATTAGCTGCCGACCACTCATTCTAACGGGATGAAGTCTGGCAGAGACATGCTCCAAACATCGCCCCTGCTAAACCACATCATACTATAACAAAAACATTGTTTGTTTTTATTTAAATTAACACAAACCAATACATTTTTATTCTAACAAACATTGTACCAGCCGAACACTGCCCTGCCACATATTTACATGCAGGGGGGTACCAATACTTTCTTGAACAAATATTTGAAATTGCTTAAGTGCTTGATTTATTTATATATATATATATATATATATATATATATATATATATATATATATATATATATATATATATATATATATATACACACACACACACACAGTGGCTTGCAAAAGTATTCAGACCCCTGACCAATTCACTCATATTACTGAATTGTAAATGATACATTGAAATTTCATATGTTAGATATTTAAAAAAAAAAAAAAAACTTAAACTCAAAATCAATTACTGTAAGGTGACATTGGTTTTATGTTGGGAAATATTTTTAAGAAAAATAAAAAACTGAAATATCTTGCTTGCATAAGCATTCAACCCCCACACATTAATATTTGGTAGAGCCACCTTTCGCTGCAGTAACAGCTTTAAGTCTTTTGGGGTAAGTAGGTACCAGCTTTGCACACAGTGTCGGAATGATTTTGGCCCATTCTTCTTGGCAGATTTGCTCCAGGTTGTTCAGGTTGGCTGGACGACGCTTGTGGACCGCAATTTTCAAATAGTGCTACAGATTCTCAATGGGATTGAGATCAAGACTTTGACTGGGCCACTGTAGGAAATTCACCTTTTTGTTCTTGAGCCACTCCAATGTTGCTTTGGCCTTGTGCTTGGGATCATTGTCCTGCTGAAAGGTGAATTTCCTTCCAAGCTTCAGTTTTTTAGTGGACTGAAGCAGATTCTCTTGCAGTATTTTCCTGTATTTTGCTCCATCCATTCTTCCTTCAATTGTAACAAGATGCCCAGTCCCTGCTGATGAGAAGCATCCCCACAGCATGATGCTGCCACCACCATACTTCACTGTAGGGATGGTGTGTCTTGAGGCATGGGCAGTGTTAGATTTGCGCCACAAATAGCACTGAGTTTTGGCCAAAAAGTTCCATCTTGGTCTCATCTGACCACAAAACCTTTTCCCACATCGCACTGGGTCACTCTCATGCTTTCTGGCAAACTCCAGACGTGCTTTCAGATGGTACTTTTTGAGTAACTGCTTCTTTCTTGCCACCTTCCCATACAGGACAGTGTTATGCAGAGCTCTTGATATGGTTGACTGGTGCACCATTACTCCACTCCCAGCCACTGAACTCTGTAGCTCCTTCAAAGTGATTGTTGGCCTCTCTGTGGCTTCTCTCACAAGTCTCCTTGTTTGAGCGCTGAGTTTTGAGGGACGGCCTTTTCTTGGCAGTGCCAGGGTGATGTGATGCAGCTTCCACTTCCTGATTTATTGATCCAACTGTGCTCACTGGGATATCCAAACACTTGGATATTATTTTGTACCCTTTCCCTAATATATGCATTTGTATTACTTTATCTCTAACTTCTTTAGAATGCTCTTTGGTCTTCATTTTCCTTCAGATTCACAGCCTTACCAATGATCTTTCAACAGTGGGGTTTTTATCCAGAAAATGTGACAGCAACTTTAATGGTTCACAGGTGGAGGCCAATGGTAAGGTAATTGTGTCCTCGTTAGGGCAATTTCTTTCATCGGTGCAAACTGGGAGCTTCCACAGCACAGGGGTTGAATACTTATGCAAGCAAGTTATTTCAGTTTTTTATTTTTCTTAAAAACATTTCCAAACATAAAACCGGTATTTGTTTTAATTCTTATATCAAGTGTAGGGTGTCAATACTTGTCTGACTGTACATCTTGCACTGCGGTCGGCTGACAAACTTCAGTTTGATTGGTAAAACACAAGACGTTGCTACTGTACGTACATTGCAGAAGTGGCGTTGGCTGTTTCATCACACACCAATATAGGAAATGTCATGTTTCGCTATAGAAGATGTTAAAATATGTTTATGAAGCACTTGTCTACAGACCACTATATACGTTGGAAGCACTTGTCCGTCCAAACTTTTGACTGTCACAAGCTGCAAATAGAGCATACAGTGGTTTCCCTGGAGATGGGTCTTGCACAAGGTCTGTTGGACGAATGGCTGTAAATTGTAGATCAGCCCTGAAGGTTAAACATAATTCAATTTGTTTGCTTTCAGTTACTACTGTATATGTGGGCAAGCCTTATTTAATTCAAGGTCTAATTTTTAAGAGAAAAAATAAGCTGCATGATTTGATTGAGAGGCGCTGTAAATGGGTTTTTCTAAGTTCATTTTTTTGTGAAAGGGAGATTTGCTACAGTACATACAAGCTTTACGTATGTGTGTGTGTGTGTGTGTGTGTGTGTGTGTGTGTGTGTGTGTGATTTTTATTTATGTAATTTTTCTTTTCTCTGCAGGGGTCAGCACAGAACGAGTTATAGTTGATCCACATATTACAGCAATTTTGGGAAAAAAGATCGAGCTGATGTGTGTGGTTCACGTTCAAGAGGCACTGACGCAGATTTCCTGGGAGAAAGTTCACAATGGAAGTACACAAACACTTGCTGTTTTTAATCCGACATACGGAATTTCTATTCCTGATGAATATCAGGATAAACTTTCGTTCAAAACCCCATCTGAGAATGATGCAACCCTAGTACTGGAAGAAGTGAGCTTTACTGATGCTGGAGAGTACACATGCAAGGTGGTAACCTTCCCTTATGGCAACACACAAGCATCGACCACTGTTACTGTAATGGGTATGTATAATACTATAAGAAAAATTGAAACGTTAGTGGTGGGATGGGCATGTTTAAAATTCAAAGAAATATTCTAATAAACTAATATCTGAAAATATGCCCCAGCACTACTGTAAATGAGGTTTGATCATAAAACTTATATTTTGTCACCATTTTTTTTTTTTTTTTTTAACAAATTAGTTTTAGTCCCTGAAAACAAATTGTTACTTGTGATGTTATAGTATTTAGGGTAAAATGGGTGCAAGAATACATTTATTTGTGTGCATGTGTGTTTATTCCTGTTCACATTCATGATGTGGTTGTGCATATTTGAAGGGAAGGGCCTTTACTCTCTAAGTGTTCAATGGCAGAAGATTGCAATGAAATGTGCCACATTTAGCCCTTTGTGGTCCTTTGTCGGACCAGGTCCGACATTACAGTTTTCCCTTTCCAGTTTGATAACGGACCCTGTCCGACATCCTCAAAAAGATGTTAAGCACAGGTCTCTAGTTGTTTTTTATCTGGAAAAAGCTGAGAAACCCTTTCAATGGCCAAGTGAGACCAATAGGAGCTGAGGGTGGATCTGAGCAACACACAGAGGCCCTGCACTGGACTGCCAAGGGTTAATAACTACATGTTTTAGTTTCCAATCAAATTAGTCCTCCTTTAAACTGAGACATAACTAAATAAGGGCTGCCCTAGAATGCTTATTTGTTTTCCTATTTATACAGTAGTATATAACAGTAAAACCTTAAAACAAGGATATTGCAATCATTGGAAAAAATTGAATATATTACAAAATTAATCTGTATGGCTAAATCATTAAACTTTAGAAGAAACACACCTTTTCTACATCTCCCCCATCTCCCTTGCAACTGCTAATTCTGCCAGTAAGCAAGAGCTGTGATTGGTGCACGTGAAAAATGTATAGTTTTTGTAACCCTCAGAAGCAGAAAGGACAAAAGAACCCCAAAAAATATGGATGTTAACTTTGAAGGATTACCTTGTATCTCTCCACAGTGGAACAATAGGATGCTATGTAGTGATACTACATGGTCTGTAACAATGCAGATAGATGGAAAACCCAGTAACTGCTTAACACTTAATATTTAATGTATTTTTTTAGTAATAAGAATTGTAATGGAGGTTACTATATTTACTGTTGGTTGCATACAGTAACCACAAAGCAATCCATACTCAAAATCTAGCATGCCAGCTGCTGCAGTGGAGTTGTAAGCTACTGAAAGACTTTCTTGGGCATTTGTGACATCATGGAGGTCACATTCCTGCCTCAGAATGGTTTAGTTTGTGCTGTCAAATGTATTTCTCAGTTTGTGAGTCTAGCTAAACTTGTGTGTGCCTCCTGTATTACAGTATGCCATTATTACTGTGGTGGGGCCAGACATCTTGCCACTACTGTTCCACATTCACAGAGGAGTTAGTCATAGCTGGAGAACAGGCACTATAATTAGTATAAAAAGAATGCCAAATGGCTTTACTGGCAGGAGGTGAGGAAAGGGGGTGTACTTGTTTTCTATTTCTGGGACGGGGTTATCCAGTTTTTTTCTCTGACTGCTGATCCTGGCTTAGGGTAAGGGTCAGATGCCATGTCAATATGCTGCAGATCTGGTTGTTTCAGTCTGCAACTCAGACAGCTGCTGCTGCTTCAACTATTGGGCATCTTGGATTCTAAGTTACCTTGATAAACTGTAACTCTATTCACAGATCCCTTTGGTATATGATGATAATGGAAAAATATTTTGAAAGTTCAAAACTGCTATTCCTGATATTTGTCTAGTATAATAAAAGTCCCATGTTAAAAATGTGTGACATGCTTTACAGAAAATAATGTGTTGTGTACAGTCATGCAGTAAAATATTAAAACTATATACATGATTTGGCCAGTCAGTAGATGGCTGAAGAGCACCGTTAAGAACCCTGGAATGAGGGTCTGGGTCTGTTATCAGGCTAGCAGTTGTTGGCACTTTTTTAGCACAGCATTATTGCAATTATTTTTATCACATGATCCTTTTTTTTGGTACTACTTTACAGATCTTACAAATTTGAACTTATGGTCTAATAATTGCTTATTGAAATATAATGGGCGTTTCTGGTTGCCAGCATCAATAGCAAGTGACAAACCTTCATTAGTGTCTTGTTGAGTTTTAAAACTGCCAGACTGGACTATTACTGTGGGTTTGATGAATCGACTCTTGTTTTCAAATATAAGTAAGTATATTCCCAGAGAATATTTGTTTGATATTATAAAGTCAATTTAAAATTGTTCCAATAAAAAAATAAAAATAAAACTGTAATCTCCTGTGTTTCAGTCTGTGAAAAAGAGGCTTAGCCCTTGACAGACAGCCCATTAAATGTATCGAATAAGATTGTGTTACTTTTCTTTCTTTTTCAAATTAACGTAAAGATTACCAGCAATCATGCTAAATCACCTAAAATGTTCATAAACCCAAAAAGAATTTAACAAAATATTTACTGCTGTAAAATGTGCATCAGAGGAACTTCAGGGATCGATGTATAAAGATCGCTCAGTAGCTAGTGTTTTGATTTTTAAGTTATAAATTACTGGAGACATACTAAATCTCTCTTCATAACCAAGAATGCTTACCAACCCGAAAGAACACATTTTTTTGTTGATGGGATGACACTGGGATGATGAACTTCTTCACACTAATTGTAGTAAATGATCTAAAGTAGATGAGCCTGCCTACCCGTCAAACAAGTTTGTATAAAATCAAAACCATGCATGGTATTTATACATTTTTTTTCTGATTGTAGTCCCTGAGGGTTGTGGTTACCACTGGTAATGTTAGTTTTTAGGTATGACATCACTAAATTACACATGAAGACATTTCTAAAGGAACATTCATTTTTCAGTGAATTAATTAATACAGTACACAGCCAGGATCTTGAGTAACTTTTCAAAAGTGGAAAAAATACAACCTTGTATCTCAGTTTAAACTATATTCAGACAAATGATTGCATGGATTATAGTGTTGTTGAGCATTAGCAATCAGCAGTCTGATGAAAGCATTAGATTTGTTCAGCTTAGTTTCTTATTATGATCCCTGAGTCTAATTTATGATTCATGCTTTGTTTTTTTTTTTTTTTTTTGTTTTTTTTTTTCAGTTGAGCCCAAGATAAGTGTGTCACGTGGCTCTGATCCATTGATGGATGGGGGAAATGAGACGGTAGTCGCTGTGTGCACAGCTGAAAATGGAAAACCTGCTGCAGAGATCACCTGGGTGTCTGAGGTTTTTGGAGAACCTGTTCAAACCTTGATTGACGAGCCTAATGACTGTGTAACTGTTGAAAATCGGTACAATTGGAAACCAACCAGGTTTGCCCAAGGAAAGCAACTTACTTGCGTGATTCGTCACCCGGCATTAGAATCGGAGATACGGATTCCATTTACCCTGGATGTCTTGCGTAAGTACAAAATTTAATAGTTTTTAAATGCTTTTTTTTTTTTTTTTTTTTTTTAAGGTTATAAACTGTATTTTTTTTTCTAAACATGTATGCCATATGTTGACAGTTAGTTCTAATTGACTTCAGCCATAGTCATTTAGTCAACCTAAGCATTAAAGAAAGGTGTGCATTATGCTCATATAGTAATGGCAGCCTGAGTAAGCCTGAGGGTAAGTAATAAGACTACTGTATGACCATGTGCTCACTTAAGAACCAATCAACACCGTGGGTTTAACATGTAGTTTTAAAACCCAATATAAAAAATAATGTCTTATATAAATTTTAGGAATTACTATACTGACACTTTCCATTTAGATGGACTATGTTTGTATGGTGTGTTGGAAGATAAAACAATGTTAAAACATCCAGCTTCAGTGATATATGGTGGCACATCCATACTGTACCAACAATCTGTTATTCCATAACCATTTCTTGCAGCAGTGTAGATCGTTCGGTTGTGTGTCACAATTCAGAAACCTCTCACAATTGTTCCACCACTGAAATACTGTAGATGCCAGTTATTAGAAACTTACTGGTAACTTTAAAATAATGGCAACTTTTTTTCTGGGAATCAAAACGAAAGGCTCTTGTACCGGTATGGAACAGCAATATACTGCAGTTATAGGCGCATGGTATTGAAGCACAATTGTTTATTAAATTGTTGTTTAGTCAAAACAGTTCTCTAGTCGTTTTTTCTCTGGAAAAAGCAGAGAAAACCTTTCAATGGCCGAGTGAGACCGATAGGAGCCGAATCAAACCGAAAAAAACAAATAAATAAAGGACGTATCTCATAGCCCCATCCACTACAGAGATAACACGGACATAACAAAAGTGGTAGCTGCTTCTGCATCCGCGCTTAAAGAACATTACAGACATTTGCAGAGCTTTTTGAGATGTTATAGTAATAAAGGATCGCATTATTGAAGAGTTTGGTGATAAAACGAGTGATCAGGAGAGCATTTATCAGTATGCACGACTATGAAGAGGTATGTGAAATACAGCGAACAAGAGTGGGGGCTTGGCTGGAGATATAATACTAAATGTCGTTTTGCGATTCACTGCCTTTCAAACCTGTTTTTTTCTGAATTTTTTTTTTTTTAAATCGCGTATAAAATAAACAGTGTGTGTGAAAATAAACTGGACCTGACTCGCCTGACAAGCGCTGAATAAATGGACTGCAAATACTTAATATACTTAATACTGTAAATAACAAGTTCTGTTCACATTCGTACTCCTGTGCTCAAAGGTGTGCATTCAGACATGTGCGTTAGTGGGCTTCTGAAGTTTGACACCCATGTCCATCAGCTGCATGATTTGAGGTTGTGTCGGGATGCAAACATTTAAACACAATATGCGACAGCTGTACATTGACTGAATAAGTTGTAATTAACAGGCACACGTGACGGTCTTGTAGGGGTTTCAGTTCTTTAGCCACTCTTGAAACAGTGAGCTAGTCTTCCAGGCTTTAGCATAGTTTCTATAGATCAGAGGCAGCTTTAAGTGCTATTTGGGGAAACAGCGAAGGCTCTTGCTTTTTCCGATCAACATAAGAAGGCCATTTCTCTGTCCCGTCCATGTTTTCACAACAGCAGTGTAATGCGGTCGATAGGTTTTTTTTTTTGCCTCCTGCAAACTTTCCTCAGCATACCTAGGACTCTCCTGAAAACCCTGAAAAGAGCAGTCTCATCAGCATTGAAGATGTTATGTGACTGGAACACGTCCACAGTGCTGGGTAGGGTTTCCACCTTCCAATCAGCAGCTGCCACAAGGTCAGCATCTTATTTCTTGCTGTGTAACTTCCGCTGAAGTAAGTTTTGTCAGGCTTTCCAACGAAAGCGACGCTTTCTGTTTCAGCATCGGCCCGGTTTCTTACCAACCTGTGAAGAAAAGTGGTTAGGAGATTATTCAGAACCTGGAAGCCTTTGTCTGTTCACACACTTATGTACACACTGGGACTGTAGGCCATGGTGATCAACTGTTTTAAAACACCAATAGCCCTTCATTTTTTATGGTGATGACACAGCATCAGTGCTGTCTTTTTTACTATATGTATGTAGATACAATGAAAAATGCTTTGTCTACTACAGATGCACCAGAAGTTGCAATAACTGGTTATGATGATAACTGGTTCGTTGGCAGGGAGAATGTACAACTTAAATGTAATGCTGCTGCCAATCCTGGGGCTACACAGTATTCATGGAGCAGGTATGTATTGATCTTCTGTACTGTAGAAATAACCTTTTTTAGTTGGATGTTTTAACACTAACTAGAGGCTTGTTGTTCATAGTTTTTGGTGGCCATTGTATCTCTTTATTTTGCCAATTGGAGCGGTTTATCTCTTTTTAAATCATTCCAGGTTGAATGGAGAGCTGCCGGCAGGTTTGCGAATAGCAAACAACACCTTAATATTTGGTAGACCCTTGGATCATAATGACTCCGGGACGTACCAATGTGAAGTTACAAATGATATTGGAAGTAGGACAAATACAAGGAATATCTACATACTAGGTGAGCACCTTGCTTTCAAGAATTATTCATTATATGATTGTTTTTTAATTGGAAAATATGTGTGATACATTTTAATTTATACCTTTTTCACTCGCACTAAATGTATATTTTATAATATGTACATTTTAATAATTTCCTCTATGCGTCAATCCTTGTTTTATTAGTACTATGATTGCATGTCTCTACATTTGCTGTTGTAGCGTCAGATTGGGTCATGATATTATTCTGTTTATGAAATTAACAGAATTGAAATATATAGAGGAGGGTCCTAAGCCATTCTCTGTGTCTACTTGGTTTCTGGTTACAAACTTCCCCACTGACAAAGGATGCTTTTAAAAAGAGTCATAAATGAACTGCTGGACAAGTGTTTGATCTTCTCCCATTACTGAGTGAATCATTTGGCAGCAGTAGTATCTTGCACAAGGCAAGCCAGACAGTTTTGGATGCTTTGACACCTCGGACAGAAAACAGTCCATCTCATACGGGGCGAAATAGCGAACCAATTGAGAACAAGGGCTGTCTAGGAAAGATAAGATAACAATGGGAAACACTCCACATAACAATGGGAAACACTCCACATGGACTCGGGCACCGTCCAATATGAACAAACTGTCCAATCACAGGGTTGAAGAGAAAACAACAAAAGCACCTGCACGACTTTCAAACAGCGCACGCTTCCCACACTAGAAAGCTCCAGGCAGGAAACGGAGCGCATTTTCCACACAAGAGAAAGAATGCTTCCACCATGAGACCTAGGGCTCCACACAGAGAACCAAGTCTGAACTTTGACTAACAGGAGAAGTGATTCTGAGGGGAAGTGGTGTGGTCTGAAATGAAATGAAAGCTAAACTGCTCTGAAGAAAGTTTGAGTCATGGGAGCATAATTGCTCGAATTCACGGAAGAAAAGGAAGAACCAATGTTCTGAAGAATGGCTGCAATCATTTTTTGAAGAGAACTGTAGCTCTTTACCCTACAAGAGACTGAAACAGTATATGGGACACTGCCTTAATCTGAAAGTGGGTCTTGGTTTCCACTTCGCTCCACGAAACTGGCAGAAGCATAGCCTGCAGCTGGGCCTAAGAATTGCAACGAAAACACTTCTACGAACTACATAACTTTTCAGTTGCAATGCATTATCTGAACTGAGTTACGTCTGATCAACTGAAATATTTCCAGTTGGAAAACTGCCAACGACAAAGATAATGCTGCAAGACTTGGAAATCAACAAACTGATCGCTATTTGAAAAGAACTATTTGTTTATTGCGAGCCGACGCAACACAATGCGTACTTCAAGCAAAGTACCGTCTTCTTTCAATGGAACTTCAGATCCAGAGAGGAAAGAAGCTTCAGCGTTCATCACCTAAGAAGATTGATGACTAATTTGTTGAAAATCGATAAGTATTCAACATAATAAATACTTTATAACTCGAGAAATTAACTGTAGCAAATGCTATCAAGTTAGTGGAAAATTGTACTAGGAATAGAATATAACTTCTACAGTGTGTAAGAAATGTATTTTGTTTGTAGAAATGTGCAACTCAAAGGAGTTGTCTCTAAATGCAGAGAGGTTGATCATTGCCCCATTTCAGTTAATTTGAATATATAATCAACTGAGGTTGATAACATATTATTAGTTTGGTACATCAAGTCTAAACTAAATAAATTAACATGGTAAAACTAATTTGCTAAATTAGGTACTGGAATGTTGGATTCCGTTCTGAATGAGAAGTTAAATTAATTCTCGGGCATTTTTATATGAAGCATGATCGATTACAATGAGAAACGAGTATTGAAAATACTAATGCAAAGTAGACACTTTGTGATCAGCCATAATTAACATTAGTATATTAACCATGTATGCTAATGATGTTGTGGTCATTGTAATCATTTGACTATAAAATCAATTAAATGTATACTATTTGTGTATGTCTAACTAATAGCCTTTCCTTTCTGTAATATTAGATTAGTTATGCACCCCTTTTTATTCTTAAATAAACTATTGTTTTATATTTCTGAGATGTTTTGTGAATGTCGGTTATTGTAAAGCGAATCAGAGCTCTACATGATCCCAAACTTAAATATAGTATGTCTCATTTCTTGCATTTTGACTTCCCTGAGTGGGCAACTAGAGACTAATTTATATTTAAATAAATGGTATACCTTATTCACTACATTGTAGTGTGATGGAATTAGCTGTTCAAACAGGAAGTGTTACATTCCCCCTCCCACCCATATCTGCACTGGGAGTCAGGAGGGTTTGCATTTTTCAGAGGTTCCTTATTTGGAGTGTGGTAAGAGATTTATCTATAAATTAATAATAGACGTACATTTGTGAGCAAGTACAATAACAAATAATGCCACCAAGCGCCATGCCAACTCTTAAGCAGCTGTTGAACAGTGGGGTTCGATTCAGCAGAAAAAACAAACTAGAACAGTCAGGCAA
Organism: Polyodon spathula; assembly: GCF_017654505.1. Lineage (NCBI taxonomy): Eukaryota > Metazoa > Chordata > Actinopteri > Acipenseriformes > Polyodontidae > Polyodon > Polyodon spathula. The sequence goes on from NC_054548.1 coordinate 39,177,292, forward strand.
AGAAATAAGGCAGCACTAAATATAATGGGATAGACGGAGAGTTGAAGCCATAGAAATGTTAAAAGTGGGTTGGGCAGTCCAGGGTAGAATTGAAGAGGGACAACATAGATTGTCTACCAGTAATGTAGCTATCAGGAAAGGAGGGGTAAGGACAGAGGAACTGGATGTAAGAATTATTGTATAACACGTGATACTTTTAAGTGGACTAACTAAACAATAATTAATCACAAGCTTAATTTGAGGTATTGAAATTTGTTTAGTTAGTGCAATAAAAGGTATCGCATCTACTTCTTTGTCATAATCCTTCTCATCTCTAGACTGATACGGCTACTATTTCATCTATCAATGTATGACATGCAAATGACTCAAATTGCAAGATGGGCAATAATGGCATTATGAAAATGTACATGATAAAGTACCCCTTTTTAAAGTTGTACATTCCTCAGATGTTTCACAAATTTAAAATGAAAAATTCAAATTTCATGAAGAACTGACAAATTATTTAATGAGTTAATTACATTTCCAATTTACTTGTGAATGCAAACCATTTTCCTTTTGATTTGTAGTGTGTAGCAACTTGTGCTTAACTCTTTGATAGCACAGCTAGTAAGTTTTGTGGCATTTCAAACACATTTGTAAAGTTGAGAGTGGCTCCTTCTTCAAATTCTTGACATTTTATATAGAGATTAAAATCTGTTTAAACACTTTGTTTGATGCATGACCATCTGCATTTCAAATGCATGGTATAAGTACAAGCAGTAACACACTTACCATGGACTGATTTGTACTGTAGCAAGCCAATAACTGTTTTTTTGCCCTGGATCTGGACTCAGTTGTGAGAAACACGCGGTTTCCAGAACCTGGTGGTCTGTTTTCTCAGTAATGGGTTTTGTGATTTGGAATTGTCCTTCAATGTGGCTAGAAGCAAATATGTAGGCCCTATCCCTCACTAATGCTTTCTTAGAACAACATCTGAAAATTCAAGATGAACCCTTCACAAGTCCTGGTTGGGTTTAATGATCTGCATTTAATTCTTATTTGGATACATGTTAGCTTTAACTTGGCCATCAGCTTCTGTTGTTGCAGTTATATGTAACTGTTCTAAATGCACCCTTAGCTTGTTATCTATTTCCCCAAAATCTGAACTGTTGAAAACGTCTCCCTCCATATTATGTATTTTGATCTATTAATTGGTGTCTAATGTTTACTAAATGCTTGTAACTAACGTGTTTTCTTCAGTTATATTAAGCGTAAGGGCGGAAGTACAGTGTTTGTGTGTGTATAATATATACAACTGAACATCTCTTTTTATAAGACACAAGCAGTGCGTCAAAGACTGTTACTATGAATTTTTTAGAGGCACTATTCAGGGGTTCTTCCTTTCCGAGTCTTCATTTATGTTCCACTTCAGGCTCCATATATGCCATTTGTTGGCTCAGGGGAAACAGTTTGACCTTGAATTTGCTTTCTTTCACAAGAAGCAGTATTGAGGGAATCCAGGAAAATAAAGTGTTCTTAATTATTTGCACTGTTAAATTTTACTTAGGAGTATTTATTATGATTTTCCATTTCTGCAGAATTTATAGAATTATATATTTTAAGGAGCAAAACATCACAAACCAAATATACAGACACTGGGTTGTAATTTATCCTCTTCCATATCTCAAAAATCTGATGATAATTTTGTGTACATTTTAGTACTTCATTCTTTTACTAGTATCTGATGCTTTGGCTGCATTTTTTTTTAAAATATTGTACATTATTTGTAAATGTTTATTTAGTATTTAATAGCAGCAGTGGGGAGTTATTTATTACATTATCAAGCTCTGGTGCTTTGTCACAGTACAGTCATTTTAAAAGGTATCTTGCAAACACTTGTGGGTTCTTCTGAATAAACTTTTTGAAATTGCCCATCCACTGCTTAAAGAAAGACAACTGTAATTGTTGTATTTTCACTTTAACTGCAACCGTTCACAAGTTTAACTAGATTCTTAACTGTAAATTGAGACAGTACAGCCGTGTACACAGAAATGCTTCTCTACATCAGCTATTGCAGGGACAGCAAAAACACTGGGTAGACATTAAATACTCTGCATTTGTTGGTATTGATTCTCCAATAGTCTCTCAATGGAGGGGAGATAATGAGAACACTAATGAATAAATAATGTATTTAGCTCCTGCCTTCATGAAAAGGCACTTCTAGTTATGGGTGATTTGTCTTGATTACCAGAAAACCAGTGTTTGGTCTCCTAGTTTTTGTTGAACATTCCCAATAATATTGCTTAGAATAGGCATTGCACAATGCCTGCAAACCTTATAAGAGATTCCCCTCACAGCTCTGAGAGTTCACCTCAATCCTGACCTGAACACAGCGTGCCAATTGTGCTGAATTCTGTCCACTGGAGTCCACTTGGAATTTGACAATCAAAGTCTATGTTGTGCTTGAGAGGTAACAAATTTGGTCAGTCAACTACTTTGGTTGGTATAAGGGGTGGGCTTGATCAGCATACAAGTTGTTTGATGTCTGTCTTCAAGAGGCAACCCCTACAACACCCTGTTGATACTCTGGTTGAAATGGCAGCAGAGTTTGGATGTAATCACTTCATCCTATGACACATTTCCGTGAATTTATTAGATTGAAAAGGGTGGCAGAAATATGAGGGGGTAAACCCACTAACTCCCCATGAGTATATGATCATTTGTAGTTGTCTGCTTTTAGGTAGATTGTTTGTTATTTCAATTAGCATTCCATCTCCTCCTGTTTGTTGTGTGTTTCGTGTTCAGTGTTTCTGGTTTATTCCCAATTTTACTGAAAAATTGCAGGATTTTGAAATTTTTTTTTTTTTTTTTTTTTAACTGGACGTCGGTTTTTACTTATTTGTACCCGATTTTTGTCCGTTATTAAATATTATCCCGGTACTATTTTCTAGAAATACACAATAATTGGATTAAAAATAAATTTGATTGCTGTGTTATTTTGATTCCAACATTGTATCAGCCCTCCGCTCTGTCCTAGGATACAGCAGATGTTTAGACATTGGGGGATCAAATAACGTTCAACTGTGGTTCTCTGTCAGTTCACAAACACACTATCACCTGATTATGTTGGCCATTGCTGAGCGTAACTACTACCTTTTTAAAAAACTAAATTGAAATATTTGCACGAAAATTTAATATTTTTAGTGGATGAGGAATGGGGAGAAAACGTAAATCAGTTTATGAATATAAAAAAAAAAAAGGAGTATTTCGAAGTATAGAAAAAGCAAAAATAGCAGAAGTCTGTCAGATGAGCGAGGATGCATAGCACTGCAAATACTGCTGCATTGAGGTACACACATTAAACTAAAACAAGAAAGTGAACTGAGAGACAATCCATTTATACAGCTTTTACTCATGCTTTAATAAAAAAAAGAGCGCAGAATGACTGTTAATGAGTTTGTCAGAGCGCTGTGCTTTGCTCGACAGCCACTGCTTATTGCAGAGGTATGTATCAGTGACTTCATGCGACAGTACTGTCTGTCCATCAGCTAAAACACTGCCTAACACCAACAATCTTAATCGTAAATATTCGACACAAAACGATGATGCTTTGCGTGGAACGATGGAAATGTCCAGTGTGATTTTTTTTTTATGTGTCTTCCAATAGTATTATGATTTCAAGGCGAATAAATTTGGCTTGTTTTGTGCTGATGTCATGCTCATACCTTCTGTAGATACTGTTTCCATCAGGACAGCGATGGACCAAAAGTTCAGAAAGTACCAGTTGACTTGGGCTTCGACTTGCACAGATTCTGCTTTATCAGACATGCCAGGGACACTAAACCTAATCAAAAATGAGAATTGCTAGGCATCATATTCCATATGTAAAGTGTGTATACTGAGGTTTGTTCCCCCCTGATTGTTTCAATTAAAAATTATTTTTTTCCCTATTTTAGTATATGTAAAATAAATTCTGAACAATTTCCAGATTTATTTTATTTTTATTTATATATATATATATATAAAGATAAAAACTGAAAACACGGAACACCATGTATGTTTTACAGCAATAATTTATAGTTGCTAATTGTTATGTTTTCTTATAAAACATTCTTCAGCTATAAAGAAAAGTACCTAAATTACTGGTTTCTAGTATTCAACAGTTGTGGGTTTCTTATCCTTCTAAGACGTTATGCATACACAGTACAACTGTATTTTTTTACTAAATGCACCCATTTTAAAATAATTTAACATTGAATCTGGTATCATACATATGTTTTGAAAGCAACGAGAGTTCTACATATTTTAAAATCCAGGACACACCTTTTTAAGATGAGAACCCTGTAATTGTTCTTGTTCTAGTTAAAATAGTTGTATAAATGTGCTCATTATTTGTGCTTTTCATATCAACCCTTTACTGATGTAGTTTGCATTGACATTCTGTGCTTTTCTCTGTCTGTCCACCCACCCCTTCCCTTTTCTCCCCCTCCCATTAGATCCTCCTCCTACTACTACCACCTTACCTACAACACCACTGCCTCACACGACTGCTGGCATCACAAGTTTAGCAGCGACAAAAAGAGCACTGTTCACATCACCAACACTGGAGTCATTGCACGAGGGACCTTTAGGCACTATAATTGGCGGTGCTGTTGGCGGTGCCCTATTTTTAATACTGCTGATCATCCTTGTTGGAGTTTGCTACATGAAAAAACGAAGGACATTCCGTGGAGACTATTACACCAAGCAGTACACAGGACCATCTGACATGCAGAAAGAATCTCCGTTAGATGTTCTGCAACCTCATGAGCTTCAACAATACAACGACCCCAACAATGGCAGCCTTAAGCAAAAGACAAATGAGGTGATCTACCCAGATTACTCCAAAGATGTGAAAAATAACGAATGGGGCAATGTGGAAAATATGAACAGATGCACAGAAGGAGATACGCTGCCAGTCGATTATTATGAAGATAGAGTGCCAGTTGGAACCAAATATGCTCAAGATGACTATTATGAAGGAAATGATGGTGACTTTGTGTCTCACTTAGATGGTTCAGTAATTTCTCGAAGAGAATGGTATGTGTAGGATAATAGGAGAGAGACGATACAAACTTCACAAAAATGTCAGATGTCTAGCTTCATTGCCTTTAAAAATAGGCCTACATTAAAAAAAAAAAAAAAAAAAAAAGCAAGCTAAATATGCTTTTAAATTTGTTGGATATACGTATGTGGTATATGTGAATTAGTTTCTGGAGCTTTACAAAAAAAAAAAGACAAGCAATGACATTGTATTAGTAATTGTATTTAGCTTTATTTGGGAAAGCTGCATAAGGGTAGTGTTACCCTTCTTAATCTCAAGTATAGTAGAAGCTGGAGTATAAATTGCCTGCATTTTAGCGCTTGTTTATATGCCATAAGTTATTCAGCTGATGGCTGTGTTTGCGTGCCTGGCATTTTAAATCCACATCTATCGTTGTGTGGAAAGCATTTTTTTTTTATTTATTTTGTTTTTTACATTAGTTAGAGTTTCAGATATTTTTATTATTTTATTTTCCTCCATTTTACTGAAGTTTTTAAAAGTTCTGATTTAACTAAGAGTTCAGAACTGAAATTAGAATTGCTCTTTCCTTTTAATTTCCTCATTCCAGAAAGTCACCTGCGTAATATTATAGTACAGGGCAGCTGGAAGAATTTGCGACGGGCCCAGCCCAGCTTGACTTACCAGGATAAGGATATCCAAGACCATGGTGGATAATTAGGATTACACAGACATATCAGATTTAGGTGAAACAGTTAAGACGGCTATTGGTGGGTGGGAGTAATTGATCAACTTCTGACAAATGTGATATAAAAGGTAAGAGAAGGAAATAAAAAATAATAGTTGTTAACATTTATTCTGAAATTTAGGACCATCCCATACTTTATATTGTGAAAATTGAATGCAAAAATTGCTGTTATTTATTATTTTTCACAACAATCTTGGAAAAAGATCAGATGTTAAACTGTAGTAAAATTGATGTAAATATAAAGTATTGCCGCATAAGGAAAAAAAAAAAAGGTTTGTTTTAACACAGAAAACAATGTAAAGAAAAGCTAGATTTGAAAGTATTTTCTTTACCGTTCGGTTCCTTATGCCTGTGACTGTTTGTCAGATAACTCTCTTACATATTTTGAGCATCATCATATTTCATTGATATTCATACTTAACTGTGCACTGAAATCACAGAGTATAGTGTCTGCGTAAATGCAGAAAAAATGTACTGCATTAATTTGAAGGTAACTTTGAAACACATTATGTTTGCCTGATGGCAACACAGTACTGGTACTCCTGTAAAAGCAGATTACTTTCAGATACGGTGCAATGATATTTTGCCACTGGAATGATTCTGGAGGTGGGCAGTGGTCAGTCCTCATTTGAGAGCGGTCCATTTGCATGATGTCTAGTTGTACATTTAAATTTAACCCAATAAAAGACATTGTTACAAATGTTTGTAAAAAACTAGGAATGGAAAAAAAAAGTACTACGACTTAATTTGTTAACCAGAAAAGAAAAAAACATTGACAGAGGCCTGTTTTACAAGAGTGTCCTGGCAAGATGACTAGAAACAGACAGTAATTTCACATCACTAAAAATAACATCACTCTAAAAGACAAATCACATCATACATTCAATCTGGCATTGAAAACATTTATACTTTGATAATGCTTGGCACCTACTCATTAAAATAAATGTAATCTTAGTCAATATTTTTCATTTAGCTGATACATTTGGGTTGTTATCTGATGCTCGATCATATCCTGGATACCCTTGTCCAGTCTGTTCCATGCCATAGGGGGCGCTGTAGCTACATGCTGATCGGTCAACCCAGGACCTTCCCCAAGGCACTTGATAAATAAGTGCAAGATTAGATCATAAACTATACTTGGGTATATTTACCTGTAACAACAAACCTAGGTAACCTGGCAACAAACCTATTACAGTTTTACACAAAGTACCCAGTAATTGCCTTCTACAGTTAAGTGACATCCAATTTAAAGAAGCAGTGATGGGTTTGAGTGTGGCATTCTAATACAAATCTGGCTGCTTTGTTCACTAGTCGATCCATTTTTTTTTTTTTAAATTGCTCAGTTGAGGCATGTAAAAATAAAGTATAACCATAACACCGTGTAACAAATTTTATTTATTTTTTTTGTTCCTGGGTAGTAAGTGTTATTTCCTAATTGCTTATGCCTCAAAAGTATAGAAAATGGCTATTATTCCCCACAAACTTTGCTTTTGTGACCAGGACAGTGATATTTCAAACTATCACTATTTCCAATGGGAAAACGGGCTAAGGTGTGTCTTTTCGTTCACATAAAGTCAGAAAAAAACAACATATGAATCCAAATTAACATGTATTTATACTAAAGTAATACAAAAATGACTACAAAAGATTTAGAAGTGAGTAGTTTTTCGAGCTTTACGATTATACTGTAAATAATGGATCCAGCCAGATCCCAAGATATTCATAACTATCCACCACAATCTCCAATCAATGAATGAAGGATCAAGTCTTGTTTCAAACTTTTAAATGTAGGTCCAAAAAACGTGAACTTCAATATACAGTGAAAACAGTTCCGGACCCAGGAGCCCTGTGATAGACCTTTTTTAATCTCTAAGATATAAGACAACATGGCTCCTCCCTTTACCTGTTGTCTATTTGTTAAATAACTATGAAACCAGTCAATGGCTTTATCAGACAAATCCAATTCCCCCAACCTATGACATAATAATTTGTGGTCCACAGTATTGAAAGCCTTGGACAGATCAATAAAGACTGCAAGCCACTTGAAATATCATCAAACACTTTAGTCACTGCTTTTATTGTCCCATGGCCTGATCTAAAACCAGACTGGACTGGGGACAGTAGGTTAATTAATAAAATTTCTAAATGTCTTGAGCTGTTGTTAACAAAGTACACTGGTTTCTGAGTTGTCTATAGTGCACCCAGTTCATAAGTGCCTCCTCAACTGGCGAGACGAGACTCAAATCGTGTTCATAACAGTTCTTTAAACTGTTAGCTTTTCCTTGAAACTCAATCCAAATTAAAATATCCAACAATGTATAGCTCATGTTTACTCTTAAAAAGAGGAAATTGCCTCTAGTATGTGTATGAAGAGACTCGTTATCAGCCGTGGGTCAGCGATAACAAGCTGAAATTGCAAAAGGTTTTGAATTTGGAAATAATACTTCTGCACTCAACAATTCATACTGCTTAGGGCAGGACAAAGCAAGAACAAAGCAACAAGAAGAAGTCTAACATTAAATCTTCCCTTGCAACAAATGGCTACACCTCCACCTTTTTAAGATCTGCGCTTTCTTAGTACTGCATAACCAGGTAGAGTAACTACTGTCAGGGATAGTCTCCCTGATTTCAGTTGGGCCAGGGTTTAATTTATATTCCACATAGAAGTAACAAACTTAACATGAGCACCCTTTTAAAATGTGGTTGATAATGTCTCAGTAAAGTGAATCTTGACCAATTTAAACTTACAATGAGTAATTGTTGAATTACTTCAAAGCAGTCCTTGTCATTAAATCAGTGTAATGAAAATTCTTAATTTTTTTATGTTTTTCAAGGTCTAAGCCATTGCAGCAAAGATGCAAGTACTTTTAAACGTAGTGTGCCCAAGTTTATTCACTACCCCATTGGGAGGGGGCACTGGCATTATAGCTACAAACACCAAACATAATATGCTGGATCAGTAGCGTAGCTCCCATCTGTATATGTCAAGTATTAAAACAACAATTATTAATTCATTAAATGAATAGGCCACTACACCATATCTTTGTTATTCAACTAAAGATCAAATTATTAAAACACAATGTTTATAGTCCAAAATTGATAAATTAGTTTCCTACTTTCCATACACAAGTAGTCATCTCACTGAATTTGAGTCTGTTTTTATCCTGGTATAGGTACAATCCTCCCAGATTACTAGGCCCAGCTTTCGTCTTGGTACAATCTACCTTCTCCAGATAGTGTCCATAAATAAAAAAAAAAAAAAAAAAAAAAAAAACACAACACAGAAACTCCCCAAAACGGCCCATGTCCTTTCCGACGTTCTTGCACGATTGCTGCACTACCGCTCACACCGGCAGCGAGATGAATCCGTAACAATCCTTAATCAGAGGCAGCAGAAACAGGTGTGTGATGGACACAGTGATGCGCTATGACCAGCAGAGAACACTTGCAATGATGCTGATTGAATGAGAATTAAAAAAGAAACTATGCAGTTAGAATATATAAAAATATCCATGTAAGAGCAATAGAACTCCACCATTCATAATGATTGCAAAACAGAAAGGTTAGGCAGTGCCAAATTTAAAATTACTTTTGTGGCTATATGTCTTTTAATTGTTTTCCAAAGCTGAATGTGATGTGTCAAAACACAAGCTTTACATTTTAATTAAGGGAAAATGTTGAGTGAGCATGCACATTTGCCAAATACTTAACACCCTTACAATTCTGAATTAAATACTGCCTGTAAGACGGTATCTCAAATACTTTAAAGTTTAAAACATTGGATTCAGGTATGTTACTTTATGTAAGGTGAAATAGGATTGAGCAAAAATGTGTATATATGAGTTGATAGTTTACATTATTTATGGAAAGGTTGGTATTTAGGAAGCTTTTATTTGTTTTGGAGCGTGTTCTGTGCATCCATTTCTTTAAAGAACAGTGGTGCATCAAGAGTAATTGGCTGACCCACCTTCTACCATCACTAAATATGCCAAGGTGTGACAGAGGGCCAATTCTGTTTAGTTCATTAAAATAAACCCCAATATGTCTGCTAGAAATTAAGCTGAGATGGCACATTTCAATATTTTATTGGGAATAAAAAAATCTACAAATATTAGAAAAGAGGGCAATAGACGTCATTTGTTTCAAATGCAATCGCCCAGCTTGTGTTGGATAATAGTTAAGCTGGTATTTTTAAGTTATGTTTTTCTAGTTTTTAATCACCTCACTGTTTAATAAACCGCGTGTGTTTGCAATGGACAATATTTCAAATGTGTTCAGAAGGATTTCTTTTAACCAGTCAGTATAAAATCATTTTCACAAAAAGCCAAAATCTGAATTATTGTTTGTTTTATAATTGCTAAATTATACAGTACTGACTTGAGTTTTTGATTTATTTTTTTTTTATTTTTAAAAACTGCCAAAAAACTGTTTCATAATTAAAATACCTGACATGAAACTGCTGTTGGAAGGTTGTTTTTTACTTTTAGAGTTTTTATTTGATATGGTTAATGTGTATGTACATAGCAGATATGTAAAGGGCTGATTTACTGCAAACTTGATTAGCTACTTTGTGAATTGAATGTTTTGATACTTATGTTTGAATAAATTGCCTTTTTTTCTGTGTCTTAATTCTAAAACATCAATGTGTTTGTCTGTAATGTGACAGTGGTTAGTAAAATAATAATTTGAAAGCATTACAGGCATGTTAAGTAATTCAATATGCAAGCACATAACAAACACAATCAGTTCAGTTTATTTTTTTTATTTTATTTTTTTAAGTAGCTGGTATACGTTCCTGACAGTTGTCATTTAGGAATGACTGATTGCCAAACTGAATGCTTTAAAAAGTACTGTTAACTAAGCGGTGTCTTATAGACAACCCACCATTACTCCCTACTGGGACCATTATTATTACGAACAGAAAGATGCAGACAATTGTGCAAAGAAACTTTAAAATTGTACAAGAACCATCTACAGCACCTATTTTCAAGACTCCCCCTTTGATATCATATAGAAGAGACAAGAATATAAGAGAATATGTAGTACACAGTGCTAGCTGTCCTTCTGGAGAACTATGGCAAGCAGTAATTAATAAAACAGGTAAAGTGCAGGTGCAGTAATCCAACACGACAGAAAACAAAAGTGCTGGTGAAATGATTTGTTTTATTGTAATCCAAACGGGCTGATGACCAAAACTGTAAACAATAAGAGGGCTGGCAATACACAGCGATGTGTACTGCACAGTGCAAAATTAAGGTTGCAGTCCCATAAATAATAAGAAACAACAGTCCAGTACATACACTGAACACAAACACCGTCAGCAATCCAAAGTGAGTGCTGTAGTGCTCGTTGTGAAGTACAATTTATCTGTGATGCAATGTGCAGGGTTGTCCCGGTTTAGTGCTGGCCATGGGCGACAGCTGTGAATCGCGTTAGCTGTCTAGTCAAACAAACAGTGCGTTTTAGACAGACAGACAAAACAAACAAAATGGTAGTAATCATACGGGTCCTTTTTGGTTCTTAGCGTAACCATCCAAAGAACAGATCACCTCACTACGTCCTCTTTATGTACCGTCAACCATGACCCCTTGGTTAATGAGTACAACTGCTCCTCCAATCCGCGGATGCCACACAGTTAACCTTCTGGGTCAATGATTTAGTGTACAGTAGCCACGCCCCTTCTAGATGGCCAACTTCCGCAGAAACCTGGGAATGAATTGTCGGGCCAGCCAGTCCAGGGTACTCTGTTCCCTTTACACAGCGCCCTCACAGGTGACGAAGGAGATCTAACACCAAGAATCATTCGATCTCTGTCACAGGAACCTTTGAAAGGCACATATCCATATAATAGACCACGTTGTAATACCTGCAAATAGATTCATTCTGAAACAGATTAGAGGCATTAAACCTTCATTTAACATTCATGAACATTTTACATGTACCTCTAAAGGAATAGTCTACTGCATTATCTGCAAGGAACAAATTGTATATCGGGGAAACAAAGCTTTTAACAGACCGGTTTGTAGAAGACATAAGAAGCATTTGCATTAACACCACTGCATTTCCAGTAGCCCATCACTTCAACAGTGACATCAGAGTCTGTGTGATCAATCAGTGCTATGGAACAAATGTTGCTCGGAAACAAAAGGAACGAGAGTTTATCTTCAAACTGGGTACTTTGGAACCTCTGGGCATGAACATTCTATTCTAATAATCATGGCACCATCCCCAGAATTGTTGTATAATTTCAATTTTTTAATAACAACACGTTTACTGCACTGTGTTTACTTTTTAAAAAGCTGATGGGCTTTTGCCCGAAACGTCCTGAAAATAAAATATATTTTAATCTTTTAAACTTTGTGTACATTTTTTAAAAAATATATATATATATATATATATATATATATATATATATATATATATATATATATATATATATATATATATATATGGTATATATATATATATATATATGTATATATATATAAATGAATGAACCAGTAGTACAGCACTTCATTGATGTCATGTCCGTCACAGAGCCCCTTAGGGGTGATCCCTTGTGCACAGGCGTCTGTCTACCCACATCCACTCCCCGTCGCCTACTGCTAGACGGGTGAAGAAGTCCCGGCAGCCGCGGGATATTATGGACATTAAAGCTCAGATCGGCCGGATCATGGAGCTTTTGGAGAGGCACCAGGCCCCACCGGCTCCAGCCGTGGGCCCCCGTGTGGCCGCTACAGGCGTGCGTTCCACTTACATCCCAAACTTGACAGGCACCGTCGGCTGTCAGTGTGTCTCACATGTGCGATGGCCTTGCGCTGGTGGAGGATTCCCTTTCACCTGCGCCAAGGCGTCTGAATGGGAGTGGTCTACAACCGCAAGGTGGTGACGACGGACGCCTCCAACTCAGGTTGGGGCAGGGTGTGCGAAGGCAGAGGAGTCAGCGGGCCCTGGTCGGGCCGTTGGACGTCCCTGCATATCAATATGCCGGAGCTGCATGCGTTGTTCTTTCCAGCAGTTCCTACCCGTGGTGCAGAACAGACGTGCTGATCTTCATGGACAATACATCAGTGGTGGCGTATGTCAACCACCAGGGTGGCCTTCCGTCCCCGGGGTTGCATCGCCTAGCCTTCAGGCTCCTGATTTGGGTACAACAGAACCTGCTTTCCCTTCAGGAGATGAATGTTCCGGGCGTGGAGAATCGGGCAGCAGACCTCCTCTCCAGGGAGGGCCCTCATCCGTCGGAGTGGCGGCTCCACTCTCAGGTGGTGGTGGGCAGTTCGGGAGCGCAGGTCGAACTTTTAGCCTCGGCTTAACCTTGAAAAGGTTCAGTCAGAGAAGGTGTCAGTTCTCCTAGTGGCCCCAGGTGGCCCAGGAGAATCTGGTTCTCAACCCTGTGAAGAGCTATTGAACGGCCCACCCTGGGAGATCCCGCTTCGCTGAGATCTCCTCAGCCAGACGAGAGGCACACTTTGGCACCCGGAGCCGGGCAGGCTCCAGTTATGGGTCTGGACCCTGAAAGGGACCACTGGTCAGCCTTATGGGTACTCTGCAGAATGCTAGGGTGAATTCCACTAGGTCGCTGTATGCCTATAAGTGGAAATATTTTCAAGATTGGTGCCATACTAACAGTCATGATCCAATCTCCTGTCCCATGCCTGCCATCCTTCAGTTTCTGCAAGATCTGCTTAATGCTGGTAGATCACCTTCCACACTGAAGCGGCTATTTCTGCTTGTCATGCCCCCGTTGACACAGTGTCCCCAGGCATGCATTTTCTGGCTACCCGGTATCTCCAAGGCGCTCGGCAATTGCGCCCTCCTAGGAGGGCTACTCTCCCCGAATGGAGCCTTGAGATTGTAGTGGAGGCTGTCACCCAGGCCTCGTTTGAGCCTATATACTCCATAGATTTGAAGCATCTGTCCATGAAGACAGCCTTCGGGTTAGTGAGCTGCAGGCGCTGTCTGTGCATAGCTCCAGCATGCGTATTTGGGATGATGGTAGCAGTGTGTAACTGCATGCAAACCCTGCTTTTCTCCCCAAGGTCGTTACAGACTTCCACATGACTCAGTCTGTGGAACTGGTGTCATTTCATCTTCCACCGTTTGCTTTGGAGGAGGATAGGAAGTTGAACCTTCTCTGCCTGGTTCGGGAATTGAGATGTTATGTGGATAGGACGAGAGTGCTGCGTCAGTCTGACCAACTCTTCGTCTGCCATGGAACACGGACCCTGGGACAGCCCCTTTTGAAGCAGCGACTGTCGCATTGGATTGCGGACACAGTCTCGACTGCATATGATGGTGCTAGCTTACTCCCACCTGGGCAGGTAGCCACACAAGAGACGAGAGGTGTGGCTACGTCATGAGCCTCCATGGCTGAGATTTGTGATGCGGCTAGCTGGGCTACCCCGCATACATTTTCCAGGTTCTATCGCCTGAACGTGATAGATCCCTCATTGCCCTCTGTGGGCACTAGGGTCCTTGAGGTTATACTCTCACACCACTGACCTTGGTCAGGCAGGGCTAGGCATCCCTCATATGCTGCCGTTCTCCCTCACAACAGCTCTGGTACTCATTTCCCATAGCAATGTTTGGTGGCCATCTTCGAATTGAAAGGAAACGTTAGTTTACCCACCGTAAACCTGGTTCCCTGAAAGAGAAGATGGCCACCAACCGTGAGGTCGCATTGTTCGACATCACTATTTCGTCACGAAAAGAGAGTGAGGCTCCCCTGCATGACGGTTATGTACCCTCGGTAGGTGGGACCGAGGGGGTCACAGAGGGGAGGGGGCCTATCGGCAGCTTTGATAGAAAGAGCTTAGTGACACCTACCAATAATATCCCATAACAATGTTTTGGAGGCCATCTTCTCTTTCAGGGAACCAAGTTTAAGGTAGGTTAACATTTTGTGCTGTTCGCTGCTCCAGCGGTGTACATAAGTTCAATTAAATTAACAGAATTACAATTTTTAAAACGGTAAAAACTGAAATCAGAAAATAATAAAACCGATTTCATGGGGCCCAAACTGTTATTTATGAACCTGTTTTTCACTGTTAATGTGTAATGTTAAAGCTGAAAATCATGTTAGAAATCATGTTAAAAATCCTTATTTCTGTAATGCTAATAATACTGAAAAAAACCTACTTTTTTAAATGTTCAATATTATTGCAAATGTTAACCCTTTACAAGAGATTACTGATGACCTTAGAATGCTATGGGTAAGGCAAAAAAATAAATAAAAAACTGTGAAAACAAGTTTTAAACAAAAAACACCCCCCCACCCCCCACCCCCCACTTGTGCCTCCCCTGACTCAGGTCACCAGCCACCACTTACCATAACGGTAGTGTACCATTTGCACCATACCGTGTGTACCGTGCACCGTATCATTCTGTTTGCATCACACAGTGTTTACCGTGCCTTGTGCACCGTACTGTACTGTGTCTACCGTACCATACCCTACTGTGCACCATAGTGTGTACAGCTGTGCTGCGTGCACAAAATGACTGTACTAGTGCTCAGACAATGAACCCGGCTTGAGTCGCAACTCGCACTGTTTTTGTCTTTTTACAGTACTTGCCTGTAACACACCAAACAGCGGCATTGCTGCTTGTGTTTTCTGAGACAGCTGTGTTTTTGTTACAAGTACTGTATACTGCACCAGCCCTGATACAAAAGATACTGTATATAGGAGCTGTATAGAAATAGCCGGCACAAATATAGTATTAGGCGGCAGATTGTGCCGATCGCCCGGTTATTTTGACCCCCTGCATTTATTGTCACTATTTTCGCTTTAACAATAATTGGTTATTTTTTTTGCAGTAATTTTTTTTAAATGTTTTAGCTTAACACAGAAAACCTGCCCCTTCAACTCTCTGTTTGCATACACATCTGTGATGTAGCTGTTGGCATGACACACTATGTGCACCGTGACAGAATAGGTCCCCATACAATTTACAGTGCCGAGAAAAAGTTTGTGAACCCCAATGATAATTATGGAAATTCCATAGTTTTACCACGATAGCCTTCTTGAATCAAAACCAGTATCTTCTTAAATATCCAGTAGGGTTTATATGAACCAATTCCATGTCTTTTGAAACAAAATGATGCATGAATTAGACAAACAATGAGTAATTAAGATTCAGGGTATGTGAAAAAGTAAGTGAACCCCTGGTTTTATCAGCTCAATTAAGGGGATAATTAGAATCAGGTATTTAAATAATTAAGTAGATCTTCAGGGGTGAGTTTGGGAGGCCCCACCCTATATAAAGATCAGAGTTTGGTCTTCACCGTACAGGTGTGTGGAAACATGTCATGCCATGATCAAAAGAAATCTGAGGACTTCAAAAAAACAGTTATTGATGCTCATCAGTCTAGAAAGGGGTACAAAACCATTTCTAAGGATTTGGGCTCACCAATCCACTATCAGACAGATACAAATGGAGAAAGTTCAAGACCACAGTTACTCCACCCAGGAGCGGTCGTCCTACCAAAATCTTTCCAAGAACAAACTGGAAAATCATCAAGGAAGTCACAAAGAACCCCAGAGTAACATCCAATGATCTGCAGGCCAGCCTTGGCTAACATGACTCAACTATCAGAAAAAGACTGAACAAGAACGGTGGTCATGGAAGGATAGTCAGGAGGAAACCACTGCTCTCTCTAAAGAACATTGCTGCTCATCTAAGGTTTGCCAAAGAGCACATAGATGATCCACAAGACTTCTGGAACAATGTCCTCTGGACAAACAAGTCAAAGGTAGAACTTTTTGGCCTCAATGGGAAACGTTATGTTTGGCGAAAACCAAACACTGCATCGAACAGAAGAACCTCATCTCTACCGTCAAGCGTGGTGGTGGGAGTGTGATGGTTTGGGGATGCTTTGCTGGATGGCTTGCCATCATTGACACAACCATGAATTCTGCATTGTTTCAGAAGATTCTAGAGGAGAATGTCAGGTCATCCATCCGTGAGCTGAAGCTGAACCAAAAGTGGGTCATGCAGCAAGACAATGATCCTAAACATACAAGCAGATCTACAAAAGAATGGCTGCAGAAGAAAAAATTCTGCATTTTAGAATGGCCTAGTCAAAGTCCAGACCTAAACCCCATCGAAATGTTGTGGCAGGACCTGAAGCGAGCTGTCCATGCAATGAAGCCCTCAAATCTCACACAGTTGAAGCAGTTCTGTAAGGAGGAATAGGCCAAAATTCCTCAAAACCGATGTGAGAGACTGACCAACAGTTACAGGAAACGTTTAGTTGAAGTCATTCCTGCTCAAGGGGGTGCCACCAGTTACTGAATCTAAAGGTTCACATACTTTTTCACACATGGATATTGAATGTTGAATCATTTGTGGATCATGTTTTTATGTCTTTTGTTTAATCAGGTTATCTTTATCTGTTATTAGGACTTAGATTAAGATCTAATAACATTTTAGGTTTGAAATATGTGAAAATCTTAAGGGATTCACAAACTTTTTCTCGGCACTGTATGTAGAGGTGCCTATACTGTGTTGGTGCGCATAGCTACACATGTGTGCAATCAATGGCTGTGGCATAAAATATTAGTGCGGTGGCTACCCTTATGCTACAGGCACACAGTGTGCTCT
Source organism: Polyodon spathula (assembly GCF_017654505.1). Lineage (NCBI taxonomy): Eukaryota > Metazoa > Chordata > Actinopteri > Acipenseriformes > Polyodontidae > Polyodon > Polyodon spathula. The sequence continues at coordinate 39,194,664 of NC_054548.1, forward strand.
CTGCATGTTTCCTTCCAGGTGAACCTGAAGCAGCTGGCCAATATCAGTGACTGTTTGTGTGTTGAGGCAAAATTGCTGGATACTTTGTATGTCAGAGAGGCTCAGAAAAGAGAGATGACTTTTAAATATTCAGTGGTGTCACCTCTTCCTCTTCCTCATCCTCATCTTTATTTCTCTTTTTTCTGTCTTTTCTTTACCTGCTTCCCTGGTAATTTCAGCATTATTTATAGTCGACCATGTAATTGGCACACAGTTTAGACCTGGTTTTCACATGTCAACTGAAACGCAAATGCTAATACTGTTGATGGTTTGCTAAATGACACTCCTCTAAAGTTCAGCTCATGTCCAGCACTAACGCTGACTTGCGGGGTGAGCACTAAAACACGACTGCTAAATCACATAGGTGTGCAAAGTTGGTTTGCCCACAAGTGCACCTGATTTTGCTACACCAACAGTCCTTAAAACTGTTTTGCGATTGCCTTAGGGGTATGTGAACGTTGCTAAACAGGGCCCATTATTTCTTATGGTATTTCTGGCATGACCAGTGTGCATCAGGTCATTCATTTAATTTGTCACGTCATTTCCAATTTATGTGACAAGATTTGATATTGTAGAGTGCAGCCAGAAAACAGGACAGACAGACATGCTTGTTCTTAGTTCCAAAAGCTTTATTCAGTCCCTTTCTCCAACCACACACAGAGTTCGCATCTCTCAGTCAGCTTCTCAGGAACCATGGCAACCATAATCCAACAACAACAACAAGGCGTCGCAGCACCTCTTATAATCCCAGCCCTGCCCCTTTATTTAAAGCTTACACATCCCATTGGTCCTCAGCCGCACACTTCGGGCCAATGGGAACAAACTAAATACGCGAACACACAGACAGGACCAATCATAGGGGAGACACAGAACATGCCCGCGTGCGCTGGCTAGGGTCACAGAGCAACAGAGAGTTAAACAACGGCAGGAAATACAAAGGGGAATAGGAACAAAATTACAAACAACAGGAATGACATAAAGCACACACACAGCCGAATTACGGTACAACACAATTGCACAGTTCGCTACACTATGTATGGGCTACAGTATGGATAATGTATCCTATTAAGTCTTGTGCCCTATAAAACAATTGTAGTGGGTTAAAACACTGCAATTGTATTATTATTCACAACAGTACTTCAACTGCTCCTGCAACCTTTTGTATTGCTAGTTTTATTCCTATACGTTGCTTTATTCCTGTCAGCAAATTATCTTGGCCTTTGTTTCAAAATATAAGGCCCATCTGTCTTATAGTTTGTCATTTTATTTCAATTCAATTGCCAAGTGCAGACCATCCTTTTGTCATGGTCTTCTGAAAAGCGTATTGTCTTATCGTCCCTGTGGTTTCCCAAAGCTTAGTCAATAAAGCACATTCGTTTCATGTATTTAAACTCCACTGTCACACATGGAACCTGGTCTTACTCTGATTGCTTTGATCCCCATGGCAACCATCTCTTCCTTGCTTTCAACAATTGCAACTCTCTCAACAAGCAATCGAATACCTTTATCTTCAGCTCTCTTAGGGAGCAGCGGGCCTCTGAAATCTCTTTATCTACACTGAAATTTTAACAGAAGGTTACTATAGTGTTTTCAATTTCCCTACCACAACAGTACATCCATTTGCTGACATTTATCAAATTTGTGAACTCCCTATTATGCATTTGTAAAGTTTACTGAGCCTGGGGTTTCTCTAATTTCAAACCACTTACCCTTTTGGAGTCTGAAAATTCATCTTGAAGGTTTTGTCAGCCTGATTTAAATGTTAATCGTGTTTCCAAATGAATGGCTGGAACTATAGTACATGAAGCTAACAAAACAATATATTTAAAATTGGCCTTAAAACCTAATGGAGTAAGAATTGACAAAATAGCTCTTGCGATATAAATATAATGGAAGCGTTTATGTAATTTATTTTGGGTAATGGTAGTATTTTTAACCATTACAGTGATGTGAATGTACTTTCTCAGTGTCCTCTAACACAGACAAAACAAATAGCTTTTAACTTTAATAAAATCTCCAAGCAGCCTTTGTAAATACATTACAAACTCTCTAATGAGTTGCAACACATGGAATTACTTATAGTAACCACATTGCCTTTAAAAATGTGGTACACATTTACCAGGATGTGAGCATCTTTTGATGTGTTTTTATTTGCAGTTCACAATAATATCCATCTACTTTAACGGATGGAAAGATGCTCTTTATTTGCCTCTGTCTGATACTGGAAGGAATGCGTTGGCCGTACCGAAGGAAGACAACTATTATGATCTCTAGAAGTATTATAGGACCATGCTCATATGTTTATTGTGGTTTTAAAATGATTTTAAAAAATAGGCCTACACTGTACTGGTACAGTGCACTAAAATGTATTGACAGCTCCAGGTTAAGCATCTCTGATACCGTATATATTCATATATTTATTGTAAGGTCTATCCCAGTAACCTGAGGAATAATATATTTTTTTTAAAAAACGGACTTGAGCTTAACTGAAAACATCAGTAATGTGTGATTTTTTCTTGCCTGTTACAGTAGCCAGGAAGCCCGTTTCCAATTGCAAGCGGTGTCTATGGTTAACTGGTCAGCTCTTAAGTGTGGGGTTCGTCACTTTGAGGTTCTACTGTACAGGCTTCTTTTTCTTGTCTAGTTTTAAAGAAAAACAGAAAACAGTAATAGTTTGACATGGGTCTTATGAAAGAGGGGGAAGGGGTTGCTTGACTAGCCTGCTCGCGCTAGATCCCTGCTGGTTCAGATTCCGTTGCAGTCAGGCCAAAACTAGATATAAAACATATTTATACTGGACGAGTATGCAAACGAGGGAGCAGGCTAGGGCTTCATGGGAACAATTGGCTGCTGTATTTTTGAGGACCAGGAATTTTAAGGCTGTTATGGTGGAAACTTTCTAACCACATGCGTTTAGCTAGTACTTGTGATGGGGATAACCCCTGGTGAAACTCTTTAAGCCAGTTCTAGGCGGCTTCTTCCTTTATTAATGTGTGAATGTTTTACTTTAATGCTGACATGCAAGCTGTTGCTGTTACATAATCATGACTGTGGTCTGAAGCAAAGGAAGTGATTAGGTACCAGGAAGCTGCAGTTTCAACTCAGTAAGTGGTGCTTATTGAGTTTAATTTATTATTTTATTTTCATAAACTCTACAAGGACACTCTTGTGGAAATAGAAGAATTGTACAATCTTAAAATAAATTAAACCGCACCAGCACCTCAGAATAAAAGGGAAGTCTTTGAAAATTAGGCCCCTAAATGTGCAGGATCAGCCAAACCAATTTAAGTGGTAGAAAATACAGAATTCCCATTGAAACAGCATTTCTCCTTTCTATTGTAAGTTTGTTTCAATTGAAATGAACGATGCTGCCACAGCAGCATCTTGTGCAGCTGTCTGAATATGTTACAGGTATCATAAGTAAATATGTTTTCCAACTGCCAGCAAATGACTATTCCAAGAGTAAATATAAAAATATATATATTAATTTATTTAAAATCCATTGCACAATAATTAAGCTGCATTACAAAGTCAGTAGCCAAAAAAAAAAAAAAAAAAAAAGGGAATTACTTCCATCTGTTGAAGAACACTACTGGCAGGTGATGGTCAAGACAAAGGAGTTGGATTCACGTTTGAGAAAAGCACTAGTAGCAAACTGCAACAAAGGAAATGGCTACAGAACAGTATCAGTATGGAATACCAAAATCTTGTTAAATTGGACGTCCAAACAAAATTTAACAAGGACTTAAAGCAAGATTTAGAAGCATCAGGCATAATAGTGCATGTAAAGAATTGTACAAAGGCACCTGAAGACAGAAGAGCTGTGTAGACCTCACTGCAAACCACGTTAAAGAAAATTCATAAAACATTTTCCAAGAAATATGAAGATGAATCTGAAGCATTCATTGACAACCTTATGTGGGTCCAGGAGACTAAAATATTACTTTTCCGCAAAAATAGACCACAGTATTCTCGGCAAAAAAAAAAAAAAAAAAGGGAAAGCCTTCAATGAGGAACACCTTGTACAATGATCCACCTGCTTGTAGGCTGATTAGCAGATAGTTTATCTTCCAACACGACAGCAACTCAAAGCATACGGCTAAGTCAACTCTGAAATTCTGGAAGACAATGAAAATGAAAGTTCTGGAATGGCCTTTGTAGTCAAATAGAAATACTTTGCACTGATCTGAAAAAAGCTGTAGCCAAGCATTGTGTATCCAATCTGTCTGAGCTGAAGGAAATATGCAAGACAGAATGGGTCCAGATTTCACCAACACGAAGCAACATACTGGTTTAGAATGATCGTGAATTTCTGAAAGCCGTAATAAAAGCAAAACAAGGACACACAAAATACTAAACCAAGGGTGCCAATAATTTGTCATGAACAAATAGTTTAAATTTCTTAAATGCCTTATTTATTTATTTAATTATTTATATAAAGATGGTTTGTTAAACTACCAGAAATTGGGTATTTTGGTCTTTTTCATATTAATTAGTGGTGAATGCTCACTAAATGCTTGTATTTAACATGTTTTCTTGAATTATCTTATATTAAGTATAGGGTGCCAATACTTTTGTCTGCGGCTGTACATGTTCAAATCAGATATACTAATTAAAACATTTACTTTCATTAAAAACAGGTTTTTAGTTTAATTCTAGACAGTAGGAAAGAAAAATACTAATCACTGTTTTTTCAAGGGGGCTTTTAAAGCTTTTTAATGGCTTTGGGAGTATAAATTATAACAGCAATACAGTATTTTGGTAAATAAAACCGAGGCTGCTTGGTAACAACAAATAAATAAATAAATAAATATCATAATGTTACAGTCTTCTCTGTCCTCTAATTAAAATTGATTAAGTGGTGATAAATGTAGCAAGGAGGCTCATGCTGGTGTTGAATACTACAATTAAATTTTACTCTTATGTTGACTACATTGACATAATCAACTGAACAGATTTAATACCACTACATTATTTCCATTAAAACAACTTTAAAATACACTTTTACCATACTTACCTTAAGTAAACCTTATTAGTTAAATGTGCATGCGAATAATAACTGAGATAATCAATGGTCGTCAGGGGTGCCTGGAATATATTGGTTGTGCTCCTGTTATTACCAAATAACATTATTTCAAACTTGATAATGTTTTATTGGCTGCAATGCTAGGACTTTTAGTCCAGGTTGTTCCACACATAGGCTGTCAGGGGATGGTTTCAAATTTCAAGCACAATGAGCAAGAGTAAAGGATTTCAGTAATGCTAAAATATTGAAAGTGTATTGAAAACAGCAGGTCCACTTTTAGCCATCATTTACATCACAAGAGATTGTGAGTGTTTTGTCTCCTTTTACCCTCTGCTAGAAACACCTCAACAAGCTCTCCTCCACATTTTTAAATAGTCTCCTCTATGTTGTCTTAAAGTAACCAATATCCCCTTTCTCAACTCAAGCAGAGCATTTAATTATTCTCTGTTGATTTCATCTGGGATACAATCGTTTATAGTTGTTACTCAAACATTAAGGCCTTTTGGAACCAGTTGTTGGAGCATCAGCTTTGCAGAAACCCGAGTGCCTGTGCTCTTGGTCTGATCATCAGTTAAATCCTTACAGGGCAAGCATCATCCGTCTCACCGGATCACCTTCACAAGACGTTTGTCATCACAGGAGAGTTCCGTTCTTTCTCCACCGCCTCTGTTTTCAACACCAGTAGTTTTGTATTCAGCCCCAGGTAACATCTGATACTGGCCATTGATCCAACATGTTGGGGATTATAAAAAGCAATATAAAATACCAAAAGGTGCAATCTTTTTTTGCATGTTTGTTGACTGTTTTCATTATAATCTCAACTACCGAGTATAGTTTTGATCATATTCACAATATAAAGCAAGGTTTTATTGTAACTTCATTTGGGTTTATGTTTGAAACCTTGTAGATTCAATAGCAACCAAAATGAATCCCTTATTTTTTCCACACACACTCTAACATAAAGGTGAATTAACTGTCTTGTAATTACACTATAGTTGTATAACATTTAATATACAAAAATAAATATATATTTAAGAATTAGCAAGAAAAGTAACACATTTTAGTTGTAATGCAGGAGCTGTATGATTGTTATTAAGTTTCTTAAATGCATTTCTGTTTTGGTTGTTTTGGCTAATAAGAGATGCTGGGGATAGCCACGGGGTCAACTAATTTTCCTCATCGAAGCCCTGCCTGGACCAGGAGACACAGTAAGTGTTTAGTGGTCTTGTTGGTTGAAGAGAAAGAAATGCACTGAATATAAAAGAGTTCAGCAATGCGACTCTTAGAAACTGCTGTAACAAAAGAGAGAGAAAATAAACCAATGGTGTTGAATTGACATTTCTCTCATTATCTCCCTCTCCACGCTACACTGGTATGTGTCCTCACCTAGTCAAACACTGATCTGATCTGCAAGCTCAACAGCTTTCAATGTAAAGTTGCAGGACTTCTTTGCCATCCTGATCAAGTTGTATCTGCAGAAATAAACTTCAATATTATCCTCTCTCAAATACTGTTAAAGAAATGGAATAAACAATTGCGTTTTTTGAAAACCATAGTACTTCTAATTACTGCCACCCTTGAATAAGCGCTGCAGCTGTTTTTAGCCATTTAAAATAAATGCTGAGGCGCTTATTCAAAGCAATACAGTAGTATTCTCACAATTTATTGAATTTTGTGCTAAATGCATGTGATGAGCAATAGAACACATGTGTCATTACAGTTTAGTTATTGTACCTGTGTTTTTTTAGTTTATCTTATGTTTCTAAGCTTTATAGAGAGTGTAAGGCAGGATATATTCTGTAGCAAATGTAACCAAAGTGCTAATAGACTTCACAATTGCACTTTGGTTGGCTAGCTGTGCATCTACTGTATGAGAAATGTGATGCATGTAATTGGGTGAAAATATCCTTCTAAGTCCCTCTATCCATTTTCTATTAAATATTTCCTTTAAATAAATAATTTGCTTCCATGCAAAAACATGGCAGCAAATGATTTATTAAAAGGGAAAGAATACAGATATTGTAGTTAGCATTGGAAAAAGGCAATACAGAATGTCACATTTGGCCATATAATCAAAAAGGATGAACATTTGAGTCTGCACTGTCAGTCTCTTAGGTGTGAACATTGGCTTGGTGGTTGAATCAGATGACACCCACTAATCATCAGTTCTCTGCAGCTCTTATGGGGAGTTACTGTGGTGAGAGAACATCGTTGGACATTTTAAATTGGAGAGGAAAGTTGAATTAAAATACTGGGCTCTCTGAATTCAGAATACATTAGTTAATCAGTTCAACAGTGGTATGCATTTTCAGTATTGTTTTTAAGTACCACACTGTATATTTAGAAAGGGGAAACTAACTTCCTCATACATGACATAGCAATAGTATTACAGTAAGTTATTTCAGATTGCGAGCAGATTTCCAAATTGTGGTTGACCTAAACTTAAAAGATGAGTGTTCCCTTCACTCAATTTTGAATATAAATTCCACACTGTAACAGGGTGACATGTTACATGCGTGGGTAGTCACTGGAAAATACAGACATAGAGCATTAGTGATGATACGCAGCACAGCCGCGCAGATATAATTTGAACATCAAACTGACACTAGGGTACCAGCGATGGTAGCCCTAGTGTCACATTTAATAAAGAAATAAAAACAAAAACAAAAGCTAAAAATAAAAGGTTGCCACACAAAGTGACGAGCGCTAGTCCCGCTACAAGGAACGTCCCGCTCCAGGAACCTACTACTCTACGGTAACCCTCTCTGTACTGTTTTGGGATCCACATCCCCTAAGCTGACCTACTTCTGTTCTGTTGCTTCCGAAGTCCCAGCCTCCCAGCGACTCTGGGCTCTTCCGACGGTCCTGGCTGGTCAGAGTCTTCACAGTCACAGTCTTGCAGTTTAAAGGGTCCCGTAGTAGCAGTTCCTGCAGAGCAGGCGCTCCCCGCTTAGATGTAAACAAACACAGCGCCCGTCTGTATGTCAATGGCATTGCAATCGCCCAGAGTTGTAGCGCAGCCTCTTTTTGAGCTCTGCGCAGCATCCCCAGGCATGCCCCTCAGCCAAGCCAGACCTCACGACCATCTTAGCTCAGGGCCAGTCTGCCACTCAGCTGGTTGCTTATCAACATGTCTCCTGCTGCGCGTCGCAGCTGATTTAAATCACAGGCACACACACACTTGTGCAGGAACCAACGAACCCGCTCCCTGTCACACACACACATACAGAAATGACAGTATCACAAATAGCTAAGGAATTATAAAGGCTTTCTGGTTTCAGTTTTACAGTTGGTATGCACACCTCTGCCAAAGCTGACAGCCACTTTATTCTGTGTGCATTCTGAAAGTGCTTCCAATGTAAGATATTTAACCCCAGTAATTAAAATGAAAATGTTTTGACTGTAAAATGCCTGTAATAAATACCTATTAACAGTAAGCGTGAACGTTAATTGTGCATCCACGAGGAGTAGTCTTCAGTGAGTCAAAACTGTTAAACCAAATCTGCTCTTTGGACATCTGCAATAGAAGTTGAAAAGCCAGTTTCCTACCTTCACTCAGCTTTAGTTCTCTTCCTGTTTGCTAGCCTGTTAATCCCCAAATGGTTTTTGTTGGAATTTCTACTAAAGTGTTAATCAAATTATTCTTCAGGCTTCATATAGTATGTAGATATAGCACGAGAAATGTTATTGTAGGATATAGGCTGCTAGCATTTTACATATTATCAGTATACTGTAGTGTCATAATTTGCAACTTTAGCGACCATTTGCTTAATTGTCCCATTGTTTACAGTGTAAACTTAGCATCTCTCAAGATCAGCGCCATATCGTAACAAAAAGATAACAAAGTACGAGGATAGTCCTGAAAACCCTGATACAGTGGCATGCAGTGGGTTTCCCAGTAGGTCATGCAGTGAAACTATATGAATGTAACATTAGATAACGGTCTGCACCCGAAAATGGTACCCGTTGGGTTTTTAAATTACCAGACACGACCTGGGTCCAATTTTACTACCCGGGTATCGATTTAATCTGCCATTGATTATTCATTTATTTTTTCTCAGTAATTTATTCATATACCACAAGCCAGTACTTTGGGTGGCACTAGGACCCAGTGAAAAGTCCAGCCTGCCTTGGTTGGTGCGCAGTGCATTATGGGGCACCCTAAAGGTGCACTAAAGGTGCAAACTAAATTAAATCAGCTAACGATAGTGCACAGTCACAGACTGTCATGCTACTTGAATACAGCATGACTTGAGCTCCACTACGTACATGTGGCTACGACATCACTCAGAGAGCCTGGTACTGTTTTAAGTGCCAGTCTAGTCATGCAGAGCTAACACAGCATAACTCAAATACAGCACAAAGAGTGTGTGGGCCACGCAATGAACACGGATAAAAAAAATGATTATATAAAGACAGAAAGACACATTTTATATTCTAGTATTATCGCAACATTCTTAGTTTTCCGATTGGTCTAGCAGTGCACGAGTTGCATGCCCTGAATGCAAGCCACTGCACTGATATTAAAACCATGTTTAGTTACTGCATAGCCTGACCCTTCCATGTTTTTCCACAATCATCCCTGATGGCATACTCAATGAAGATAAAATCAACTGAAGTAATGTTAAGAATACTGTTTTCTTACTTTAAACGAGATCGTTACTGTAATCATCTTTTATGTACCAATGTACCAGAATGTTATTCTTGCTACAAAAACTGAACAAGTACTTGAGAAGATGGGGGGTTGTTCACAGTTCTCGTACTATGATGACTGTTTCTGGCAGATTTATGTAGTTTTGTGATTCTCGGATTTCTGCAACATGAGAAGGGATGTGCTTGAAGAAGCTGTATCAGTTAACTTGAAAAGTATTCCAGGGATCTCGCACATCTCTGGGCTCAAATCCTAGACCATACTCACTTTCATCCTGTCCCAGTTAAGGGGGGGGGGGGGGGGGGGGGGGGGGGGGGGGTCAAATAACCTTAGATAACATAAATCTTTACAAAAAATGATACCTAATGATTATCATTATAATAGTCTCATTAGTTCCTTATTGTGAAAACTTTATTTTCACTTTTACTCAGTGCAGACCACTGATCATGTAACATTAATAAAGTTGAAGGAAGCGCTTGGTTTCTCTATCCATCCTGTGAGCCTTGTTTTCTAGTTAGAGCAAAAGGACACTATTATTAAAAGAATGTAACCATTTTAATAGCAGAACCACTCTAGAATATTAAAATAACTGTTTTTATGTTTTTTTGGTTTTTTTTAGTATTATACCATTTAAATAGTTTTATTCCTTTCATATTTTTTTCTATTGTGCACTGTGTGGCGTAATGGTGGTTAGTTTAAAGTTTAAATCTTTCATTTTTAATAAAAATAGACAACTGACCTGGGCAACAACCACCAACAAACATTTCTGTATTCAGTGTGTGTGTGCTGCACAGCAGGTAAAAGAGCTTCCATCTGCTGTGTGTTCTGTGCTAAAAGGAAAACAGGAGGGAAACTAACATATATTCATCAGTACACAAATTGAAACCAAACACTTCATGCAGTGATCTAAGCCAGTAAGTATAAAAATGTCAGTTCCGCAATAATGTTTAGGGATGAAGTGAAAATGAAATAGCAAGAAACTTGGGATTTGGCTTGGGATAAGGATATGTAGAAAAATAGTTATAGAAATCTGAAATTGCTTTATTAAAATGTTAAGGTGGGAATATGTTGGAAGTACTGCACACGAAAGAAAAACTGTGGCATTACTTTGCTTAAAAACTGAAATGAATACTGATTTTATTGAAACAAAAGGCTTCTTTGGTAGATGTTATGTCTTGTGTGGGTTGTACTCAAAAGGGAATGTAACCAAAACAATTTCTTCAATTGTAACTCTTTTATTAAGAATAAGAAAGAGAAAAGAATGCCATTAGCAAAGAGGTTACCTTCAACATGAAAATATGTATTTAGCATTTCTCATAGGCACTCTGATAAATGCTGTTTGTATTAACAATAATATCACATGATGAATGTTTATTTGTGAAAAAAATCGAAGACGTTTCACAGGGCTTGTTATTGTTTGGTATATTTTAAACTTAATTACATCTTGTCTCTTTAATTGTTAGTATGAGGCATAGTTTGTATGTTAATGTTACAAAACTGTAATAAACAACTTGTTAGTGCTTAAAGCCCTGTTCACATATCGGAACTATACTAGTAAAATTTGTTTCAGTTTAGAATTTAGATTTCCAGACCACCTCACCCTCACCCCATACCATTCACTGACTGGCACAACCCTTAAACACTGCTCTTAGAACTACATTCATTTCCTTTGCAAGTATTAAGCCCCCACCTGTTCCTCTCATTCAACTTCTATGCAGCACAGACTCTATGTGGACCTAGGGGCCTTAATTCCTGCTGCACTTGAAGTGATCAGTCAAAGTAAATCTAACATCTGGAGAAATTCTATAGAAATCAGTAGCTGCAGCTGCCAGCTGGCATGATGTCACAGTGCACCTGCTAAGTAAGTAAAGGAAGGACTTGCAAATGATGGAGCTAATGTAAGGATAGGCCCAGTGCAAACAATTGAGGCTGCAAAATCCAAATTGCCTAGCGGACAGGCAATTATTTTCCCTTGTGGCCTATGTAAGCTTAAAGCAGTGCAAATTACTCAGTACGCAATCATGATAATGAGGGTTGCAAGGAGCGGCGCCCATACATCGGCATATTTAGCAGCCACACTTACAGCCCATGAGTTAGTATAGAGAGCAGTAGACACTGTATCAGATTTGTGGTTTCCAAAAATCAAACCAAACAACAAATTATGTCAGAGGAAGAGCAGAATAAGTCCTCTTTGCACACTGAAAGGAAAAGTTTTCTGAAGAGCAGCTGAGAGTCTTTATGGCAGAGGTCACTCAACATGAAACTGAGTTATTTGGAAAAGCATCAGCCAACATCAGATATGCTACCAAGGAGGGCACATGGTCCTGTATAGTGGAGAAAGTCAATGCTATTTGTGTTACCAGGAGGACAGTCAAGCAGGTGGCATGACCTGTGGCAGCGAATGAAAGTGAAACTCGCAACAGAGCACAGGCATGCAGGAACAAGAGGAGGGCCGCCTTGACACTGCTGGAGAGGCAAGCGGAGAGGACAATCCATCCCAAACAAATTGACCTTGGGTTTGAATATGCAGGGTCTTCTCCATCTTGCCCTTCTTCTCCTTAGGATTTCCTGCCCATCCTCAACAAGAGCCAAGCGTTGGCACATCAGGAAGTGTACCACAGCAGCCGTCCTGAGGCCAGTGACAGGAGGGCCAGCAATAGGCAAAATCCTTACATCTCATTAGAATGTTTGCACCTGCTTAGTATTCCAGACCCCCATCCAATTCCATGCTCTTCTTCATTGAATACAAATTAGTTTCCCCTGGCAACAATTTACCACGTTTCATCTGGAAATTTTTTTTTTCGAGTAATCAGGCGAATATAGATTAACTCTCACCTTTAACCTAACCTTAACCTTAGAAAAAAGTGGTCACTTCGGGATTCGGCCAAAACAAACCTAGGCAAAAGTGCGTAAAACGAATTGCCAGACCACTTGATTGCATGTAGTACAATAAGCAGGGAAACTGATTTCCAAGGGGTACTGAAGTCTATGTAACACTGTGTGAATAGTACTTTAGTGTAGTGATTCTGATAGTCACAATAAAGCACATTTAGTTTAAAATAAATAAAAAGGTAAATTGAATTAGTAGTAGCGGTAACATTTTGACACAACTTTAGCAGTGTTAAGGACTCCATTTTGCACTATAAGGGAATCTGAATAGAAACATTGAACAAATTATTATTATTTAACAATCAATCTTTGGAGATAAAAAGCAGTACAAAACAATAGAGGATGACCAGTAGAATGCTCCAGTTACGTCTGCTGTAAACCTGAGTGGCCACAATTTAGGCAAGTCAAATTGAAATGTTTCTGTAATCTTATTAATCATAGTGTTATCATGTCACCGCAATCCCTTGATAGAATTTCATTATTGTTGTTAGTGGTTACAGTAGTAATCCTAATAAGCACACTGTAGTGCCACTCACAAATTATTCTTACTTAAGGGGTAATAATTATCATTAACTATAGGATTCTGTGATGGACTTCATGAAGAACACTAAATTGTTATCTTCAGGCATGTGCAATACACAAATCAGCTCTCACCATTCAAAAGTCTTATTGTCTTTCTCCTTTCAAGCAGATGTAATGTAAAATGAATTAGAATTCTGCAAAAGATCTTTGTCAGATGCACTTCTATAAATGAGTTTGAATATGAAAGAGTGAAGCAGTGCATAATTTCTGTCGATTAATTAATTCAAATGGATCTGGAACGAACCACGAATAAAGGTTTGCATTTTGAATTTGCTTAATTTGCTAGAAAGCTGGTCTCTTGTGGATATGATTCTGTGGAGTACATTTTCCCAATAGGTTAGAAAAAACATCCCGAAGTTGTAGATTTTTTTTTTATGTTATTATTTTGCTGTGTTTGAAGTTGTGTGAGTTTTACATTAGCAATAGAGTACACCTTAATTAGGGTGATTCATACAATCAAGAGCTTGTTGTTTTGAATACTGTTTTGATGTTGAGTTGTTGATCTTGTCCAGAGGTACATACAAAAACAAAAAAGACATCTGGGCATTGTTCTCCTTATCTCGCTTCAATGATCTCTGCAAGTCATGAATGAGCCCTTCCCAGACTGAATCCTGCATCTCAGGTTCAGGAGCTTGGTAACACCCATTGCTTAGGTTTGTGGGGTGAAAAGAAGCGATTGGCTTGACTGCAGGAATGGTGCCAGTTGATTTTCAGTCCCCCTGATTGGCAAGTAGGTTGCAGCTTTGAGGCAACTTTTATCAGAAGCATTCTGTAATATAATACGTATACTTCAAATACTCTTAGGGTAATAGGACGATATGTAATATGACTAAGTGGCCCATCGACGGTCAGCAAAAAATATAAAAATTCACTAAAATAAATATGGAAAAGAAAAACAGTAGCATTGTAAATTAATTTGTGATTAAGACATGTTTTATTATTATATCCGGCAAAGCAGCCCGCGCATCACATCACCCCTTTTCAGTCACTAGCAGCTCTCGACTCACACAAGCCAGTTCCACTGAGCTCTGTTTTGCGTACTCTGTGGGCAATTTTAGTTTTTTACTGGTGTTGCTATTAAGTTTCTTTTTTTAAAGCAATAGAAACATGGCTCTCTCTAGTAAAAAGAGAAAACAATGGTGAAAATCATAGATTCAACAATGAGTGGACTGATAAACATTTATTTATTTATTTACTATACAGAATGCAAAGCCAGTGTGTTTGTTCTGCTATGAATTGTGTCAGTAGTTAAGGAATACAATGTGAAACGGTATTTTTAAACCAAGCACAGAACTTTTAGAAATACGTACCCAGAGGGCTCAGCAGTTAGAAGCTCAAAAGTAGAAACGCTGATCTCTCACTACTCTTGTGAGATCTTGCACTCAGATTGTTATTTGAGATTCATTAAAAAGTATACCATACAAATGGAGATTAACTGTTTGGTCAGAAACATCAAATGTCCTTATTTGGGAAATTAACCAAAATGTAGAAACAAGATTCCAGACAGGTACTGCAGAGGACGATTTCCTAAGCATCACTGATGCAAAAAATAGGAAAGCCTTTGAAGGTTTCCCCTTCTACTAGGCAGTCGGGAGGCCTGTTGAGGCTTTATGGAGGTAAGCCAGCTTTTGCTGCATCACATCTTTCAGAGTACACAAATTCTACAGGATACCGGCAAATCATAAAATTAATATATTTAAATTGCCTAATGTAGAACAGATCTGTTCTAGATTAGGGAGACAGGAAGGTTGATACCTTCTTGAAGAGAGGCTACTCCACCTCCACCTACAGTATGCGCATCAATAATTACCAAATACATGCTGCCAAATATCAACACAAACTGTGGAGCCAGCTGTCTGCTTCCTTACAGACTCTTACCCTTGAGAACATTGAACTGGTCTTGCAGAAGAGGGAAAAAATGCAAAAATCCAGCTAAAGGCATCATGCAATAGCATTGACCCCAATGCTAGGACTGCGGCAAATAAGGTATCTGCAAGACATTGTCTACATATGAAAACGACGTCCTTAACCCTCGACACACAGACAAAAGTGTAGGAGCTACCTTTTCAAGGGGACCAACTATTTGGCACTGGCCAAACGGACTCCCTGGCACATATGAGGGAGGCAAGACAAGCTATCAGATCATGCTCAACAGCTGGGAAAGGTGCACCTTTCAATAAGGCTCATTTAAACAGGCAAAGGTTTAGACAGCAGCCAAACCAGTGTGGAGTGTGGCACATTTTCTAACAAATTGGCAGAAAATAACATCAAACACCAGGGTCCCGGGGATCGTAAAACATGGACATAAAATATAATTCTCGGGTCAACCAGAATCAACATGTACCATCCATATACAAATGGAATGATTATGGCCAGAGGGAGTTTTTCTACAGGAAGACAAAAAAAATCCATGTTCCTTTCCATCGCCATAGAACAGGTCCCTTCATCTTTTCAAGGGCAGGGCCACTACTCCAGGTATTTCTTAATTCATAAAAAAAAAAAACACTTTCAACCATTCTAGACCTCAGGGGTCTTAACATATACATTTGGGCAGAAAGGTTTAAAAAAGTATCACTGGCCAGAGTCATCAAAGCAGTTAAACCAGGGGATTGGCTAGTATCTATAGACCTGAAGGATGCATTTCCATATCCCCATGCATAAGGATTTCAGGAAATACCTATGGTTTGCCATCAAGGACTGTTAGTACCAGTTCAAAGTACTTCCTTTTGGTATCTGCACAGCACCTAGGGTATTCACCAAGGTAATGGATGAAGTAGCAGCACATCTGTGCAGCACCGGCATCCGCTTTCACCCGTACAAAGACGATTGATTAGTACGGGCTCCATCCAAGGAAATGGCGCTGGAATACAAACAGCATCCTTCATCTTTTTCAGGACATGGGTCTGTTGGTAAACAGGGAAAAATCATTGCTTTGCCCAACAGTCATTAATCTTCCTGGAGGCACAATTCAACACAATCTCAGAAAGAGTGTATCTCATGGAGGAGAAGATAACCACCATTTGTCAAAAGGCAAGTCAATTCAACATAGAAACCAAGCCAACAGCAAACATTTTTTTAACAATTTTTGGGGCACATAGCATCATCAGTTTGTTTGGGAAGAGACACAAAACTACATATGAGACACACACAGAGGTGTCTCCTTCTGTCATGGAGCCCAACCCTTCCAGATTCACACCTGATCAAGTTTTCACTGGGAGCTGCAACAGAGGGAAGATGGTGGAGACTCTCACCTCAGGTAAAGATTGTACTACATCTGTCCCAACTATCTCTGACACTGCACCTGTATACAGATACAACCCAACTAGGATGGAGAGCACACTTATAAGAAAAACAGGTCCAGGGATCTTGGTCACCAAGACAGACATCTCCATATTACCCATCTGGCGCTTTTAGCAGTCTTCCTAGCACTGCACCACTTTTAAACCAAAAGGCAGTACTAGTTCTTTCCAACAACACAGCTGTTGAGCAGATAAACTGTGCCTCACAAGTGGAAAATTCAACCAGAAGTGTTACACAAGGTATTCAGCAAATTAGGGCATCCAAAAATAGACCTATTTGCCACAACACAAAACACCCAGCTGCCACTGTTTTGTTACTGTTTCCGGGAAAGAGTAGCCATGGCAACTAATGGGCTGTCCATTTCATGGTCAAACAGCTCAATGTATGCATACCCTCCCATACCACTAATCCCAGCAGTGCTCAGGAAGATAAAGAGAGACAAAGCCACTCTCATTCAAGAGGTTCTGGTTCTCAGAGATCAGAGAAATAGCAGAAGAGGGACCTTAGCACTTATCGTTAAGCTGTGATTTGCTGTCTCATAACAGGGCGAAAATGCTGCATAACAATCCTTCATGGTTACGGCTAGCTGCTTGGAGATTGAATAGCAAAAAGCTAACAAATCAAGGGCTAATTGGAACAAGTAGTCAATATCTTACTTGTGTCAAAGAAAACCTCCACTTTTTAAGCCTATACAAGAAAATGGAGACAGTTTGCTCTCTGGTGCAACTCAAAATCTCTGCACCACACAGATATATCTATATCAACACTTGCATCTTACCTTAGCCACCTGTTCCACAGGGGTCTTTCAATATCCTCCATCAAGGTGCATATTGCGGCAATCTCTGATATTTTACCTGGGTGGGAGGATCACCCGGTAGGTTCCCACACAGTGGTATCCAGATTTCTTAAAGGGGTTAACCATCTAAGGCCCTCAAGGAAACAGATCATTCCTCAATGCAGCCTCAGTCTGGTATGGAATAAACTCGTGGGACCACCATTTGAACCCATGGTGACAGGCAATGAGAAATTCCTGACATGGAAAACAGTGTTCCTAGTGGCAGTGACATCAGCAAGAAGGGTAAGTGAGCGCCAAGCACTAGTGATGATTGTACCCTACTAGTCATTCCGGGACAGGATTGTCTGTAGACCAAATCCCCAATTCCTACCTAACATGGTAACAAGTTTTCATATCAACCAGATCATAACTTTTCATGATTTTTACCCAAAACTCCATCAAATCAGAAGAGGAAGCTAGATACCACCTAATTGTTGTACATAGAGCACTGAATTTCTACATTCACAGGACTAACTTAGAGAAAACCTGTGTAAATTTCTAGGTAGATTACAGTTTGTTATAAACTTGATTTAAAAAAAAAAAAAAAAAAACACCTGTTCAAGGACCTATCAAAGCCCACTCAATAAGACAAGTAGCTACTACTTGAGCAAAATTTGAATCCATCTCAATCCAGGACATCTGCAATGCTGCTATCTTTCGAGACCTTTATAAAACATTACAATTGAATTATGTCTTGCTCTCATACCACCTTTACTCACTCTATGTTGTCTGTGGCTTCTTCCACTAAAATTTTGCATTTAAAATGTTAATTACTCTTCCGTTGTAAATTGTATGTGTGTGTCCATTTTTGACTTTAAATATGCATTAAAATATCCTGATGCAATTTAATAGCCAGAATTGCAAAAATGATAAAGTTATAAACAGTTCTTTTTCTTTATATATATATATATATATATATATATATATATATATATATATATATATATTGTAAATGCAACAAACAAGACACGCCTCCTCCTAGAACTCGTGTTTTTTTATTATTTCAAGCCTTTCTTTGTAGACTGATTACAAGACAGAGATTGCTATGATTCTGGATTTGTCAAGATGCCAACTCAGTGAAAACCTTCGTTTTGTTCCACAAATGCAACTGGGAATATATCAGAAGGAAATATTTAATCTTGAAAGTAGTCATTTTGATTGGAATATGGCAAGCTGCACTCAGATGCATATATCAAACTGAAATGGCAGGTAGGATAACAACTTATGTGCCTAATATGAAACATATGTTATATATTCTTTGTTTATATTACTTTTAGGAAGAAAAAAAACATTTTGGTTGTGCAGATTTGTATGTACCAGTTTACACATGTTTACAAAATAGTGTTCAATGAAACTGTGTCTGTGTTTACAACACAGCTCCTGGATACAGGCACAGAGCCAGCAGGCAGAAGCATACATTCCTCCGTAGAGTACAATGCAGCCATCATACCGGAAGTAGTGTTATATTTTCTTTTTTTATGTAGTATCAGAAACAATGATTTCGGTTTTACAGTTGTGTGTATATATACCTGTTTACACCTGTACACGGGTATATGTACATACCCGTTTCATTTGAAATGTATATTATATTTTTTCACTGCTTGTAGTCATGCTGAATATGCGCTCATTTACAAAAAAAAGCCTTTTATGTTTCATTTGCCATTTAAATACAGTGTTTCTGTGATGCATATGTTAGATATGATGTTCATAAATAAAACTTTTCAGTTGTATCTAATAGTATGTCTTTCTTTTTCATAACGAAGCAGTTTAAAAATGTATGGGTCAAAGTGACCCACGTGGTGGTTTTAGGTAGTTTAAAAATCCAGTGGTTCTAGTGTTAATTGATTGAAAACAATTACACAGTAGCTATGCAGTATTATAAAGTCAGTAGCAAGAAAAAAATATTTATCTGGTAATTATTTTGAACATCTGTTGAGAAGATCTCATTCCAATATAAATTATTTGGACTGATCTGAAAGAAAGTTGTGGCCAAGCATTGTGTATCCAGTTGGTCTGAGCTGAAGGAAAGAGAGAATGGGCCCAGATTTCACCAAACAAGATAATTAACATAATAACATAGCATAGTAACATAATTCTTAACCAGTATTATACATATGTGAAAACCATAATAAAAGGAAAAGGAAAACACAGAATACTAAAAGCAGGAGTCCCAGTACTTTTGAACAAATATTTTAAATGATTTTTTTTGTTGTTGTTGTTAATACAAAGTATTTGTTAAATTACTAGAAATTGTGTATTTTGCTTTTTATTTTATTAAAACGTGGTTAAAGTTTACTAAATGCTTGCCCTTAATCTGTTGCCTTGAATTATGATATAAGGGTAGGGTGACAATGTTTGCTATAATACAAATGAACAAAACCAGCAACAATATTTTTACATAGTACAACTTACCACCAGACCTTAAAACTGTGATTGTAATTATTTTTAAACCAAATGTAATCATTGTTTTATATTTTACCTTGTACTGTAGTACTGTATGTCTTCATCTCAATAAAACAACCTTTATCAACAAGGTAAAATGAATAAATAAAAGGGTGCTATGGTAAAACAGAATTGAATGAAGCCTAGTGGTGTATCAGCATACTACTCTACCACCGTCATTTATCTCAGAATGTGTCTCTCTTATGTTTTTCTCCAGTAGCAATTTATAGACCCCCTTGTTAACATCACTCAGCAAGGTCCAACTATTTAGAAACAAGGGGGTCTGTTTCATCAAGCTAGATTTTATTGGAACATTGTACACCATTTTGGAACCAACCTAGATTGTATCAGCCACAGTTCTGTGGTGGTCTTTGGATTTGCCCTTATCAGTAGCTGGTTGATGCAATCCAGGGAGATTGTGGTAATCCACTGGTGCTGTGTCTTATTCCGGCAAGGTATAAATTGACCAAATCAACACCCAAGACAGGTAGACCAGTGTTTCAAAGCAAAGTCTTCATTAAAGTCTTCTTGTGGAAGTGTGTCTACCTGGCTTAGTTAAGATTTGCTTTTAAATTGTGACAACAAAGACAAACCAGACTAAACTGAGGATTTAAAAGAATGAACCATGATGAAAGGCTGGAAGAACTGAATCTATGTAGTCTGGAACAAAGAAGAATTATGGGGGACATGATTGAAGTCTTTAAAACCGAAAAAGGAGCTGACAGGTAAACCCTAACGAATACTTCAAGCGCAGTACAGAAACCTGGACCAGATGAAACAGTTGAAAGTTAAGTGGAGATAGACTAAAAACAGAGGGATGGAGAGAGTTCTTTACAGAGTGGTGAAGGTATAGAATGAGTTATCTAGTCATGTTGTTGATGCAGAACCATCTGTGACCTTTCATACACAACTTCACAAAGTTTTCAGATCAATCAACTACTAGGAACCGGACTAGCTTAGATCGGGTGAATGGTTTCTTCTCATTGATACATTTTCTTATGCTATGTTCTTATATAAGTTGACTTTTCTGTTTTGCCAGCCCAATTTCAGAATGATTGGGAACATAAAATAATGGACATAAGGCAATGATAATGAAATGATTCAAATGACATTTGGGACTACTTGTTCTTTAATAAACCACATTCCCATAAAAAACAGAAAAAAAAAAACAGAAAAAAAAACACGTTTCTGCTTTATTACTGTTGAAGACAATACAGTAGCCTAATGTCTGGGAGTAGATTTCTTATACTAATTTCCTTTGCCATGGAGACTACTTAAATAAAAGTTAGTATTTGCTATTTCTGAAGCTAAAACAGATAGTGCTTTTGCAGAAAAGGGGTTTAAGTGTGTTTTCAATTCATGGTGTTCAACAAACATTTTTTTTGTGAAATTAATTTGAAACCACAAGAAAATAACTACCACATGGGTTTTGGAAGCTATGTTGTCAACTTTCTTCAATACTGATCAGACAAAATGTTTTATTATGTTGTAATAATTGTTACCCATATTATAGACCTTATGACTATGTGTACTACAGTCACACAGCAAATTATAAGGACTACCATAGGCACATTTTAGGGAGTGCTTCTGACCTAAAATTATTAATAGCAGTCTCCAGATAAATAACAGCTCACTTAATATTACACTCCAAATCAATTTCCAAATGTTTACTAATACATACATACATACATACATACATACACAAAAGGTTTAACAACAAATATGATGTTTTATAGGGTCCTGAAACCTTTCACTTATGTTTTTGCCTTATTTCACTTCATAGCACACCTATGACATTTATGTTAATGGAGACATAAAAAACACTGCAATAGAGATCTCAACTTAAATATTTTCTAAGAACCGTTTAGCTGCTTACTAATAGAGTTTCACAGTGGGACTTCCCAGTTTACTCAGAAGCAGAAGTTATGTTCCTTACCAAATTGCATTGGCATGTCACTTGGTTTAGTTTAGAAAACCACATGGCCTTGTTTGTGAGTGTTCAGGCTTTGCCATTAATATCACAGACCACTCTGTTTGAACAAAATGTTTATTGCACAACTATCTGAAGAATGTAGCCTATCTCCACAGTTCTATCATCATCGTAGAATTTAAAGATACTTTGAAAACTCCTACTGCACGGGCAATTGATTTCTTCCACTTGAAGCTAAGCCATTTGTTGTATTTTCTGGGTGCTAAGATGCTCCATTAAATCATTATACACATATGCTACAACTGTTAGAAATTCCAACTACTGCCAAATCTGTTCAGGTGGTGTTTGAAAAAATATAGCGAAACTCCCTTATGAATCCAGCAGTCGGGTAGTTTCTTTACACTGCCTTTATGTATGTCAATTTCAAACATATGCTGAAATGCCTTATAACATTCTTACCAATTACTTTTGCTACTTCCCAGTAGTTTATGTATTGTTTGTCATTTCTATTTAAAACCATTGTTTTAACATGTTATTCTACATGTCAGTTGATCAACTGTAAATAAAAACCTCTCACAAGCATGTCGCTTGGCCATTTTACTTATAGTACAGCTTATCACCAAACCTTGAGAATATGATTAGAACAGTTGTTTTTTTAACCAAATGTCATCTGTTGTTTGATATCTGTTTTGTTTGATATAATTTGAAATTGACAATCCTGAGAACAAGAGTTTTAAAGGCAGGAGGCCTTGCACCTGGGCAGGCTGTACAGTAGGTATGTGGAGGCTCCCCAGGTCTGTACAGTAGGTATGTAGAGACTCCCCAGGTCTGTATAGTAGGTATGTGAAGACTCTCCGGGTCTGTACAGTAGGTCTGTGGAGACTCTCTGGGTCTGTACAGTAGGTTTGTGGAAACTCTCTGGGTCTGTACAGTAGGTTTGTGGAGACTCTCTGGGTCTGTACAGTAGGTTTGTGGAGAGTCTGGGTCTGTACAGTAGGTTTGTGGAGACTCTCCAGGTCTGTACTGTAGGTATGTGGAGACTCTCTGGGTCTGTACAGTAGGTTTGTGGAGACTCCCAAGCTGTAAACTAAGATCATCAATTTGACACTTGACTGAGTTACCATGAACTCAAAATGGCAGGACTTTTTAGTCATTCATCCACTGGAGACACTGTCCACCTTTTCAGTTTACATGGCATACATTATTAAATTGCACCAGGCATGAGTTACTAATCATAATACATAGATGATGTTGTTAATTTTTTGATGCATAGATAGTATATTAGACATATAATGTGTTTGTCACAATGTAATGTATATTTTTGTGGGCATGTATTTTTTTGTTGTTTTTTTTTTTTTTACTAATGTTTAATGTTCTGTTTTGTAGGACTAATGCATGAGTTATGTTTCTGTTGTCAAAGAAGCATGTGATACACAATACTGGTACTGTAATAAAATGTCCCTTCTCTCCTACACTTTTTAATGCAGCATGAAATTCATGACTTGTTGTCTGAATGTGTTCCAGATACCCCGTCAAAGCAGACCTCCTCTGTGGCAGTGGCGGGTGCTGTGATTGGTGCTGTGTTAGCTCTCTTTCTCATTGCCGTATTCATTATTGTTCTCATGACACCAAGAAAGGAAAGACCATCCCATCTTGACAAAGTGTGAGTATTCAAAGTTTTCAATCATATAATATATTACCTTACAATGTTATTCTCACAGACTCCTAAAGAAAATAGGATTATATTGTAACACACAAAGTCAAGTACGTATCCCTGTAAACTTTAAAAAATTTAACTAAAATTTAAACAAATTTAAAAAGGGCTATGTTTTAGATTGAATTAAAGTACTTGTATCTAACAAATTAATTCCTCACACCTACCAATATTGCACTTCCATTAGCTAGGTCCTAAATGTTATGTGTTTAAAGAAACATACTTGGGCTTCTAGCCTGCATTGGTGTCAACAAAACACGTTACATTTTTAGCTTCAGATTGAATGAATATGACAGGCTGGGTGAATTTTTCATGTGTGTTCTTGACAATATATTTGAAGACCTTAAAGAGCAACTTGGAATGGGCCCAAAATATCACGGTTATCTTAACTGATGCATTTTTATTGTTGTTTTATTATTGTCACTTTCTGTTCCAGTCATCATATCCTGGTGATTTTTTACAAGGTTTAAAGCACACCTATGACCTCAAAAGGGTTCTTAAGCTCTCAAGTTCAGCTGGGGTGTAATCTATTAACTGTACCCCTGTAATACCCGGCCCTTAGTGCATCTAAGAAATACACCAGTAAGAAAAAAACACCTAGAAATGTGGAAAAGACATAATTAAGTGTAATAGTATCCAGTACAGTAAACATTTTCATAAACAGTGTAGTGGACAGAAGGCCACTTTAAAAAACTGACTTCAACCTGTGCTGAGCAGAAATCAAGATACTAAGAACAAGCCAAGCGAAATTCGTTTTTATTGGTTTTATAAATCTAGACTTCTCTTGTAAGAGAATTCCAAAGCTTGAAACCTGAACAATAATACGTAAACCTTCGGCTCAAAAGTTGATAAGAGAAAATGTTTCTTCATCCCTGCTGCAATCTGGCTCAAGGTGTGTCTCAAGCAACAAAAATATGGTCAAACAGAATAAACAGAAACACTCCTTTATGGAAGTGAAACTTTCACGCAGGTGTGGCTGTTTGTTATTGTGTTTTGTCTCATTCAGTCTGGGTCAAAACATGTAAACCCACATCCTGAGGTGGGTCATAGGGACCCGGGTTAACCCAGGTATGTGGTTTCATGACCTGGTCCCCAGAAGACATCTACTATTTTGTAGGAATAGACTGGTGGCTAACAGAGGACTAATGCCTGACAAAGACTTTGATCAATATGTACTGGTCTGGGTCAGCCTTATAGGTTTTTACCTAACTAAGTGTGTGGCACTTAATTGTGAACACCCATTGTTTTGAAATGGTATACTTGAAGCAAGTCTAGTCAATCATTATCTTCACATCAGAAGCATCCCAAAAAGGCTGCATATGGTCATATTTGATAGCTGAAACAAATATGACTGTTGAAAGACGATTCAAGGTCAGATAGCAACATAAACAGCATATCTGTAATGTGCCAACGACAGAGGTGTTTGAAACCATTAATTCCATTCCTGAACTCAACCGTAAATGAGCATCCATTTTTCTTTCATTCATGATTGAGGATAGCACAAAGGCAGTCGGGGGTTTGATGTCCTAAAGGAGTAATACATCTAGGCGGTGTTGGCATTGAAGTGAAAACTGATGCTCCAACAGAAAATAGCATTGTCACCGGGAAGCACTGACCCCAGAAATGAGTCCAGCGGTACACTGAAGTGTAAGCCAAAGAGAATAAAACATAAACCACCCCGAGCTAAACTCTCGGATAGTATATCTAATCCATCCCAGTCTAAGTTCATTCTTGACATGTATTTCTGAGGCTGCATCAAAGTTTTCATACAGTTCTGTAACTAAATTGAAAATAAAAACAGGATTTTAGTAACCCTAGGGTCTTAATATATTAATGTCTATTTTCTAAAGTAATTCTCTTTAGTTTGGATACCAACCCAAGATGTATCAGTCTTTTTAGAACTTACTATTTTTTTTAGGTTGTATTTATTCCCTCTAAAATAATTAGATTTGGACTCTCTTATTAAATTAGCACTGCTTTATTTCTGAGGGGTCTGATTTGCTTTTTTATGTGGTCGTATAGCTATTATGTTTTTTCGTTTCTGTAAACTCACATAATTGCATAGTTAAAGCTAGTCTGGTTTTCTAGTATGCAAGGTCACGTAATACAGCTTCAGTTTCTATAGACTTGCCTACCCACCTACGCCTCTCTTTGTCAGGATATCAATCAAATATGTAATAACCAAGGCTCTATTTTCCAGTTGCGTTCAATGCTGCATATACAGTAGAACACTGTGTGGTTTGGGGGTGTTCCTATTACCTGTAACCGGTGTCTTATGGTCATGGCCTTTCCACACAACAGCTGTAGCTTTCCCTAACAATTTAGTTTCCATGGTAGAAAAATACGATATATTTTTGTTCTGACATTTTCCCCACTTTAGTTAATATAAGTGTTTTCAATTGTTCAATATATGTTTCTGATGGTCAGATTAAAGGGCATTTCAGATTCATGATTTGACATTAATTGTGGAAAATCACTTAGGTTGTGGTTTTAGAGAACAGTGGTATTTAACTGCCAATATTAAATTATAATTTTCCATAAGAGAAGCCAATCATGTTGTGGTTTTGGCATCAAGGTATCTTTTCCCCTTAACCCTCCTAATCCTTTACACACTGAATTAAGAATCATACAGATGTTGGCAACAATAGACATTTAATACCATAGAGATCCTTGAGACCTGGTCCTTGCATGTTGCCACCTTATACATCTGTTTTACATAGATCCAGGTACCTCATTTATAGGCACTGTACATGGATAGTTTTACTATCGTGTTGGAAAAAAATGGTAGCAGCATATTGTAGCTGGAAAATTTGACTTAATAGAATTTTGACCCTTAAAGAAACAGACCATATTAGTCATGCCATTCAAAGTCTCAATGATGGGAATTGATTTGTTTTGACATTAAAAAAAACTCCTCAAGTGTTGCAGCTTTGAATACTGATAGAAATTGGTCCTTAAACATTTTTGCATTAACATGGTTACATGCTTCAGTCGGTGAACAGTTCTGCAAAACAAATAAAACAATGCATTTCTTATTGGAAAAGGAATAAGGATAGTGTTATCAAAGGTTAGAGAATGTCTGACTAAACAATCCATGTCTGAATATACTATTCATAACTGAAGAAAGGGGTTGAGGGTTTTAAGATTCTTGTGATACTATAAGAAAGGGATACAGCGCTATCAAGTCTTCTGTACACACATACAGGCCACAGAAACAAAATCAATATCACTGGACATGTGCACCAAATGTATTCATTGTATAACTATTCACAGGAAAGCAACCTAATAACAGAATAAAAATAGGCTGAGTTTCTTTGATAAAAACTAACTAACTCTTATACAAGTTTTCTATTGTAAAAGCACAGAAAAGTGTAGTAAAGCATAGTACAATCATGGTAAAGCATAGGTAGGCATTGTAAATCCCAGAGAGTTATGGTAAAGTGTATTTAAAAACCATGGTAGTCCATAACAAACCATGTTAAATGCGTACTGTAACCATTGGAAAAGCATGAGAAACTTGCAAAGTTACTGGGAGCAATTTTGAAATGAACAATTTGAAATGAACACTGAAGCATTCAGAACAACTTCATAAAGGCTACATAACACTAAGGGGTAGATATACCAAGATGGGCAAGTCACAGCGCAAACTTACTGCAATTTGCATTTTCGTTGCAACAAAGTATACATTTTGTCGTGTGTACTAAGGGAAAATATATTAATGAAAAGAGCCGCAGTATACAAATTTAAATATTTGTTGCATCTTAGCAAGATCTCTAGCATTTTACATTGTGAGGGGGGAGCGACATTGTTCAAATAAATAGTTGAGCTGTGGTTTGCTGCAGCAGAGGGTGCACAAAGGATAACCACTATACATGCAAGAGTGCAAGAATCAAAATAACATTGTTTTTGTTAAATGTAAACATCTCTACAGTGCATTCTGTTCCATATTCATTTTACCTATTTTAATACTGTTATATATATATATATATATATATATATATATATATATATATATATATATATATATATATATATACACACACACACATACATACTGTTTATAAGAATGCTTGATATAAGAATCAACCGCATATAGTGATCAAAAGCACTGGGACCAAATCATTCCTATACTAACCAATGTAAAATAATCTGCTTGTAAGAATCAAGCAATCCGCTTAGAAGAATAATTTCGGGGCAAACTGACTAAATGTAATATGGTATTTGATCAAGCGCAATAATGTGTCAGCCAATAAAAACTGTTTTTGAATTTGATCACATCTCTCATGATTAGACACATCCTCAGAGTGGATAGTGCAATGATGCATGAAATGCTGTCTTGCTTGTAATCAAACGTGACTGCACCATTGCATGGTGCAGGTATGTTTTTTTGTGTTCTTCTGTTAGAGAAAATTTGTTTCAATAAAGTGAATACACATTCATTGAATATATACTGAGTACAGCAATGTTATTGTGTGATATGCATGTAGAGGGAGTGGGATTGCAGCGTGGTGAGGAGGGGGGGATTACAGAGCTTTGCATCTTCTCTTAATGAAAAACTGAGAGATTTGTATCGCAACTGAAAAATAAATAACCCACGGGTGCTTAAATGCAGTGGTAGTAAGATACTGTACTGTAATGCCATTTTAATTCAAAGGTCATTACACGTAACGCCGCACGGCACTTAAACTAGGCACCCTCATGAGACGAACGCTTCCAAAGTATACTGAAGTAAAACAGCCTTGAGTAAACATAATCATGATCATATAACAAGCTGCTTACCCACAAAAACTTGTTTTGATGTAATGTCAGTGATTGAGCACCATTGACATCTGTATACTGTATTTAAACTGCTGATGGCACGCTTTTGCTAATTTAATGTGACAGAGCGGCTAAGGGCAGTGTAAATTATCAGGCTGGAGTCTTGATTTACATTTTTAAACCAGTGTTGGTTTTATTTTCTTACACTGCGGTGGCGAAACAGCCGCTAATAAAACAAACAGAATAAACCTAGCTCTCAGCTGGAGCACTAACTCAACAGTAGTTTGTGTGGAACAAACAATAACTCTCTTACACGAGTTTTGGTTTCTTTTGGTTAATTCTGCTTCCTGATGCCTCTATACCCCCATCACAAAGCTATTGCCTAAGCCATTTCTATCGAGGTGTCATCAACTTTAACAAGCAACTGGAACTCGTGACATCTAGTGGTCAAGTCATTGCACTGCAGCCAGGGATCAAGCTCTTACCCTTCTCTTAATAACTTTGATTCTGCAGCACAGTAATAACATCGGTCTGCTTTTAAGAAAAAACACCTGGGACGGACGTGATTCTTATAAACGGAGTGCACTATACTATATATATATATATATATATATATATATATATATATATATATCAATTAATATATATTATAATATTATTGGTATTTCGATAATTAGATATATCTAGACTCTTTTAATAGGGCTTAGTGGTAAAATCTACATCAATTAGGCAATTTAATCCCATTAGATTCATAATCATACAGTGGCTCCTCGTTAAACTAGACATGTTTGTCCGACATAAGTAGTTAAATAATACAATAAAATCGCACACATACATTTATTAGTGCTAAATCATTGTGCTGAAATAGTGTGTTTTGGGTAGGCTACTCATTACATCATGTAAAATATAAATAAATCTGTACAGTAGGCCTATACAGTATACAGTAGAGTATTAAACCAAGTGAATACCTAGCGCACTTTCGATTTACTTTCGCCTTCTAGAAACACAAAATAAATCATGCTTCTGCATTGGTGCACAATGCAAATAAAAGATTATTTTCAATTCAAACTAAATGATTTTAGCATATTTGAATTATTTTTTTTTTTAACTTGGCCTACCTAGTAGCCTAGACAATTAATACAAAATAGATCATGGTACTATACAGATGCTCAGAATGAGCTGGAGGGGTTAGTGGTACATGTGTGCAGTCTATTGCTCCCAACACATTGGGGAAACCAGAAATGTGTTTTCAAGCCTGTAAATACATCCAGACTAGTGAAATTAGGTACTTAAGTGTTCGCCTCAAAAATGCATTGAGCACAACTGGCAACGCATGAGAACAATCAGACTGGGAAATGCCAGCAATTGCAACTGTTTAAAACATACTTTCAAAAGTTCGTAACAAATTGATGTAATTGTAAGTGTCGCAATCTTCAGCAGATTTCATACATCTTTGTAATTTTTCAGAACCCTCATTTGAACTCTGCTCCCCTTGTGAATTTATGCAGGAACGTCCATAATTACATATTCATCTGAAGTTGAACCGCAAAGCATTCCCTACCAGCAGTATGCACGTTTAGTACATTTCACCCTAGACTTCTGACTCGTTTGCAACTGGTTTGTGACGGGCGCAACACTTTAGTACATCTAAATGCATAATCTTTCATAATCCCAAAACTGCTGTTGTGTACATGTAAGCTTCTTGAACATGTTGAACCCATTAAACCCTTTCCTATAAGTATTGAGATCTATAAAATATCACCATGGCGTATCAATATACTGAGAAATGTTTCAACAACTCATGATACAACAATCTGAAGCTTCCATGTTTTGTCGGTTTATGAAGGATTGTACTTGTAGATATGCATTGCTATGTAGCAGTTATGAAGGTATATAATAATACTTACTGTCCAATTCAAATAAAGCGTTACCTAACATTCATTTTGGACACTGGCACAAATTGCCTTGAATTATAAAACCTCCATGAATACACACAGTCCTGTTTTAAAATCGGTGCAATGCTCCAGCATCAGGTCCAGACAGTCTAATTTATCTGTGACTAAACTCATTAATCCATGTTGTTGATTTTGAACTCAACTCAGACAGATCTATCTTATGATTGTGTAGGGTAGGAAAGATCCAGGCTATGCTTTTACATTGCCAGAACTACCCTTCTACTGACATTGGTACGTTCTGGTTTAATGTACAGTGACATTTATGGACATTCAGTAACAGCCATTGATATTCAGAGGCCTCTGTATCCAAAGTTCATTTCAGGTTTGTTCGAGTTCATACCATGTTAAAAGATGTCTTCTTATTTTTGTTTAAATGATTTATTAAAGAGTAAGTATCTTAACAGTTTTGTTCGCAATCATTCAGAGTGATCTTTGGATCCAATTTGTTTGCATTTAGCTGGCAATATACTGCTGTGATATAGATGGTGCTTAATAATACAATGGCTGATCTAACCTACATTGCATAGAACTTTGGCTAAAGATTTGACGTCACCCTATAAAATTAAAAAATTTTGTTTCATAAAGTCAATTTCAAAATCTAACATGTACTAAACACTACTATTGTGGCTTCCAGTACACTTTTGCAATATCATTTTGTAGTTTCTTTGATTACATGGTTGTGACAGGGTAACATCACAGCCCAGGCTTGTTACCGACAGGAATTAAACCCAGAGAGAAAGCTGCAGTTTTAAAGTACTGTTGCACATTTATAAAAATTTTTTTAAAAAAAACACAAAAACAGGAACAAACAAAACACGGCACAAGAACCAAAACAAAAGATTCAAACAAAAGATCAAAACATTTGTAAACTGGGCTTTAGACTTCGCTAGCAAGTTACCAAACAGCACAACAAACTCCAATAAAGCAGTTTGCTTCCTTTTTATACAGGTGGCCATTACCTAATTGGGTAATGGCCACACCTGTAATTGCTGTCAGGGACAGAATTAACCCCATCCCTGCCAACCTAACATTCCTATACACATGCTGTTTACACTAGCAGGGCTTTTGCCCTACTACAATGATGTTAAATAAAATATTGAAATGATGTTCATACATATAGTATATTTTTTCAATCCTAAAATTCCAGGGTGATGCAAAACGTTCGGCCATAGCCATATGTCTATGTCAGGCAACTAGAACCGAAGAACAGGTCCTAGAACTCATTGTAAAGCACCTTAACACATACGTATTACAACATTTTAAGTAAAACAGTGATTAAGAACATGTTATTTGAAGCTAATTTTATGAGATACTTTAAATAGCAGCAGTTCTGCATGACTATAAAGTGATACATTAGATTTGATCCCAATGCATTTAGAACAGTTGCATTATTTATTATAAGTCTTTACAGACCAATCGTGGAGGTCAACATTTCCTCTCAATTTATATCAGAATGACTCCGGATTGCTAAAAAATGCATACTGTGCTCAAATTGAATGCATAAATCTTAACTTTTAAAATCTTAACAGACATTGTCCATGATATAGCTGAATGGCTTCCTGGTTTCTGGCAATATGCAATCAAAGTAAGAATTATTAATTATTCATCAGCTGTTGATGTTTTAATGAGTTACAGTGGTTCCCAACCTTTTGCTTGACGTCTTTTTACAAGCATTTTACAAGCACAAGCTTTTGAGTACAATTTTTTAACCTAAAATTGCATTGTAAAAGCTAATGGTAGCCTGTGGAAATAATTTAGCAGTCATTGATCCAGACCCTGCTATATAATATATAATTCTCAGTAGAGATGAACCACTAGCAATAGGGGTTTTGTAAACAAGATGTGGGCCTTATTCTCAAAGCTTTAACTAACGAGATCTGAAAAACATAATTTTATTAGAGTTAAAGCTTGAGGGCCCATGTAGCCATATAGAGGAAAAGTAAAGAAACAAAGGAGAAAAGCTTGTTCATGCTTCTGGTACAATGATAATAGAAAGCCAAGGTTATAACTTTTAAATAGCAGCTCCATTGAACCAGTTTCTGTTTATTTCAATCAAACATGTATGTTTGCATTCAAGGTAACTTCTTAAGTAGGTGTTTGGATTGTTGCTATGCTATAAAGTCTCCCCTTTAGTTTTAACTGGTTATGACATGATTAGTATTAAGGAGTCTACAAAAATGATGGGGGGGGGGGGGGGGGGTGCATTAGTATTAATAGGAGGGATGACATTGCACCCATACATTTACCTGCTGTCTTTCCCCAGAACCACACTAGTATATTTTATTTTCTTTCTCTGTTACTGCTTAGTGTTTTCCCTCCCCAGCATGGACTTTCTTTGTCTGTATTTAATGTTTTGTTTTTTAACACGAGGACCCTCATTTATAGATGAAGGTGAAACAGAGTTACAGTCTATTTAGTTAATTTGATTTCACATGATTGTTTTTAATAAATGAACATTTTATATATTCAAAGTCCATTCAGTCAAAGAAAACCCAACATTTTTTATCCTTTATAACACTAATACATACCAAAACAAACAAAGTAAAACTATCAATATTATGAAATACAACCCAGTATTTGTCTGGTGAAAGAAAAGGGGCTTTGTCTGCTTTTTGAAAACCCTCATTTTTTTCACGTCACTTCACATTCTGTGACATTGTTGGAAAGTTCAGTTTCTATTTTTTTCCTTCAAATTTTCCACATATTTTAAACCATTTATTAATAAAATATTAACAGTACCTGCCTCAAAATAAAAAATTATTGCAGTGTCGCATGATTTTACAGTGCAGGAGACAATATTTCCGTACTCCATGAAGCCTGGTACTTTATTCATCTAGATTCTAGAAAAACATGTTCATGTAACGGGCAGTGTTGTGAGATGAGGTTAAACGCTCTAAAACCACGATTCAAACAAGGCCTGCTCTTTTGCACTGTGGTTCAAACGCTCGCTTGTGGTGCGCTAGGTCCCTGGTTTGCACCCAGCTTCTGCCCTGTTACACTCATTCACAAAATAAATGCTAAAAACACTAGAACATATATGGTCCTTCATGCCCTGAGCAAAAAAAAAAGGTTGGCCGTCTATCTTTGTGTTTGCCTGGAAGTAAAACTGTCAGCATATTGTGGACCTGTGTACAGAAACAGTAGGGTATAAAGTACATTTACTGTCTTAATAACAAAAGGGAGTTGAAATTATTTCTAGCTCTGCCGTGTAATGGAGTCGAGTAAAGGCTAAAGCATTTGTAAAATATTTTAGCAGGTTCTATATTTCAGTTAGTTATTGTTATATTTGTAATATAATAAATATAGTACCTCACACACACACAGAGCCAGAGCCGCTCACTTGAATACTTTTTTTTTTAAACAGCAGGAAGGACACACCAATGAAAATCATTATCAAGAGTGTAAGTGCCTAATAGTATGCTAGTAACAATGATAACAATGCTTTAGTTCTGTATGCTGAAATAGCACAACAGCTGTGGCCATTATGAGGCACGATGCCATAGGCAGACCATAACTCCTGTCATACCATAATTCTTAAGTATAGTTCTGTATTTTATAAAAAACTGTATCTGAGAAAAGTTAACCTACTGAACAAAATGGAATGTATTGTTAAATGTTTTTTTTTTTTTTTTGGGGGGGGGGGGGGTAAGCTTCATAAATATTTTGAATATTAGTCACTCTACCTACACAATTATGTACAAAACTTCCACCATTATTTTGAAGATTGTCTGTTAAATGGGTTTACAACAGTGGCAGCTGTTGGCCCCCAAATAATGTGAGGCAGAAAAAAGACAGCAGTAGAATTTTTCATGTTATTATTAGGCTTCCAAGTCTTTGAACTTTGACAATCAGAAGGAGTGCTGAGGAAGAAATGGAAGCTGAACTGTTCTGAAGAAAGTTACTTAAGTCATGGGAGCATAATTGCTTTAATTCACGGAAAGCAAGGAAGAACCAATGTTCTGAATAATGGCTAAAATCATCTTCTGATGAAGGGGCCTGCTTTCTGTCCTACAATTGACTGAATCAGTAAATGGGATGCTGCATTAATCGGAAAGCTGGTGTTTGTTTCCACATAGCTGCACAAAACGAACTGAAGCGAAGCCATCAGTTATGGTTTTGGAAGATCCAAGAGAATTGTAGTAAGAACACTTGTACAAACTATATACCTTTTCAATTGCAACACATTATCTGAACTGAGTTACGTCTGATCAACGGAACTTTTCCCAGTTGGAAAACTGTCGACAACAAAGATAATGTTGCAAGGCTTGGGGATCAACAATCTGATCTCCATTTGAAAAGAAATATTTGTTTATTGCGAGCCTACGCAATACAATTCGTACAGCAAAATACTGTCTACATTGGAACTGCGTATCCGGAGAGCTAAAATATTCATTGACACAGACTGACTTCTTTATATGGAAATCGATAAGTATTCAACATATCTAATATTAAATACTTTATGACTCGAGAAAGTAACTGTAGTAAATGCTATACAGTACTAGAAATAGAATACAGCTTCTTGTTTTAGAGTGTGTAAGAAATGTATTTAGTTTGTTGAAATGTGCAACTCAAAGGAGTTGCCTCGTAAATGCAGAGAATTTCATCATTGCCCCATTTCTGAGTTAATTTGAATATATAATCAACTGAGGTTGATGACATATTATTAGTTTGGTACATCACGTCTAAACTAAATGAACACGGTAAAACTAATTTGCTAAATTAGGTACTGGAATGTTGGATTCCGTTCTGAATGAGAAGTTGAATTAATTCTCATGCATTTTGATATGAAACATCGATTCGATTACAATGAGAACCTAGTATCGAAAATACTAATGCAAAGTAGACACTTTGTGTGATCAGCCATAATTAATATTAGTATAGTAACCATGTATGCTAATAATGTTATGGTCGTTGTAATCGCTTGACTATGAAATCAATGAACTGTATACTATTGACGTGTATCTCTAACCAATAGCCTTTCCTTTCTGTAATATTAGTGCACCCCTTTTCCTGCTTAAATAAAATATTGTTTTATATTTCTGACACGTTGTGTAAATGTTGGTTATTGTCAAGGGAATCCGAGCTCTACATGATCCAGAACTTAAATATGGTATGTCTCATTTCTTACATGTTGACGTCCTCGAGTGGGCAACTAGAGACTAATTTATATTTAATTAAATTGTATACCTTATTCACTACATAATGGAGGATTGTCTTCTCTGAGGGAAAAAAAAAAAAAACTCTCTGGGCTCCAGAATTGCTATTAATATAGTATCATTGACTCTAGGGTTTGAGTTAAAATGTCTTAAGTTCCCTTTATTTAGTATATACTTGTAGTAGTCGAGTCCGAGTCATCAGTGTCCGAGTCCCTATCATTCAAGTCCGAGTCACAAGTCTTGACTTCGAGTCTTGAGTCTGAGTCCTTGAAACAAACTCAAATCAATTTTCAGTAAACTAGTGGTCGTAGTGGGGGAACAGTTTACCTAACGGACGTTATCAGATATCGCTCAAGAAAAATGTACTATTAATAAAAAAATACAAATACAACGTTGTTTTTCATTTTGGCAGAAGCTGTGATCTGGACTACATTATTTACTTTGACTTCAATTGGGTAAAATCTGCCAGTGTGATTTAGATATTGCTGGAGCTGTATATTTACTGTGTTCTTAAATAATAAATGTAGTATTATTTGTTTTGCAAAACAGAAATTCTATGTTTCACTTTCATTTCATTTGCACTTTTATTAGGTCTGTAATACAATAGGCTAGTTTACATGTTGGTTTGTTTCACATGAATGGACAATGTGCATGATGCTTGGCAGGGAAAACTTGTGAAAATGTCCCAAAAAACAGTATTTTATCGTATAAGTCTCAATTTCAGGAATTGCTCATGAAATCAACACCCACTTACACATGTAAACACAAGTTTCTCGTGAAAATGTTAATTAGCTCATTCAAGTCCTTTCCTAAAGCTGCTATAAAATTCACACAGGAATACATTAGTTACCGTGGTCAAAAGATGGCAGCAGGGAATTAATGTTTTGTTTGCAGTATTTCCTTTATTAGATTGATGTTGCAGATAACCCCACTTTCTTTTTCTCCGCCTTCCCTAGAACTTTGCATAATGTTAATCATACATGGATCTAAATGTGTTTGGAAAGTATCATACAGATTTTATTTACCAACTTTCTGTTTAAAACTATTACTAAAATGTTTGATAAACTACATCGTGGGCTTGTGAATTTCTCCTAGTTACTTATGTCTAGGAGAAAAACCTGTGTCCATCCTCCACTTACATCCGTTGGAATGATGAAGAGACTTGAGTGTTAATGTCCATATGGGAAGAGGATATGATGAGGCAGCTTGATACAATGCGCAACACGAACATTTTTTAACCCACTTTCAAAATAAAATGTGGTGTGGAACTTATTTCTTGGGAATCAACAATACCAGGGGCGCCGCCACAAAGGGGGGCCAGGGGGCCATGGCCCCTGCACTTTTCCTACAGGGGGGCAAGTATATAGTTTGGCCCCCTTACTTGTACTCTGAAAAAATAAAGCTGCCAAATTTTTCTAATGTCCTCAGTGTGGCGGTGTGGCGGTATTGTGTATTAAAGCGTTTTTTTTTTTCTTAAATGGTGGTTAATTTAAGTTAGAAATCACTTTCTATTGCTATGGGAAAGGAAAACAAATGGGAACATAACAGTGTCTTAGCTGGATGTGGCCAGATTGAATCGGCAGCACCGATCTGCATGACAGAAAGTAAATACACACCAAAGTTTATTTAATCAGGTAATTTTTTTTTTCTTTTTCTGTAGACCTTCCAGTTCTATAATTAAAATAACTGATAGTAATAGAAGCTCGGGATAAAGTCAGGTGCTTTTTATTGACCTCTTTATAGAATGCAGGGCTTGAATTTCAGCGCGGGATTGCGGGAATCGCTCATTTTCCAAGTTGCTCCCGCATATCTGCAACTTTCAGTGCAGGAAAATCCCACAGAGATATTTTAAGACACCAAGCTAGTATTTTCCACCCAATTTATAATTCCTGGGCTTTCCAACGACGTATTCAGTGTGTGTATGCGGTACTCCAAGCCAGAACTACGATCAACTGAAGTTAAGCCTCTCATGTGACAGAGTTCAGAGCATAGGTTTCGTTTTGAGTCTATTGCTCTGTCATTGTAGCAGCTAGACTGAAAAGGGCAGTATCGTTGGAAAGCTTAGAAGCTCAGCTCCCCAACCTCCCCCATGTTCATTTCATAGTGAGGTTCAATGGTGCAGTGTTTTTTTTTTTGGAGCCATCTATGATTAAAAAAATATATATATATATATATATATATATATATATATATATATATATATATATATATATATATATATATATATATATATATGACTATTTTGGAAAACTTTTTTTTTTTTTTTTTTTATTTTTTTTTTTACATATATTCTCATCTTTACCACATATAGTATGCCTGATCTTGTTTCAACTTACATAATTTTGTGTACTTTCGTTTGATTTGATTTTGCATGCAGTACAAACTATCCAGTAGTTAAACATACATAAATGAAAACAAAGAAAAACAAGTGGAAACAGGGCTGAGCGTAAAGAGTTAAAAAAAAAAAAAAAAAAAAAGAAATGGAGCGCTGAAAAGCACCTTTTTCTTCTGCTGCAGCAAAAACGTCTCATCAGGCAATGACAAAAGCAATGGAGAGTGCTCTCTCTCACAGGGATGAACAGCTGTTAGGTCTCCTGAAAGCAACTTATTTTAAAGCAATACCAGTGTGAATGATGACGTAGTAACACACACACACACACACACACACACACACACACACACACATGTGTTGACACATACACCCACATATTATATATATATATATACACGTTTTCACGGAAAAAAAACGGTAGGGGGGGCCATGGGGGGGTTTTAAAACCTTTGGAATCCCCCACCCTCCCTCCTCCATTGGCTGCAGCATAGGGTGGAAATCCCCCCAGCATACAAAAATGAAATTCAAGCCCTGTGCTACTAGCAGTAAGAGCTGCCCTTGTGTTTACAACTTACAAAATTAAGGGTCTTTATGCACAGGTCTATTGGTCCAACATTAATCTAATGCCCCCTCCCCCACACACTTTTTTTATCCGTGATGGCACCTATGAACAATACAACTCAATATTCTAATTCTTTATTAAGCAGAAGCAGTCACAGAAGTACAGTGCAAATGAGAATTAGTCCTTAGTTAAGGTTGATGTCAATTCTTTATTGTGCTATTGATCCTGTAGATCCCTCTACTCAAACCAGCTGGCTGCCTAAATGAAACAGGATCATATGTGAGGCTTTATTTGTTTATTTACAATATTTACAAAATGCAAGGATTCAAACATTAGATGTTCCTCTCATCTTTAGGAACATCCTGGTAGGTCAAACAGCATTATCAAATGTTATGTCATTCATGATACGCAAGACAATCCGATACAGTCCTATAAATATTCAATAAAATTTTCAATTTGTTATGATGAACTGCACAAGATGTTCTGTAAACTACATAGGTATTAGTATTTGTTCAACTACAATATAATTGTTCTTACAGTTTTAGTTAAACCAAGCTTGGATAAGACACAGAACAAACAGCATCAATAGGCCTTTTTTCATAAAAGGACAATATCAAATATGCCATAAAGTGGCACACTTCTCTAATGTCTTTGGTGCTGTAACATATACATGTTGTGGCATTTTGTCCACCTGTAATGGAACCTCTTTCCTCAACAGGAACCAATTACATACCATTAATGTGCAAGTGCTGCACGATACCCAGGGAATCATAAAACTCTTGGCAGCAAGTATCCTCTGACATGTGTGTTAACTCCTATACTTTGGGGAACAGTGCCTCATTTTGGAAACGATCCAACTGCCTCATCAGTGACAGTGGTTAAACTCAATCAACCAACATTTTAAGCTACCCTGTAAGGCACTATTTCTTTCAATTAGCTTTTTCTTCACCTCATTCAAATGCTATGGTGATGGATCAGTGCTTTCCCAAAACTATTCCTTTTTAAAGCTATAATGAAAGCTAATTAATAGGTTACTAGATATGTTTATAACTAGAAATGTGTTTAAGAAAAAAGCAAGCATATCCGAGGGCATAATGTAAGGGGAGTGGCATCTGTCCGATGGTTTGCAAACATGAAGTAAAACATATGTGAAAAAAAGCAACAGAAAACCTGTATCACTGATACTACTCAAGATTTAAAACACTGTGGCTAAATGTGAAAGCATTAACTCAAATTGTATGGTCTCTATAAATAGCAGCCATGTTGGGTCAATCATCAATGCCCTACAAATGCACTGTTATATAACCTTGCAAATATGAAGTCAGTATTTTAAATGGCCACTGAGATGAGACCTTGACATTGTGTAGGTGACAGCTTTATAAAATTACTGTCACAAAGAGTGTTCCTTTTTTTTTTTGAACGATACTCATGATCAAACTTGATATGCATAATCAGAGTATGACACACTGGCAGTTGAAATAGTGGCAACAGTAAACATGTCGGGACAAACCAGAGTAACATGACATACGTTGGTGATATGTACATGAAAAACTGTGAGTGTGACGGATATGTTGCAAGATCCTGATGCTCACAGTTGGATATTCTTCTAGACACACACACTAAAATATAACTCCTGTGTGGCAGTTTGCCAGGACCTCCTGAAAATGAGCTGCCTAGCCTAGGGTTGTATCCTGCTTAAATAAATACATTTGAATTTGAATTTGTTTGTTTGACTTTATTCTATAGTTCACCCAAGTTTGCAAAAATGAATTCTGTTGCCCCTCCCCATAGATTATCATAGGTAGTTGCAATTGCAGGCACACTAGCCTACTCCATTACTGAAGCCATCTTTTCCCCCTGTCACTCTGAACTAAACAGATCCTGCTACTGCAGCAGCAGAAGGTTATGTATGTGACCTGCAAGTTCTAATGTAAAGAAGCTAAACAAGAATGTTAAAGTGTTTTTGTAACGGCCCACTTTAATATGTAAAACAGAAAACTGAATTACACCTGTGAGAATGCATTAGTTACCAACTTTTCTTAATATCGTTCATGATTTTTAGATCACGACTGTCCTTCACATGCATCAGTAGTAGTTTGTCAAGGTCATGGCATGGGTTTCTGCTGGAAATACACCTTCAAAAATGGCCTATAGGTGATAGAATTCAAATTTGATTCATTAATTTTTTGGTATGGTCCCCAACTAGTGTATTTTTGATACAAAATGTCAATTATTAGGCAC
This sequence comes from Polyodon spathula, assembly GCF_017654505.1. Lineage (NCBI taxonomy): Eukaryota > Metazoa > Chordata > Actinopteri > Acipenseriformes > Polyodontidae > Polyodon > Polyodon spathula. Next base: position 39,235,076 of record NC_054548.1, read on the forward strand.
TATAAAACAGATGGAAAGTTTTATGCAAATTGTCTTTGGTGTTTGCAAAATAATAATAACATGGCGAGAAAAAAAAGATCACAGTGTGCTCCTGTTGCAACCTATAAATGTGTTTATTAACACCATCCATAGCTTCAAACATTCAAATTCGAATATAACACTAAGGGGTCGATTTGAACGACCACTGCACTGCAGTAGAGGAGCAATCAAGCAATCTCCCAATGGAATATCAGATCAGTAATGATTGACAACAGTCAATGCAATAACTTTATTATTCACAAAAGACCTCAAATACAAAAGAGTACATACAGGTGCATATAATTATATACAACAGTCCCACAATAATACTGACACTTATGCCGTATGTCTCAAAATAATAATACATTTAGTGTGACGTTAGGCCACTGTGATCCATAGAGACGTATGAAAATAAAAAAAATAAAAACAGCTGCTTTACTGACACCAAAGACAGGACAAAAACAAATGGAAGTACAGATACAAGTAGCCACTAAATCACTAGAATTAAGACAGTGAGTAAAAGAGGGCAGTTAAACTCATAGGCTATTCTACATAAATTAAATTAACTGCGATAAAAAGGTTGGAAAAGGGCAAAAAGCTTTGAAAAATAGTGACAGACTCCAGTGGTTCGAAACATTATAATAATTACAATTCCAAATTTGAAGTCTTTAATTGCTTTTTGCAAAGAAAAGAAAGTTTGACTCAGTACCAGTTAGGCTATGTGTTTTACTTGCAGCCATGCGTACACTGTAAAATTGTACATTTTAAATGAATTCTGTAAAGTGTTGCAGTATATGTAACGTGATGTGTAGTGTCATAACATGCTAAAGTGGAACCATGATCTGTTTTCTGTTAATTGTGTAACTAAGTAGGCTATGGTAAGAATGTAAATGTGCTAAAATCATTTAGTTTCAATTTCAAATAATACTGTGTTATTTCCGCATTGTACAGTAATACAGAGAATACAGCAGCATGATTTATTTTGTGTTACTGGTAGCCTATAGGCTAAAATACAAAAAAAAAAAAGTGTTCTAGGTATTCATTTAACTTTATTACTGTACTGTATACTGTGTATGCCTACTGTACAGATTTAGATTTTTACATTATGTAATGTGTACAGAGAAAACATTCATGTTATTTTAGCGCAATGATACCCTGAAAAATCAATTGAGCACTATAACCCGAAACCTGGTTATTCCAGATAACCTGGCTTTCTTCAGACATGTGATTTAGCGAGGGACTGCTGTGTAGTAATAGAATATGTGCATTGGGACATTACAACATTACCCCCAAGGGTAAAGAGGAAATTACCAGTAAAGAATAGTCATGTATCCCTTCTTAGCAATTTGAATACCGTGCAGACAAGTCATAGGCTTCTAGCTTCCTATGGGTGCCCTATACTCTTTTGACAGGTTGTTGTTTCTCATAGTTAAGATACTGGGAGAATTTGACCTTTTTATTTAAAAGTCATAAACGTTTGATTTCACAGTTTTTGAAAAAAATGCCTATGGCGTGTACCTACAAAGCTTCAAAGGCATCTAAATATGGTACTTTGATCTATTTTACACAGGTTATAAGCTTCCAACCACTTTGTAGAATCAGCTCTCAAGTTTCAAAAGAAATGAATAGGAAATGTTAATATAGGGTTACTTTCTTTTCTGGTGCCATTGATATGCCACTGGAAATCAAACTTCTGAAAATGCTGGACAACAGCAATGAAAGCTTCACCAAAATGGAACACCCATATGTAGATGCATTTCCTGGAATACAATACATCACTTCAACCCCAAACTGAATTTAATCACTTATCGAGCTTGAAGGAATTGAGCTTGTCATATATTAATCCCAAGCAATGACTTTCTTAACTTGTGAGTCTTGTCATTATGAGGTGCAAAATGTGGTCAAATTATATATATATATATATATATATATATATATATATATATATATATATATATATATATATATATATATAACAGTGGAACTCACCTAAAAAGTACCTGGGATATAACTAGGCTTGCTACTGTTCGATTTTTATTTTTTTGCCAAATCGACAATTAATATCGATGTTTATATTTTAAAAAATGTACTAGTTTTTTTTTTTTGTTTGATCTTTATTTTTCAATTCAAGCAGAGCATGGGTGAAAGTGACCTTTATGATTAAAAAAAAAAACAAAAAAAAAAACAGACTTTTTATGCCATTGAGAAACATCTCATTTAGAGAAACCTCTTTATCATATTCAACAAACAACAAAACTAACTTGCACTTATGATTCTGAGCTCCGCTCCTCTCCTGTTTCAGCACTCTGTCACTGGAGGCAAGGCAGATGGGCCCTCTTTGTCCTGTCGCAGAGACCTCAGCCGTCAATCAGGGTTTGCGCACAATACTCATTAAGTGTTTTCTTCTTGCGGCCCATTTTCAAATCAAATTTCTAACTGTCACCGTGTATAATAATAATAATCTTTATTTTTAATATAGCGCCTCACAAAGCGCTTTACAAGATATGAGACTATGGTGTGTGAACTGTGCATAATAATAATAATCTTTATTTTTATATATCGCCTTACAAGAGCTTTACAAGAGTCGAGACTAGGGTGTGAACTATGCATCATTTGCAGAGTCACTTACAACAACATCTCACCTGAAAGATGGAGCACAAGGAGGGTCACACAATGAGTCAGTGGCTGAACTGGGAACCCCTAGTTACAAGCAAAAGCTTACCCACACCTTAGCCTGCTAATTTCAAAGTAGGTGCTTTGAATAACAGGAGCTGTAGCTAGGAAAATGAATGTGCACGCATAGCAGGTGTTTTACTGACGTTGATCCTATATAAATTTATTGCAGTCAAACTCATATTTTTGGGGAATTCGATGTTTAAATGGCTTTACCGATTAAAATCAAAAAGTAGCAAGCCTAGATATAACATACACCCAGTATATAACGTACAGTACCTAAGCCATGGAACCAGGACCCAAACAAGCGATTTGCTATCAAAACACATCCGTTTATATGTACTCTGCTGTTGCATACTCCTTAGATATTACATACTACTATTCAATTCCTGATACGTATTTTTGCCATTCTTACCACTACATACAGTCAAACCACTCCCTAGAAGAACCGTTCCATAAACGTTCTATTTATTAAAAATAAAAGCATAATAAACCATAAATACCGAAACCTACAAGTTTAAAATTAGTTAAACTGCCAAATGGGTCTGCAGAAAGCTAAAAGGGTATTACATTTATTTTAAAGCATTTTGTATGTAACAATCTCCACCATATGGCCAGATCGCAATAGGGAGACAGGACAAATGGTGCAGCGACAAGTCACACTCTGTCCGCTCTACCATAATATAAGCAATGTCTGATATAAGCGGCTCTGATTTAGATCTACCCCTGTGTTGGGCCCTTCTTCTGTCGTCATGGCTATTGCCAAGAGATCTCTTTCATCAATCTCTCAAAGAAAATCTTTCAGAGATTGATTATTATCGGCAAAATCTCAAAAGGACAGAAACGCTCATATTTGTGTACTGCATTTAAGTTACTTGTTACTTTTTACTTCTAAAGTGGCATACAGCAGCAGCTGTTTCCTCTCTGGCACTGGGTATGGTCAACCAGTCTAATTGGTGTCTAATTGGATGCTTTCCATCCAACTCCACCAGATACAGACTGGACTGCTTATAAGTGAGCCAACTTGTTCCTTCCAGAAAAGCTCCCTGCCCATTCCACGAGGGGCATGGCAACTTTGTGGGCTTGATTCCAGGGTGCATCTGTCAAGGACATTTGCAATGCAGTGGTGTTGGCTTCTCCCCATACCTTTACTAGGTTCAATAGACTTAATGTTGTGGATCCTCAAAACCCTCGTTTTGGAACTAGTGTTAAGGGCGGCTTCTCAGTCGACCCTTACAACACAGGCATAAAAGGTGAGTTTTTCCTTCAATTTTTTGAGCTCTAGCTACTTTTTACTGGGGTTCTGAGTGATACCTCAAAATGTAGCCTCAGCTTAGCCTTGTAGCATTCTGGTCATGCGGCAATTGTGCCCTTGCGACAGCTTGGGTATACTGACCCATTCAGTAATGGTGACATTTTATACTTGAAAGGGAACGTTAGGTTATTATCATAACCCTGGTTCCCTGAAATAGAAATGTAACCATTCACCTTCAATGTCTCTGCATCCATGATTGCAGCAGGCTTCAGGGGATAATGACGCTAAGGTCTGTGAGCTCTGTCATTTTGTGCTCTTGGGGTGGTCCATGACTATGTCATAGGCTCGGCTGGGCAGCTTTGTTATATATTATTCAGGTTTCGAGTCTTTAAGAGGTATATACCCATTTGGTAATGGTTACATTTCTATTTCAGGTAACCAAGGTTATGATAACCAAACATTCTCACTTATATAGGCTCTGTTGCAGCTTGTTGTGATGCTGCTTGGTGTGGATGCTGTTTGGGTGTGGTCTATGCCCCACATTCAACACAGCCTGTACCCCTATATGTTATTTACTGGTTTCTCTGTGAGTTAGAATTCCAATTTACCTTCCCCCAAATGCGAACACATTCTTTCAGCACACATAACTACACCCTAAGAAGGCTATACAAACCAGTATACACACACATTATACAAACTCTTATTCCAAAACAAAAACCCACATACAGATTATACAAAGCCGCTTGTAATTAAAATAGAGAAAATGAAGCCCAGCAACCAGTGCATATTATTATATTTGTCATACTCCATTTCAAATTTCCGGGTTACATCATGTATATTATGTACCTGTTATTTATATTTTAAACCAATCAAAGCTCACAATTTACAAATTTGTGTTTCTCTGATACAGGATTGATCTTCCACCGATGAACAAGCCACCTCCAGCTTATGTTGAAAGAGCCGTATCTACACCACTAACTGTCAACACAGCCCAGGTAAATATATCTTAAAACAATCGCATTAGTAATTACATACACGGAAGTATTTGTTTTTAACCTGTGCACATTAGAAAAGGTAGGGGAGGCTGTGAGACAGTTTTGTACTTTTGGAAGAGAAAACAGCCAAATTATTTCTCATGTGTTGCTGCATAGCCTAAGGTAAACTTCCCTCCAGGGTTAATCCACAATTTCTATTTCCAAGTCCAAAGTTGGCTGTAAAACATTCCATAAGAAATAGGTTCTCAAAGTATACTTAGTCTTGGGTGTTTTCAAGCAGCTGTACCTCAAAATATATCAATTGGTTTAGTGGGTCTGGTCCAACGGGTCTCCTGTATTCAAACCTGACACTTTCTTTGCAAAGCTTCCAGATGCTTCCCAATTTTAAACTGTAATTATATATGCATATGTCACGAAGACGGCTGCAATGGGTGATGTCAGACCAGAAACAGGAACCAACACAAAATAAACAGAGAGGTGGAGTTTTGGTGAAGCTGAGCGCTTGCTTGCGCTCAACATTTAATAAATGAACAGATAGAAAATAAAAGGTTGTAAGACAAACAAAACACAGGACACGGCACTTTTGCCAAAATAAGTATACAAACAGAACGGACTACACAGACAAACACGGTGAGATGTTCTTACTTTAACTATTACTATTATTGTTACATCCGTCTCCAATCACGTTTTCCACTTACCGAACACACAACCCCGAGTGAGTGAAAACATGCTGCTTTTATGCAGCTGTACCGAGACTAGATTGCTAATCAATCATTCAATTGGAGTCTCAGTACAACTGCATGTGAATTAATAAAGTGCAATTCCCCGTGCTCGCATATTATTACATTTTACCTGCAGGTGAAGTGCTGTGCAATCCTTGTGCCTAAATACAAATATACATTTTAAACCCCCTTGTGTTACACAGACCCATTTATATCCCGTATACCAATGACTATACACCAACATTAACACACTACACGTAGCATACAACACAAATAAATAGCCCAAGGGTGGGGCACTTTGCCACAGCATGACACGAATGTATCTTTCACACTTTTATTTGAAAGAGTAATGGATCAATGTACATGCCCTGGTCTCACCTGTAGTGTTCCCCAATTACGTGGCAGTGTAAGGCTTTTGAAGATGTGCCATGTTGGGCTCGTAGCACTCTCTGCCCATATCCATGTAGTAATACTTTCTTTTAAGGCTTAAAACTACTCAATTTGTCAACGGATGCCACATGCCTATGAATGTAGTTTCATATTCTCATAGTAAGGATTCTTCTACTGGACATTTCAGAGGAAGTTTTTTGCAAGGAAAATACATCAAGGCAATGTAGCATCATTGGAATATTTTTTTTATTATTAATCTTCACCCGGGGCATTCAAAAAATGCACGTGAACCTTTAAAAAAGCTATTAATTTCAGATGAATTGGTAACAGGCATTAGTAGAAATATTCTACAAGGCCTCCACTCATTAGAAACCAAAGAGACAGAGCTGTACATGGATCTATGCAGCCCTTTTGACTAACAGATCTAGAATAAACACCAGGAAGTTCTTATAGAACCCTACATAAAGCTGACTAAAAAGCAACAACTCCACCCAGGTAAAGCAGTCGTTTCCTGCTCATTAAACATGTTGCATCAGTATGCTGCATTTTGACTGATCTTGCTAAATGATCATTGGAGCTAAATGAGCCATATGTGGCTCAAAAGCCAGTCCTTTTATGAAGAACAATCAGAGGACACTTCCTGTTGGTAGATGACATGGACGGTCACTGCTCTCAGGTTAAAACAAGATAAGGTTCTGAGATGAGTTCTGCATTAACAATGCAATATGAACGAAAGGGAGGAATGAAACACAAAGAGGGTTTTCATTTCTAAGCGACTCGTGAGGGCAACTTTTAACAAGACTTAAACTGACAACAGGAAAGATAACCAGCAAGAGTCAGATAGCGCTTTTAAGAGTGCACAGCCCGCTGTGAAGTAGCCGTGGCATGTGACAGATAAGTGAAAACCACAAGAAACTGACGCTTATGAATCCATGTAATCAAATTAAGCACACATTTTAAAATGCATTAAGAAAAGGGGTCTATGTGAGAAGATCATGATAATTTAGTGTCATCCATTTCCACATGCACACACACACACACACACTTATCTGTGTTAATGTTGCATGACATTGTGCATACAGAGTAGCACATTATTTTATTTATTTATTCTTGTAAAATGTATTGATAAAATTGGAAAATTCACAATTTTTCTGAAGCTTTAAACTTTTGTAAACTGTGAATGTTATTTTCATTTCTGCATTTTTTCTTAAAGGTAAACTTGTGCATATATCACACCAACTTTTTGCACTTTTAAATTTAGAAAGTCAATGCTTTGGTTCAGTCTTACATTTTATAACAGTGGTATCAAAGCTTCTGAAGGTAGAAGCACTTCTGAGTCTAAGTTTAACTCTACTGAACCCGGGTAATCATTCCAACTACCTAAAGAAGGTAAAGTCTCTCTCTCTCTCTCTCTCTCTCTCTCTCTCTCTCTCTCTCTCTCTCTCTCTCTCTCTCTCTCATAACAGTCTCGCTTTCTGCAACGTCACTGATAAAAGACAAAAAAAGTAGTAATATGTTTATAAAGAAGCCAGGGGCTTGTTGTTGCACATGCATAGTGTTTTTTTGTTTTGTTTTCAAAGAATAACATGTCAATGCATATTATTATTATTATTATTATTATTATTATTATTATTATTATTATTATTATTATTATATATTATTAATAATAATACTTTTGAATTACTCGCCACCACCACTGATAAGAGATATCTAAATGTAGTATTTAAACTGGGTATCTTTAAAGTGTATTGGAAAGTCTATCAGATTTGCCTCAATCAAACTTTTGCAGATTAAAATAACATATTACATTCCCATTCTTCAACATAAAGTAGATATTTTGATTTGCAATGTTTCGGCAGTAATACATTTCTAATTCTGTTTTTAATATTCCAGTTAAGAACAACTGACCATCGTTACATATTTCAAGATTATGAAGAGCAGAGGCGTCATGTTCATGAGCAACTGTCATGCCATGAATGGATCTGCCAGAACAAGGGCCCTGAACGAGTACACATCAATCACAGAGAACACTATGTATAAATATTTAAAAGACAAGTTTGTACGACATGTTGAGTATGAAAGGAAACAGGGAGGAAAGGCTTGATTTGATACATGCTACTCGATAAAGATTTTAAAATGTTAGTGATGTTATGGTAGTTGCATCAGTGTATAACAGCAAGATCACAATATTCCAAAATGGATATTTGTAGTAATAATTTGTACTACATTTGTGTAAATATCCTTTTACAGACTTTAGAAATCTTGTTTATGTTTAGGGAGGTTCAAGAGTAAGTAGTGGGGTTCCGAAAAATATAGCGTTACACGCCCCCACCTGCTGCTACAACTGTTTAAATAGTGTACCTGTCATTTTTCTTTTCATTGTTAACATCCTGACAACTTTTTACACTTTAAAGTCTGTTTCAAAGCTCTTTTCAAAATGTCCGCTCTAGTGTGCTAATAGTGTAAGGATTATTTCCCACATCGCGCAGGTAGCACAGCAATAGCGATCCATGATGTGGTACGGAAATAGAAAAGCCAGAGTACTTGTTGGGGTTTTTTTTTTGTTTTGTTTTGCTATCGCTGCAGTGATTTAGAGGACAGATCTCAAACTCCACTGCACTAGAGCGGACATTTTGATAAGAGCTTTGAAACAGACTTTAAGGTAAAAGTTCGCAGGATGATAAAAATGAAAAGGAAAATTAAAATGATGTTATTTAAACAGTTGTAGCAACACAAGGGGACGTGTAAAGCAATATTTTTTCCAGAACTCTGCTTCTCATTCTTTAAAACTCTTTAAAATATTATGCTGCACATGTAGATTCATATGGGTTATTACTGGGTCCCATAACCAAAGCTACAATGTTCTTAAATAAAAATCAGGTTGGACATTGCAGCCTTTAAAGTGTTTATTTTTAAAATGTGTGATCCTTACTGTTAGGAATACAGTCAGCACTCGAATATCCATTACCCAGATACACATCAGTGGCATTTTACCACCCTTGTATTAAGAATAAACCAATCCCCATTATTTTTTTATATATATATATATATATATATATATATATATATATATATATATATATATATATATATATATATATATATATATATACACACACACACACACACACACACACACACACACACACTGAGTGTACAAAACATTAGGAACACCTGCTCTTTCCATGAAATAGACTGACAAGGTGAATCCAGGTGAAAGCTATGATCCTTTATTGATGTAACCTGTTAAATCCACTTCAATCAGTGTAGATGAAGGGGAGACAGGTTAAAGAAGGATTTTTAAGCCTTGACACAGTTGAGACATGGATTGTGTATGTGTGCCATTCAGAGGGTAAATGGGCAAGACAAAAGATTTAAAAAAACACTCTGATTTCATTTTGCTGTTGGGTTGTTAATGGAGAATTTTACATACTGCTACAATATGTACCAGTGTCCTAGGGAAAAAGTAGACCGGGGAAAAAGTGAATCGCAGTCTAGAATTTAAAGGGGAGGTTCCATTGTTTCTAAGGTTTACACATAGATCACTGTACTAGTGCTACGTCTGGGGAATTAGTAGATCGAGCCCAGGGAATAAGTAGATCAGATTTATTAACAAAAAATAAATACTTTTAAATGGATTTTGTAAGTATAAATTTACATAAATAAGTAGATCGGACATAGCCGATAGACTATAGCGACAGACAAGAGAATGCTGTAGTATACATTAACAATAAATACGTAATTTAAAATGAAGTTTGTAAGTGTAATTAGTATGTCTTTAACAAACGTTATTGCAAGTTTTTGATACTTAACCTGTAAGCAGTAGCTAAGGAAGTGGATTTTATAAGTATAAATTTACATAATTAAGTAGAGTGGACGTTTACGAAACTGTGATCTTTTCCCCAGTCTACTTTTTCCCTATGACAAGGATTTAAAAGTATGTACTGTATTGCAGTCCACAGTCATCTCTTTTAGCAAACGATATTTTCAGAATCATATCATTTTGAATTAAAATACTTCTTCTGTTAAAAATATAGTACTGTACCAATAAAACCAACTACAGTACATCTAAATGGAAGCCTACTTATTTTAAAACACAGTCCTTTCAGCTATGTATTTTTGACATTTAATCTTTTTTGTGTTCCCTGAAAAAACAGACAAGGGTTGGAACGGGCCAAAATGAAATAATCAGATATGCGTCACACTCTTTTAACTGTCACTGAGGTCAAAATTTTATAGGGTTAGATATGTAAGTGCCTACATAAGAGTGTGGGCTTGAACGTTTATACTTTATGTCAATTGATGTTTTGGAAAGTCGCAACTCTTCATTGCACAAAGACATCCATAATCTTCCTTGATGCACATCCAACTGCCAGAACTCCCAAATTGTTTAGCTTTGGGCCAAATCCCTAATACCTCCAAATTCGGTATGGTTTTGGATTCAGATTTGTGCACACTGAATGCTGAATAACCCTGGTGGAGCTGTTGTGATGGCGATGTGGGTCCCAGCTCTAGACAATTTACACCAGTTTGGCCACCAGCACACATTCCCGTAGGCACAAGCTGCCACAAGATGTGCCTACCAGACATGCATATCTCCAGCACCGTCCAACCGCTCAGGGAGGTCGTTGGATTTGGTGGTACATTTCCAGGATAGACTGCCCCCCCCCATTGCCTAAAGGACTCTGACCGAGGGAACAACATGCAGGGGGACCCACAAATGATGACAGGATGGAGCCTGATCTGAGAGGTGTTCCGGGTGCTGCCTACCTCAGCCCTTTTGAGAACAGCTGTGCAGTGCCCTTTTACAAAGTCTCCCCCAGGTGTTTAAGACAAGACAAGTTAGTGCCCCTGCTGTTTGTGCTGGGACTTTATGGTAAGGAATCGTAAATAGAAACCTCCAAAAAAAGAACTAGAATTATCATTATGCAACACATGTAACAAAGTGAGTTTCTGGAAACTGTTGCAGGGAACTAAATGTACCCTGCAGAACTAATTATTAAGTTAAATAGCTATTAAAAGTATTGGTTTAACAAGTTAATCCCTGTTTTCAAGTTTGCATTAAAGATAATTCATTATGGCAATACTGTCTGGATCCCTGCTGCTAGTTAACCAACAATGACAATGGTCTGGATTCAATTCACTTATAGCTTAGAAAAATCATTTCAGGAATACAAGCAATAAACAAAGCTAATATGGAATCATTTTTATTTTGATTTGATTAACAAATAATCAGTGGATCAACATGTGCTCCGTTTATTTCATGAATTTGTAGTGTCCTAAAACCCTTTTTCCTTTTCTAAAACATAATCGAATTGAGCCTAAGATAATCTCTCAATGCATCCACCTCCCCCACAGGGTAAGTGTGCTTCTTTTTTTAAATTAATTTTAGCAGCAGCAATTCAAATAAGTGCTTTATTCAGTGACTAAGACAGCTACGCTTTTCTTCGGGTTCAGTCCCAATGTATTAGATACTTATCAGTCTCTGTACAATGAGAATATAATATTATGAAACTTACTGCTTGTATGTTACAGTAAAATGATAAAATTAATATTCACTTGTATGTTGAAAAATTTTATATTGGCCTACTGTTACATATATGCAGAAATGTAACATATAAACGAAATAACACAAAAAATAATTATATATATTTATCTTACTGTATTTTTATAGCGGGCATGAGTAGTATTTTATTAGTTGAGTGAGTGATTTTGAGTAGTTATTTTATTAATGTGGATCTGTAATAAAATGACATTTGTGAAAAATAAAACCAAAGATTGTAAAAAATGTAAAGAATTTCACAGGGCTCTATGTGCATAGAATGATCCAGAAGCCACTCCTGGTTACTGAGGGAATATTTACATAAATCCAGCATTAGAAAACATGACACTGGTCAAGAGTTATCATTGCCATTAAGGTTACCAGGCACTGCTACTTGATTATTTCATCTGTGTAACATTTTGGAATAAAAAGGCAAAATGTTGTCCTGTGCAGTTAATTTGTCTTCAGTAATAATAAAGCTGATGTTTCTGTTGCTTTGAGTACAAAATTGGGCAGTGACTTAATACTGATGCTGAGGTGGCCTCAATAAACAAAACAAGATGGGCTGTTTTTCAATTGAACCGGACGCAGCACATCTATAACATTGAATGTAATTGTTATGTAAGGTCACCCATTGCTCTAGGTATAATTGTAAGGCTATAATTTGACATTAAGAAGTAAAACTGCATTGTAATACCCTAGTTGTATATTTGGTTATATGATTAGCCTATGTAGCTCATGCATTGCATGGTAATGGATTGCAAGTAGCAACTCATAACTGTAATTAGATTACTGAACATCAGAAATAGTAAATAATATAATTAGTAACTGTAATTTCAAAAAACTTACAAAGGGAACCACAAAACAACCCTTGTTTTCCTCAGAGAGAGAGGGAGAGCTTCAATTGTTGGATTGAATTTGATGTCACAGAGTGTTAACCAGGGTAACTAAAACATGAATAGATTAGGCTTAGTTTAGGGGCTTGAACTGATCCTATTATAGTATAGGCGGGGGGTGGGCAACTTTTCTTTCTTAGCTGTGTTGTCACTGTGTTTTATTTTTGCCTTTTGTGTTTGTTTACTCTTAGAGGTGCATGCGAATTAGTGGTCTGCTATTGTTGGTATACCACAGGAGTGTTACCACAGCAACCCCATGCTAGCGTTACCACTGTTGGTATCCGAGTGGCAGCACCCTGCAACTTTATCAGAGACTGCCCACTAAACACTGTTTGCAAACCTTGTAAATCTAAGTGTCTGAGTGGCATTTTAAAGAAAGCCCCTGTGTTCTTAGTCTTTATTACGGATAACCAACTCCTCTTACACACAGAAAAGCATGTATATGAAATGGACTGTGTATAAAGCAGCTGGCGACTTTTCATTATTACTCATGTGCCCGGCATATGAAGCATAATAACCAGCTGTCTAGTCTGTTATCGGCATGTAGTCTTATAAGAACAGAGATGGCGACTTGTTCTAACAAAACAAGTGTCCTTTCTAGTTGTAAGTTCAAATGGCTGTTTATCTTTAAGCAGGAGCAGGGCAAGAACCTTACAGTTTCTTTTAGTATTTTTAAATTGAATTTTCTCACACACTAGATAAGCCAAATTCCAAAAGTAAAAATGTTATTGATCCATTACCGCTCTGCAGGTTTGCATCCTTAAACTCCTGATGGTGAACAATGTAACCGAATCTATTATATCTGGGACAGTTGTGGCTGCTAAAGAAGACAAAAAAGAAATCTGTCTGTGGCATTCAAAACTTTATTTAGGCTCTATAATTTGACTGTCGAAAGTACTCACACACCTTTGATCACCATCACAACTATTAGGTGTAACAGGGGGAAATGTTCGATGCATGCGTCACTGAATAATAATGAGTCAGACACAGAGCATTGGGTGTCAACACGGCGCACAGGCACTCAGATTTAATTACCACACAGATGCTGCCACGAGGGTACCAGCAATAGCCGGAGGGGGGGAGTTACCATCCTCAAAGGCCAAAGTAGGAGGAGCTACTGTCCTCAAAGGCCATAGTAGGAGTGGCTGCCTGTCTGTCTGAAGAGCCAGAGGAGGAGCTATTGTCCAAGAAGGAGTAGCTGCTGTCCTTAGGGCCAAAGAAGGATGAGCTACTGTCCCGACAGCTTGAGGAAGAGGAACAGCCGTCCCCGGAGGAGAAGTGACGGGTTTCTATGGCGGTGTCAAAGAGACCAGCTCCACCACAGCAACGACCTCAACCCCTGCACTCCAATCCGGCGCCTGTGGGTTGGCTCCCTTGGCCAGTGCTTCTAGACACCCCACCGTCGTGTCTGGACCTCCCATCACCCGCTGCCCTAATGTACCGGTGGTGCCATTCTGAGGTGGATGGTATGGTTCTTGCGCAGATGTGTGCAGCTAGGACGCGCAACAGGAGACTTGTTGCTAAGCAACCAATTGAGCAGGTAGGCTCGTCTTGTGCGGGTGGCTTCATGGGGAGGCTGTATGCAGCTCAAAGGGCGTCTGCACCACAGCTTGAGGTGACTGCACCGCCATGCTACACAGAGGGGCACTGCATCCACTCTGCAGGATAACTACTAAGGAACCCTTCAACTGCAGTTCATGTGAAGTGTGCTCAGCCAGGACTGTCGTAAAGCTCCTTAGTCGCTGGGAGGTGAAGTGTGCTCAGCCAGGACTGTCGTCCACAGCTGTAAAGCCCTAGAGCGTACGACTTTGGGAGCAACAGCAGTAGGTTAGTATGGGGAATGTTGATCCCAACCAGTATAGAGAGGGTTTAGAAGTGTAGTAGGTCCCTGGAGTGGGACGTCTCTCTTAGTGAGACTAGCGCTCGCCTTGTGTGGCAAACTTATTTTTAGCTCTGTTTTCTTTTTTTTTTAAATCTGTTACTAGGGCTACCATTGCTGGTACCTTAGTGTCAGCACTTGTGTTGATATTAAATCTGCGTGCCCGTGCGGCATGTCAACGCAGAGTGCTCTGTGTCTGACTCATTATTATTCAGTGAAGACCCCCTCACTTAGCGGTTCCCCCAGTTACACTAGGGCTATTCTACTCTGCTGGTGTTAATACAGCACTTCTCTTTACTTACAAGCATTTGTATTCAATCAAATTCACAGTCTGGAGCCCTGCATCATATTTCTCATCTGTTTCAGTGGTACAAACAGATTGATTATGATGGTGCAATTGAGGGAGTATTCTGGTTGAGGAATCATAGCATTATAAAGAACAACTGCCGCTGTATAACAGTTGTAAGCCTGTCACGTACCAGTACTGGTGTGTGTACCACAGGTTGAAAACCACTGTTATAGTGGATGCATTTTGTGCAGATGTGGTATGAGTATGAATCCCAGTGCAGGAGATAACCTATGACAACAATTCTTTGGATCTTAGTCATGCAGTAGGGTTATTCTCTGATAATGAGAGCACTTTCATTCTTTCAGTAGATCTTGAGATATCTGCCTGTACTAGTGTAGCTTCAGTTAGGTACTGACAAAATAGAGCAGCTATTTCCACATGTGAGCAGTGGTAAATGGAATTAAAGGGAAAAATTACACAATAAATCACAAATCAATGTGTGTGTGTGTGTGTGTATATATATATATATATTATATATATATATATATATATATATATATATATATATATATATAAGGCTTATTATTGTTTTTCTGATTTATTAAGACATTGTTGCCATTGTAACCTGTAATGCTTGAGTTATAGTCAGATATGTGGTTTTATTCACTAATTCAAGGCAGCTGGCCAAAGCAGTACATTAGCAATTCCAAATGAATGTTTATGCACCAGTGAAATGAAGGACACTAATCTCTATCACTTACAGGAATGTAAACTGGAACAAAAACTCAGATCCGTGAAAGGGAACTTTAGGAGTAGATTTCTGGGCACTTAACCCATTACCTCATAACTGTTTTATTTGTAAAAATGTGTGTGTTATGAAAATAAACAGAAAATAAACATCTTTCAGTAGGTGACTTTGAAATTTAAAAACACTATGTTCAAACATGTCAATTAGGTCCAACGAATAACATTTTTAAACTCTATGCAGTAATGGGTTAAGTATATGGCCATGCAAAACAGCTAGGTTTTAACTAACAATAGAAACAGAGATTTGTTGCCGCAACCTACCAGCAGGAATTTGCCTAGCTTTTAGTGAGTTTGAACACAACAAAAAAATATGCACACGTCCAAAATAGTTACTCAGCTTCACTTTGGTCTCTCTTCACAAAATGCTCAGGACTTTCTTGTTAAGGACACAGTTTACAAGCCCTCTGAGTCAAATCTACAGTTCATGAAACCATTTTCAACTGATTCAGAGAGGGTTTAATAGTTTTTTTCTTATTTTTAAAGCCCTGTTTAATCCAAGGGAAATTGTATTCATGGGACAGAAGCATAGGCTACACAGAGGAAGAATCTCAGGGATTAGAAGGGGAGAAAAGCGCTTGAGTATTAGAAAAGAGGTCAGGTTCTCCTCTTGGCTTGCGGAAGTAAGGCCGGCACGGCCGACCTCCAAGGCTGGGAAGCAAAACAGAAAACAGGATAGCAAGAAAAATGAAAAGCTAGAGGGAAGTCCAGAGGTCTCCGCCGGCTTGTTGAGGATCACCTTTTCTGAGGGAGGTCGGTGAGGCCGGAGTTCCAAGGCTGAGTAGTGAGCTTCTCTTGCCTCAAAGAAGAGACTGAAATGCTGGAAAGGGAAAACAGATAAACAAGCAAGGGGGAAAGGGGTCTCCCACCCTGGCTATCAGAGGGCCACCTCAGAGCAGTAGAGGCTGCATGGCTGGATGCCGAGGCTGAAACAAGCTTTGTTCTCCAGAGAGGAAGACTGAAACAGATGAAAAGAAAAGCGTGAGCATGGGAAAAAGACAATTTGAAAAAGAGTTAAGAAGCTTTTTGGTCAGGGGTCCCCCTCTCGTTTCACTTGCCCCCCAAAGAGAACCCCTGCAACACAAATGCAAAGGAAAAGAAATAGAGCTATATATATATATATATATATATATATATATATATATATATATATATATATATATATATATATATATATATATATATTTATATTTTATATATATGTTTCCTCGAGTGAGAAATCCCATCGAAGGAGAAATGAAGATAGCGACTCCCGTTACAATTAAGTCCACATCGTAAAGGAATTCTCAATAAAAGCAATAGTCTGTATTTAAACATATTAAAAACCACAGCAATGGCTTATGCATTTTGACCTGTAGGTTTTCCTCAGAGCACAATAGATTTACTGAACAAAGGAGCCACCTCCCTCTAAACAGCATGATTAGCAATCATAATACATTTCAGCTGGTCATTCACTCACACGTTAAAAATCAACACTACCAGCTGTGGGGGATAGCAATCAATTAACTCCAAACATTTTACAGCTATCATAGAATTTGATTATTTTTACAATAAGAGTACAAGTGCATCAAATAGATGTTCAGTGTGACTTTCAAAAGAGAGCAATCAATTAATCTATGACTGCAATTAAGTGATTCATTTAACAAATGTACAACAATTACTAGAATCTATACTTGTCACATCTTTAAAAAATGTACAACAATTAATATATATATATATATATATATATATATATATATATATATATATATTATAATATATATATATGATATATATATATATATATAACCTGAGGGACTCCGATATGGAATTAAAGACCATGGGAGGAAACCTCTGGTGGTCCCAGCGGAGAAATGGCCCCAGCTGTGCATACTAGCAATACTCTAATGGGCCAGAAATATCAGGGAGAATGAATGTAAGACTCTACTGCAGTGAAAGGCCAGCGATGCATTTTCTTTTTTGATGCCATGCTCGTTGACACACACTTTGGCTGCTGAGGTTGCTGCACCTATATCAACGGAATAGATTGTCTTTTGTATCGACAAGGAATACAAGAATGCGGTCCTGGTTGAATGGAAAACCGGATGAAGGTTGGGAAGGCTGGCCAGCCGGTCGCAGAGGAGAAGGTGGAAGGAGCGAGGGCAGCGGCCATGTAGTCTTGGGTGGACGCGAGGAGACTGCGCAGGGGTGAATTTAATTGACAGATCCTTTAACAGAGGAATATGCAGGGGAGGGAGATTAGTTGAAGGAATGTTGTGCCATAACAGTGGAGAGAAAGCGTGCCAGCAGATAAGGATGCAGATTACACAGAGCAGTGTAAAGATTGGCAGCAGGACAGGTGCAACAGGAATGGCAGAAGTGATGGCCGTGGCTGGAGCGGCTGGTGTGGAGGGAGGGAGGCTAATGGTTCCAGACAAGCGATCCAATTTTTAAGAGCAGACGATCATTGACCTATCACTTTGTGCTATATAGCTGGTTAATTGTAAGACATTACAATATATCTGAGATGTTCAGGAGCCAGAATCAGGTTTATTTACAGTCTGGTTAAGAACTCAAAGTACAGGCTGAAGTTGAACCACTCTAAGGGCAGTCTTGATGAAGACAGCTGGTGTGGTGCAGTAGGCTCTCTGTAACAAGTCAATGTGCAATGACTGTCAGCAGATTAGAGGTGATAGGCTGCATGCATCACATATAGTACGTGGACAACCACTGTAGCCCCATAAACAGGGATGGCACATCTGTATCATTCAGGAACACTATATTACGGGTGGTTTCACAACAAAGGTAATTAGTTGTTGGCCATTTAAATCACATGTAAGTACTAAAAAAAACTATGGGAAATGGAAAAAAAACATAAAGAAGAAATAACTCAGTTGGCCCTGCTTCAAAGTAAAGGTAGAATGCAGGTTTGAGACCGATCACTACATATTCCATGCTAAAAAAAGTCATTCAAAACAGAAAGAACATATAGATGTGCTTTTAATGTGAAAATAACAACCTTGTTTGTATATAGACTTGGGAGTATCTTTGGAAAAAGACTTACACTCCCATGCTGTCAAAAGGAGACTCATTATGTTTTTGTTTTTTTGTTTTTGTTTTTTTCGATCGATACTCTG
This sequence comes from Polyodon spathula, assembly GCF_017654505.1. NCBI lineage: Eukaryota > Metazoa > Chordata > Actinopteri > Acipenseriformes > Polyodontidae > Polyodon > Polyodon spathula. The sequence continues at coordinate 39,253,655 of NC_054548.1, forward strand.
TCTACAACACAGCTCCTGGACTACTGCCATCTTCAGTAAACCTATTTATATTAATGGATTTTCAGAACAGAAAACAAAGATTTACTGCCTTAATGTGTGTTGCTTTATTATTCCTCCTATAAATAGGGTAAAAGAAAACCTGTATTAAATCTTTTTTTTTTTTTTTTTTTGTATGATAGATGATTCGTTTTTAAAAATAAACCTTAAGAAGATTGCAACATTTAAGCTGAATTGTCATCCACGGCCTGGAACAGGTGGCAATTAAATATAATATTAAGTCAATATTTAATATTTTTAGTCCCCATCTGAAAGATGGGGTTGGTGTCTGGTTTAGTTTACACTATAAATAAGTATTAAGAAGAGCTGGAAATTTGTTTTATTATAACAAGTCATCAGTGTCATCACGTTACTGAAAAAAAGTAACTTATTACTCGTTATTTGTTTCTTCAGTAAAAGTGTTGTAGTATAACAAATAAACAACTCTAAATAACGTATTGGATATTGGGTTTTAATTTTGTAAAAATTGACCACCGGCAGTATAAAACCAGTACTTCATGGCAAGGCAGTGCTCTATACACAGCAATCACACAGTCATCCAAAAAATTGTATTGGATTGAAACACATACTATCACGGTACCTTCATCTGTACTTTGGGCCAAATTCACGAAGCATTTCCTCCAGTTCTGTATTTGCCCCATAGCATTGTTTTTACTTCTAATGTGTGTCAGAACATGGGTTTCCTTTAGCCTGATTGGTCAATAGGAGGTCTCTAATCCCAAGTAAAGCACTTTGAATGTTATCCTTCAAACTAGGTTTAATCTCTGTTCCAAATCAATCCACCATAAAATTAGTTCATTTCATGTTTGTAATTGACCTTGTTTTCTACTGGATTAAATACACTCTCCATTATAGTACATGCTATCTGAATGTTATCTTTCAAATCATACAGACCAAAGGCTGCTTCCTCTGTGTCCTATGTGTGAAATCTAGCTATTTAAATTGAGTATATAAGTAAAATAAAATAAATGAGAATAGTGTTTGGTGCATCAGTATCGATAACCATAACAGCAGTAGCAACCAGTCTGCAGGTTAGATGACAAGTTGTAGAAATCAAACCCCTGAATGCAAATGGATTGCGTTCAGCAACTGTATGGCAGCACATCATAACAATAACAGGAGGCTTTGAATAAACTTTATTAACTCACTAACATGTTACTAAACAAATGGCACCCCTCTGTCACGCCTTCTTTTGCTTAATTATAGCTGTGGGTGTTCCAAAATGTATTTATTTTCATATTTCAATGACCAACTTGTAACAGTGATGTCACAATAACGGCTCTGTCTATATGTACAGTATAGATACATTTTCATACGTTTCATTTCTTACTGTTTTAATATCCTATTATATGCGTTCACTATCCTTGTCGATTTTGTTGTTTCTGTTTAAATCATTAACACTGGAACTGCCACAGTTACATTCATACCTAAAGTTGCCACAGCCAGTCATTATGACGCTTACATTTTAAACAATATCAAAATAAAAGACAAACTATGAGATACAACGCAAGTGTTTTATTCAAGCACATCATATCGAACATCTGCACAGCAGAAACGTTGCATTTAAATGAAAAATTAAACATAAAGGGGTTAATTTTCGAACTTACCACATATAAAACACTTATTTCAAAAAATGAAAAACTAGAATAAAAGCACTGCATCCAGGCTGAGCTGCAGCAGCCTGCTGCTTTGTAGTTTTCTGATCGAAATGTTTCTGCCGAAGTGCTGTGGCTACATCAAGATAAAATCTCACCTACTGATATTTTCCCAGGTGCATTCATTGTACAAAACAAAGGAATTGATGGCTGCCAGACACGCAGAGTAATTTCAATTTGAAAACCTCAAATCGTCAAAATGACTGCCGTGGCAGTTCTAGTGTTAATTACCAGGCTAATTACTTCAGGACTGCTCCATCTCTCACTGCCTTCTGCCACATCCTCAAGACCCACCTGATCAGACCGCGCTTGTAGATCTCTTGATCTACCCCTCCTACAATGCAGTAGACTTACCTGACCTACGCACCAGGTTACTGGATCCTCAGCTGATGCACTATCCTTGCACTATTGCACTACTAATATGTCATTGTAGATATAACTTGTAATCCTAACTTGTTGCATTCTATTTTATTATATTTTACTAGTATTATTTGCACTTACTGTAAACTATACTGTATTTAAATATCAATATTGCATTGTAACCCTGTACTGCCCTGTAAGTCGCCTTGGATAAAGGTGTCTGCCAAATAAATAAATAATAAAAAATAATAACCAAAAGCTTTTCATAAAACAAATAAAACATATACATATTAAATAACGATTACCTGAAATTGTCCCTTCAATGCTTTCTGTCTATAAACAACCAGATGCTTCCCCTAATGAATAACATGCTTGAACTTCAAAGGCCGCACTCAGGAAGGGAAGCAGTAACCATAACAGGAGCTTTTTATGATCAGATTTTTATGAACCTTATGATCAGTTTAGTTTTTGTTTTTATAAAATACAATAGTTTGCTAAAACATGTATTTCTTCTACAACTGCATGTCAGACCTACATGCAAGCAACAGACAAGATGTATGCAATTATTTTATTAGATATAACTTCTTCAAATAGTGCTGTATACTTCCCCTAGACTAAGTTACCACAGCCAGTGTAGAGGAACATGTATTTGCTGAAGCAGACTATCAAATACCCTCTCATGACTCATTTAGAATCACTTCCCCTAGACTAAGTTACTACAGCCAGTGTAGAGGAACATGCATTTGCTGAAGCAGAATAGCGAACACCCTCTCATGACTCAATTAGAATCACTTCCCCTAGACTAAGTTAATACAGCCAGTGTAGAGGAACATGTATTTGCTGAAGCAGACTATCAAATACCCTCTCATGACTCTGGCTCTGTTCATAAGTGAAATGAGAGTGGTAGTCTCAACTGAACCCCAGTTGAAAATAATATGATATGGTATGACAAACTGTCTTGCATTAACAGACCATAATAGTTATCCATTACAGCATTGGATTTACTTTATTGGGTTTGCTAATGTAAGCTGTTTAAGGATAGGATCTTGTTTTATTGCAGGGGTAAGATTTTCTTAATCCTTGTCCTCTGAAGAATTTTGACTTATAGGCAATTCTTCTGACGGCATCATCTTTATCTGAGATTATAATGTTTAACTAAACTATTTGTGTATGTAAAAAAAAATGTGTTCATATTTAAAAAGGTAATTGTAAATGTGAAAATAGATTTAATCGGCCATGTAAAAAATTGGAATATTGCTGCATATGAAAACATCCAGTACTAATCTCTATACAAAACACATGCAGAAAAATGCCTTATTACAGTGCCTATAGTAAGTATCCACCCCCCTTGGACATTTTCAGTTTGTTGTGTTTCAACCAGAAATCTTGATGCATTTAAATTGTTTGTTTGTTTTTTTCCTTTGATTTACACAACCTACTCAACACTTTGAAGAGGCAACACTTTGTTTGCTGTGAAACAACAGTTAATGAAAATAAAAAAAAAACAGAAATGTTTTGATTAGATAAGTATTCACCCCCCTGAGTCAATACTTGGTATAACCACCTTTGGCAGCAACTACAGCAGTGAGTCTTTTGGGGTAAGTCTCTACCAGGTTTGCACATCTGGATTGTACAATATTCGCCCATTCCTTTTTTGCAAAAGTTCTGTCAAGTTGAATGGGGATCGTTGGTGGAGAGCAATCTTCAAGTCTTGCCACAGATTCTCCATCGGATTCAAGGTCGTACTTTGACTGGGCCAATCTACAACATTCACTTTTGAGTTTTTAAGCCACTCCAGTGTCACTTTGGCTGTGTGCTTGGGGTCATTGTCCTGCTGAAAGGTGAATCTCCGTCCCAGTCTTAGGTCTTTTGCAGATTGAAGCAGGTTTTCCTCAAGGATTTGCCTCTATTTAGCTCCATCCATTTTGCCCTCTACCCTGACAAGCCTCCCAGGCCCTGTCGATGAAAAGCATCCACATAGCATGATGCTGCCACAACCATGCTTCAAGGTAGGGGTGGTGTTCTTTGGGTGATGTGCTGTGTTGGGTTTGCGTCAGACATAACGCTTTGCATTTAGGCCCAATCATTCAATTTTTGTTTCATCAGACCACAAAATCTTTTGCCACATCTTTTCAGAGTCTCCCACATACCTTTTTGCAAATTCGAAGCAGGATTTTACATGGGCTTTTTTTCCGAAATGTCTTTCTTCTTGCCACTCTTCCATACAGGCCAGATTTATGGAGTATCTCATTGACTGTTGACACATGGACAGTTTCACCCATCTCAGCCATGGAACGCTGTACGTCTTTCAGAGTTGTCATTGGCCCCTTGGTGGCATCTCTGACCAATGCCCTTCTTACCCAGCTGCTCAGTTTGGGAGGACGGCGTGCTCTAAGCAGATTCTGGGTGGTGCTGTATACCTTCCACTTCTTAGTGATCGACATGACTGTGCTGCAAGGGATATTCAATGCCTTTGAAATCTTTTTATACCCCTTCCCTGATCTGTGCCTTTCCACAACTTTATCCTGGAGTTGTTTTGAAAGCTCCTTGGTCTTCATGGTATGTACTACCCAACTGTGGGACCTTACAGAGACAGGCGTATTTAATCTGAAATCATGTGAACCACTTTTATTGCACATATATGGACTCCATTTTACTTATTGTGTAAATTCTGGCAATTGGTTGCACCAGAGCTTATTTAGGAGTGTCATAGCAAATGGGGTGAATACTTAACTAATGAAGACTTTTCAGGTTTTTATTTTTAATTGATTTTTTTCACACATTGAAAGTAGGTTCAGTAGGTTGTGTAAATCAAAGGGAAAAAAAAATCCCATTTAAATGCATCAATATTTCAGGTTGAAATACAACATTGAAAATGTCCAAGCGTGGTGAATACTTCCTATAGGCACTGTATAACCTATTGTTTCGTTTTGAACTAAAAGTATCATTGGGCTAAATGGAAAAATGAACTGGTATAGAGTACATTAAGATTTATTTCAGTTAAAAAAGATATGATTGTATTATTTACAAGTGTGTTTTCTGCTGCAATGTACACATTCAGCCTCCACAATTGTATAATTTCCATTCTAGAAATATTATAACTTTAAAACCCAGTATAAATCATAACAACACGTGTGATGAATTTGACCTTGAACTTGAATTAGATGTTTTCTCTTCCTCCTTTGTAAAAAAAATAAATAAACCATAGTAAAGTTAAATAATAGGTAATTGTCACAAAGACGGCTGAGTGGAGACGTCAGAACCAGGAAATGAATACACAAAGACAGGACCGATGAGGTGAAATTATGAAGATGCTTGCTTGAGCCTGTTTATTGCAAATAAAAGGTTTAAACTGACAAAAGGCAGGACACGGCACTTTACACCAAAACAAAAAGACTAACAAAACAAACACGGTAAGCAGATCGACACACTAACCAACACGTTGAGTTTAAATAAACAAGTATCGTGCTGGTCCCACCAGCACGCAATAGCAATTGATTTTAAACTCTTACTCTTTCTCCTCCTCTCTCTCCCGTTCCCTACTCACCGAACACCCAACCCCGAGTGAGTAAAACATGCATCTATATATATTGTTGTGCTGGGATTCAATTACCAATTAATTATTCACTTGAATCCCAGCACATAAATTAATTATGTGCAACCTCATGCTCACATATTAACTACTTTAAATGCACATGAAGTGATGTACAATCCCGTGCCTAAATACAATTATACATTTTTAAACACATGTGAACCACAGACCCGTTTATATCCCGTGTACCAGTGCCTATACACCAACATTTAACACACCACACGCAACATATACAGACAATACACACAGGGGCAGGCACTTTGTCACAGTAATATTGTACAGTCCATGGAGATATGGCAAAACCATGAGGAAAGTAACATTACCATGCACATGTATAGCTTTGGGTAACTCCTTGATATAGCACCATCATTATTTTACAGTAAGTCAGAGTTGGCATCTATAGCTCCTTTCACACTGGCACTCCTACCTGGACCCAGACCTAGATCCGAACCCGAGTCCTGGCTGACTGGGTCACAATCCCGCGTAGGGTGGAACCACGTACCCGGGTTGGTTAACATGGGTCCCAGCGACCCACCTCAGGATATGAGTTGACATGCTTTGACCTGGGTTGAGCCAAACAAAATGCTTGACGGTTGTTCGTCAGCCAATACAATAACAAACAGTCACGCCTGTATGAAGGTTTCACTTCCGCAAGGAACATTTCTCTTTATTCTGTTTAGCCATATTTGTGTTTATTGAGACACAGCATGAGCCAGATTGCAGCAGGCATGAAGAAACGTTTGCTCTAATCAACATTTGGGCTGACGGTTCGATCCAGAGAAGCTTGGATGGAAGCGTCAGTAACAAGCTGCTTCCAGGGCATTGATATGCACATTTTATACTTGCTCCTGTCACCCAGGTCAACCCTGCTTTATCAAAAGCAGTGTGAAATTGCGTACTCAACCCACAATACATCAGGTCCTGCCCGGGTAGGTTCTGACCCAGGTAGATCATGTTAGTGTGAAAGGGGCTTATCACCTCAATGACAGTCATAAATCTTCGATTGGTATCATTCTCCTCAAGGTGTCTGTTTTTGTATTCCTTGCTACTTTTATTGAGATAAGCTGGTTAATCATGGTCCTTGTATCATCTTTTTATGTGGCCAGCTCTGGGATCTAGGATCTGCACAAGCAGCTGCTTGAACTGCTCCATGATACCATGCAGCTGGCCTTGAAGAATGTACAGATGCATAGAAGTACACAGATCTGTAGGGATATGCAATATTCAAACGCCGCTAGTCTTGCTTTTAATCAAAACAAAGCATGAAAACTCTTTTAGGTAAGATAACACTATAATTATGAAAAAGTATGATTGTGCAACACTGTGAACGTTAAATAATGATACGGGGGGCCCAATTTGCATGATGCGGCAAGTCTCTAATTCTAGGGCAAAACATGTTTGCCCTTGATTTTGATAAAAAAAAATAATAATAATTGGCGCAAACGGGAACAAACAGCCTTTGTCCTGGAAAGTGATTTTGGTGACTTATTTGCCCTGTCCTTTTCTGTCTGAGTTAAAGCCACTGGTTAGCATAACATTTAAGATGTGGCCTTATTTGCATGTTAGCTTTGAGTGATTTCTGTGACAATGAAGACAGCGGTGACTGCGTCTCAAAATAAGCGGTTAAGGGGAGGTTTAATACAGTTGGTCTCATTATGCAAAGGGGACAGCAAGTGATGAAAGTGAGAACACACATTTTCCAAACAATGTTCTATATATGTATTATATCTTAGATTTTATATCTATATCTTAGATTTTAAAATAAACAATAAATAATATATCTGTGCGAACGGGCCTTGTTAACTTTACTCTGAAAAACATATATTTATACGAAAAAAATGCAGACAAATATATATCTTACTTCATAATTACAGGAAGCAATTTATTCCAAAGTGTTTTACATTTGAATATATACGTAATAATTTTCTGTGTAGGGCCTTTGGGAACTTGCATATGTTTCAAACCCCACACAGGTAGAAAATATTCTCTTAAAAATGCATTATCTGGAGTACATTATTTTATACAGGTATGGACTTTATATTATTTAAGGAAACAGTTTTTCTTTGTCAGAATTTTTCATTAATATATGAAGCCAGTACAGATCATTCTGCCTGTAAGGTGTCACTTTGGAGACGTTGTAAAATCTATATCGAAAAGATGTGATTGATACTTAAACTTCAATGATATTGTGAAAGGTTCATCCTTTTGAATGATGTATTGGATTAGAAAATAACTGAATTTATAACGATGTATGTACTTTCATCTATAAGCATAAGTAACAAATACCCCTAATATTACTTCTCATTGATGTTCTTTCTGTCTATCTGTGTTTGTTGCAAGCTGCCATATTATATTACAATGACGTGAGGAAGTGGAGTTGCTGCATCAGAACTACAAGAAATTATCTATGAGTCAATTAAAGCCAGAGGAATGGAGAAAGGCAACATATGAACTAGACTTTCATCGATTTTGCACCATATAACTAACAGACTTTCTAAAATCAACACAAATGGTCATAACTCTTTACCCCTGGCAGATTTCAAAACGGGTCATCTTTGTTCCAGTTAAAAATACAAATACAAGCTTGTAGCCACATGGATAAACTAACAGTTGGGCTCAACCTTGTGTGAAAGATTGCAGCACTCACTAAAACTCACTAAAGCCCGCCACCTCCCTCTCAAACTCTACGGGAGTCCTGGTTGTTTTATAGCGTGTTTACACTTACAACTCGGACCTGAACTGGTTCAGAGTCCATCAGTTTAGAGCCACCCATCTACACTTGAGCACAGACCTCAGCCATCTTTGGCCCAGTATGCTTGCGCATACTGAACTGTAGTGTGTGCCTGATGACCTCATATCCACCATCCCTTTCGTGAAGCCATTTTCCATCCCCAAAACACAGAGGAAGTGTTTAACTCACCAACAAGCCTGTCATTTGTGTCACTTGTGTGTTTCTACTTCAAGGTGGTCATTCCCTGCTAGTTAATATTTAATTTTGATAGCGGAAATGGAGCGAAGCATTGAAAAATAGATCAGTTATTACCTTTTAAACATATGACACACAAATTATATAATTGGTAGTGCTGTGATGGATATAATTAAATAAGTGCTATGCGTAGGTCTAAAAGCACATTACTTTTTAACAAAAGGGCTCTATTCACCCCTTGAAGGGAACCTTTCATTTTCATTGCGTAATGATTTGTTTAATATTATATAGAGATACCCACAAAACCGAACATTTCATAATATTGATACATATCAAAATATGATCACAGGTTACATTTGTAGATATGTGGGAAAATTTGTGTACGTGGCAAATATAAGCCGTCTCAGGGATCGCTGTGTTCACAGTAGACCAAAAAACAGACCAAAGCTGTCACAGAGTCCCTTCTGGAGCAAGTCACTTTTAGGATGGCTGGAAATGGGACAGCCACTGTATATTTACAAAAAAAAAAAAAAAAAAACTAAACCGTCTCTGTGTAAGAGCTAGAGTAAATGGTATTAGAAAGTGGCTGCTCTTGTGAGTGATATGATTTCAGTATTGGCGTGTGATACATTAAAATATTATGTGGTTTTCAGTTTAAGAAATTCACCATGGTTCAACATTTGGCTTTGTGCATATCCACTGCTGAAGATACACTAGAAATGAAATAGGTAGATTAACTTTTTCACAAAGTGGTGGAACTAACACTGCCCTACAGTTAGCAGTTTAATGGTAATATTTTGTTTTCATTTCATAGAATAATATTTACAATTGAGAAGAATGTTTTAAAATGGCCTTTGCTGTGTTTTAAACTGAAATGTTCATACATTTATTTTATTCATTCTAAGTTACTGCAAAAAATGTTTCTTTTCTTCCCATCTATATAAAATTAGGATACATAAAATGTACAAGTAGATGACATGGCTTGCCACAATGTATAAAGAGAAGCTGGGTAAAGAGAGACTAGGACAAAAGTTAATGGGATGGCTGAAAGATAGTGCCAGTTTAATTTAATGATTTCCCTAATACATTGGAGGATATGCAGTAATTGGAAAGTAATCTGAGCAGCTCATGAATTTTTCCTTTTATTGACAGCAATATGTTGTGGGAATTCCTCAGCTTTTCCTTGACTGTATTTGTTAGCACATGAGTCGCTTGATGCTTCTACTCACTTTTAATTGTTGGGGCCGTCGATGCTTCATGTATATGTGCTTGTTGTTATTTTGAGTGATTGGTCATAAAATGCCACAGAAGCATTAGTTTGTAAGGCACCAGTGCCGGATAAGAAAACAGTGACAAAAACTGTACCCAAATCTGATACAGCGGTCATAAAAGAGAAATACATTTCCGACAATCATGAAAAAGTCTTCCTGTTTACTCACCAGCTAACAGAAATTATGTGGTTTTTGTGGTACTATGACTGGGTGGCTATCTATAATTGTGTTTATTTCTATTTAGATAAGCCTAACGACTTGCATACCTGAACCCATTAATAATGATTGTGACCCAGATTTATCAGGCATATTTAGTGAGCGGAAGACGAACATGAACAACAGGCGTTGTTTGAATAAGTCTCTAATCAACATTTGAGACTTATTCAAATTTTATTATTTCCCCGTACAATTTTGAACTTGTTAGCTACTACAATTATGAGTAAACATTAAGAAGATTACTTACAAAACCTGTTCTCTTACACTATATTATAAGAGCAAGCTAATGAGAAAGGTTTATGTGGGTTAATTTGTTTTCTGTGTTCAATGGAAGAAAATTCATCCACAGTTTTAGCTGTCTCTTTGAAATGTGTCTACTGTGTACCCAGGAAACAATGAGCGTTGTTTTTGTTTTTCATATGAAATCTAAAAGTTAAAAGGCTTAGAATGTGCATCTAACAGTTGTGTTAGGTGTACACCTATGGAAAACCCTTGGCACACATTTACAGAAAATAAGTTCTGAACTTGTACTGTTTTAACAAGTTTTGAGGACCCACAATACAGTCCAAATTCTTGATAGAGGGTTGGCTCATTTCAGTAACTGCTGCTACAGTACACATGCAGATGCATGCAGGACTTCTGATAAGGAGTGGTGGGGGCTACAGTAGGGAGCTTCAATGAACAGTGCTCATATAAATGTCTGGACAGGAAAGCCTGGGGTTGGGTTGAGAAAATATCAGAGATCCACGAGCAGCTACAATCACACTTTAGTGGGTTTGCTGGCGTGCCACAGGGATATCTTTACCATTATGTTCTGAGAATGTTCTGTTGATGTGTTGTGTATGTACTGGGATGTTAACGTAACAGAAATGTCTGTGCCAGCTCTAACAATGAACCCTAATACAGACTGTAAAATTACTGTTTGGGAATGTAAATATATCTGTCTGTAACTCATAAATATGTACAAAATTCAAATGTTTGAAAATAAAGAAGTTAACCGGTATACTTGACCTGTTCGCACCAAGGAGACTTAGTCATTTCACAGCCAATTTGTTTCTGTAAGTAGACAAATATTGGCTTTTGTATTACTTTTTGCATTTTGGTACAGGCAGTTAATCATTTCATTGTTTTCTCAACATAGCACCTTTGCCTTTACCTTTTCTCAGCACTTTTTGCCATAAATGTCCTCATAGAAACCTTCTGAAACTGCTGAATATTCTATTACTCATACCGTATTAGGAAAATGACTCAATCTATGCCAGCCGTTAAAGGTTCAACCTGCAGTACCCAAAGACACTTACAATTTTCCCACAGTTTTAAAACACCCACTTTGTCTGCATGTAGCCCCACAAAACAAAAGTGTTTTCTTCAGACATTTTGTATGAGTACAAAAAGGGTTGTAATTTAAAAAAATGAGGTTAACGACTTGTGAAAAATTTTTACAAATACGTAACGACGACTTAATTAATATTGCATGAATTTTATATAATTGACCTGTATCGCCTGTATATATATATATATATATATATATATATATATATATATATATATATATATATATATATATACACACACAACAGATACATAGATAAGACATCAGTTCAAGACATAAGAAATCTTGTGATAATGCATATTATACTGGAGACCATTATTGTAGAAGTATTTTCTACAGTTGTTAGATTTAAAAAATACGAGAACAAAGATCACTATAAACCTGAAAGCCGCAAGCGCTGAGGTTTACAGGTAAATAAGGCCTCAAAAGGAAACACGTGAAACTCTCCATACACGTTTGTGGTAAGTGCATTTAATGTTTTTTTTTCTTTGAAAACTATGTGCAATTGTATTTTTATTTCACTATTTTAAATCATGCAGTTTCATTCACTATGTACAGTAAGCCTCACATGTGCAGTTCTGAATGATGCAAACATGTTTGAAAATCCTACATCTGGTATCTGGGACCACACTACTTTAAAGAAAGCTTTTAGTTGGCAAGACTATCACATGGTCTATCATACTTACACTTCCTAGGCCATTTCACCTCAGCAATTAGGTCAAGACATGTCAGCCATTAGGGGAAATTGCTAATTGTTTATTTACAGCAAAGAAGGCACTGAAATGAACTAAGACGTGCAAGTGTAACAGAGTACCTGAAATTTCTTTAATCATGTATGGTACCAAATGCATATTTTTGAACGACAGACAAGAATGAATTTCTTATCGGTAACCTCTTTCAGACATAGACATAAATAAAAAGCTTAGGGGTATATATATCATGATCGACCAACGCAGCGCTAAATTGATGGAGTGTAAAGTAACACTCTGCCATGGCACAAATAGACGAACAAAATGACAAAACAGTGGACAAACAGACAAACAATTACCTTATTGGTGATTCCAGCACATTGTAGCAGTTATTACTTTCTTTCTATTTTCTCCTTCTGTCGTGCATAGTTATGATGTATATCTAGGGTTTATGTTACAACTGTGTCCTCGTCAATTACCATTAAAGAAAATACCCGTTATAGCTCATAATGTAATTATTAATCATAATAAACACAATACCTCAATAAGAACTAGCGATTCTGGCTTAATTATCCCTAGATTCATGATGAAAAGAGATTAACAATTCATATTATCTATGTTTAAATAATTCAAATCAATCATAAATGTGTATGTGTGAAGCACTCTTAATAGTTCATCACGCATTGTTCAATTCAGTCACACATTACTTATTCAGTACATGCACCAGCTTCCATGTGGCTAAGTACGCACGTGACGATATCAATATCAATGCTTCAGTTCAGTTACTTACAATAACAATAACTAAACACACAATATAAGTTTGATACTTAGTCTGTTGGTGCAATGTTTAAAACAAAGTCTTCTTAACACAGTCGTCCTCTCTTTAGAAGTTAGTTGGGCAGCGGCACAGTGCAGTATCTCTGTGAAGTCTGTAGGCAAAAGCTTCTGTCATTCTGGAGAGAGACTATTTTCTCCGGGACAGCTTTGAAGATTACATCATTGCGTCTTCGTTGAAGAACTTCAGAGTTTGAGTTAAGTGCGATGAGATGTTTTGAAGAAAGAGCGAATCCAGCGAGAGTCCAGAGAGAGTCTAGCGTACAGAGAGAAGAGCAGAGATAAGCTGAGAGAGTGAAAATTCTTGTTTTGAGTTTAAATAACACAATATATAGGTGTTCCCTTGTACCTGTAAACAAGTCCTTGTCAGTCCTTCCGTGGTTCACAGTATTTGATAGACAGTTGCGTGTCACAAAAACAGGGTGTGTTAGAAATGGAATGTATCCGCCTATTTTGTTATCAAAGGATTTTACATTTATCATTTAAACATCCTAGTCAATATAACTTTAGTCACATTCATAGGAGAAGCATACAAATTTCAGTTTCATTCTCTATACAAAATTACGATAACAAGTATATAAAACAGATCATAATACAATCAAAGGATAATATTTAAAAATAATTATTAGTTTATAATATTAATTTAAAACACAATAAACACCTTCAGATTTATTGGGAAACTTACTTAAAATAACTATTAAACTCGTGTCCACAAGTTATGTAATTAAAAATGATTCTTAAAGCATTTTAACTAACTTTTAACACAATAATGATACAACTGCATTGTAGCTATAGCTTGCCTTGGTAAGTTTTATGACCCCTTACAATCAGATAACATTTTGGAAGGTGAGCTTCAAAGAGGTAACACAGTTTGTGTTCTGTGCCTTATCTACTACCTTTGTAGTGGATCTGGTTAAAATGTTCTGGAATCGGTGTTAACAACCCAACCCCCACAGCATGTCACACAGACAACAGAATTAAATATCTGAGAAATGCTTATATTAAAATTAATTTAACCATAAATTTCTTTGACACTCCACACCCGTTCTCCACTCATCGAACACACAACCCATAGTGAGTGAAACGTGCATCTATATATATATACAGCTGTGCCAAGATTCAATTACTAATTCATCATTCACTTGAATCCCAGCACATGAATTAATTTGTGCAATCCCCGTGCTCACATAGTATTACATACTTTATCTGCCTGTGCCTAAATACAACTGTATATTTTAAATCACTCATGCTGCACAGACGCATTTATATCCCGTGCAGCAATATCTATACACCAACATTAACACGCAACACAGAACACAAATACACAGAGGGGCAGGCACTTGGCCACAAAGACCTATACAAAGAATTGTACATAAGCAAATAGCCAGTATTGAGATAGAAGTTCATCCTCAGGTAGAGGACTCTCTTATGAGGATCCTCATATCTCAGTACTCTCCCTCTGTATCTGGGTTGTTCAGGAAGGTTAGGAGCATGCAAAGAAATTGTGTATTTGACTGCCTACTGTGGCATTATTGCCCACATTGTCAAAACAGGTAACCCAGCAATAACAGAAGAGCCAGAGCACTTGCAATTTTTATTTTTTAATCACTCTTCCAGCAGTGAGGACAGATCTCAAACCCCAGTGTACTACAGCGGACATTTTGAAAAGAGCTTTGAAACAGGCTTTAAAGTTATAAATGTAAAAAGTTGTCAGAACCCAGCTTCTTAGTCTTTAAGGGTGTGAATGTATATTCAGATTCATTATTTAGACTATGAGTTTAGAAAATATAAATGCTAATAGCTGAAGAAAGAAATTTGTACTGAATTAAAACAGTGTGTTTCTTGACCACCCTAAGTACAGTACAAAACTCAAGCAAGGTATCATACATTTTGTTATACATTTACCAATTACAAACACAATGAAATTGGAGGGCACACACAGATGGAGGGCGGGCGTGAACCCGGGACCTCTCATACAAAGCATAGCGGCAATACTGCTGTACAAAAGGAACGCAAGGAACGTTGTGGCAGAGCAAAGCTCTGCCCTTTAAATTGGCAGAGATGGGGTTAACTTCCCCTACCTGCCTGGGTTTATTATGTTCAGGTGGCTGGGGTTGATTAGTTGATTAGGTTGATTAACGATCAATCAGCGCCCAGCCACCTAATATAAAAGGAGGCCTCTGCTTCTCATTTGGAGAGAGGGAGCTGAGGAAGCAGGTTGGGTTTTTTGGGTTGTTTATAAAGTTTGAATCCAGTGAAGGCATCGCCCAGCCTGGAAACTGTTATTTTTGTAAGTTTTGCTTTTTATCTTTTTTGTGTTTAAATTGCTTTGTTTTGGCCCTTGTGCCCTTTCATTTTGTGTTTATTTATAATAAAATAGTTATTTTTTTGAACTGCAGTCTGTCTCTGGGCCTCTATCCACTCGCCAGCCTGCCACAAACGTATATTGGGCTTATGTCTCTGTGTGTGAATATGTCACCTACCAGCCCTGCCACTGCCTTCCCCTGTGCGTATCTATAAAAAAGACTACACACCTCTACACATCATTATTTTATTGAAATCATACCCCACATTGCAGACCCCTGAGTTATGAAACGCTTTGACCCGGGTTGAGCGAGGCACCGGGTCCCAACCCGGGTAGGTTCCGACCCGGGTACAGCACGCCATTGTGAAAGGGGCTTAGGTACTTTCATCTCAAGGTAACATGCACCATACATTCTGCTTTAGATTTTCCTTAAAAATCAGGTCAGTCTACAGGATGGAAAATGCATTTAATAAAGAATGTTAAACTAGTTATAAAAACAAGACAAAAAATTATACACATCACTATTTTAAAAAGCTCACACAGCAAACCCCAGAGTAACAGTATTCTACAGTAGCCCCCAAATCATTTCTGGCTTTCAAATAAAATGAATACATTATTAATGTCCCCTTAATGTAGAATTGTGATAGTTGCAGAAGTAGGACAAATGCCTGTTTAAAACATCCATAAAGGCAAGAGATCGCTCAACAAAAGCCATAAATACCACATGTATCACTTAGCAAAATTAGCACCATGCTACAAAAAATTATCAGAAAACACAAAGTATTTACACAGGGTTTTTTACATAATAGAATGGCGGGCTAAAAATGGTCTGAAACAGAAATTCAAGTTGGCATAGCAATGCCACTAATCAGTCTCCCTGGAAATCCATAGGAAAACCTAGAAATACAATTTAAGTACTTATTATTGAAGGATAATATCACAGAACTCCTCTCCAGCCACATTTTACTAAGTTTACCATGGATCTACTGAATCAAATCTTAACATTATGGATGATAATCAAAAATACTGCTAAATATAGGACTGTGTACTGTGTGGGCCATTTACAAAACCCTGGTTTATGTGTGCAATTGCCACTTTCTTTTTAAACATAATCATGACTGTTTTGATATGTACCAGGTTTTTAATTAACTAGGGGATTACCGCAAGTTATTTTCTTGCCAATCACACAAGCTGTCTCGGGAAAAATCTTCAGTCTCTTGTCTGACGCCACATTGTGCATTTTACTTTGGGAGCAATCGCCCAGTTCACTAATGACGCACACCACAATAAGTCAAAACAATCATGATGTTTATAAAGAAATAAAGAACAATACATACTGCCAACTACACAATGCAACACACTACTTCATACTTATGAAATATGGATCATAGTTTCTTCTGGCTGACAGTTTATTTTTCCGATTACAAAAACGTTTTACTTGCAATCTGTCAACCAAGCATATGTTTGTCTGGGCACTCTACAAGTGAAGTCATGCATAACGTGGTTTTTATTAACTTGTCATTGCCCCCAGCTACTGTAGTTCTTTCTTTTGTCTTGATGTCCCCAATGGTATTTTCACTGCATCGTGTTTATTCCCTTTGGTATAAATTAGCAATGAAATATGAAATATTAAGTGCATGCATGAAATACTCATGCAATTAACATGCTGTGTGTTCCCAATCTCATGTGGGATATTTAAGTGAAAAATGTAAACTTGCCTATGCAGAAATAGAATGAAATAAAGTTGCATATCACTGTGGTTACTGCTGTGTACTGAGTGTACTGATTGTAAAATATATTTTATGTAATGTGTGGGATGACGGTTAAACTTATGGCTTGTTCTGAACACTTTCTTTTTACCTTTGACTATTGAAAAATTGGTTGAACATCTGGTCTGCTTTTATGGCACATTTATAAGAAATACAGTACAGTATAATTAGGACTTCTGATTTTTGGTTTTAACTGAAAAAAAAACGATGAAAGACCCCTGATACAAAAAAAAAAAAATCAGTGTATATCCAATAAACACTGGAAATGGTTACTCAATTCATGTTGACTTGACCCCTTTGCCAGTAAAAAAAATGAATGAAATGCCTACAAAAAACATTCCCAGTGCAGTTCAGCAATGTCCTGCCTTCCTGACTTGTTGTATCTCACATTGATTCGTTCTGAATACTTCAAATCCACCCCAACTACTGAGTGGCGGCACATTCCTACATTTCTATTGGAGGATTGTAACATGTTTTCGAGATGTTCTTGCGGCGAGACTTAACGGTATATCACAGTATGATAGGTAGTATTTACACGCCCGTGGAATTTAAAACAGAATTGCAAATTGAGGAAAAAGGTAAAAAAAAAACCAGAAGAATATGCCCGTACCCATGAGGATTTCATTGTGGACATCAGCAAAGGAAAGAAGATACAATTGAAGTGTGCAAGTACTGTCGAGTTACTATACATATTACAACAGCAAAAACCTAAAGTAACCAAAAACATTCATACAGTATATAAAAAACTAAAAAAATGTATGATTTATATATAACACGGAAATAGCTAAAAAATAAAACCTGAAAAACAGAAGCCCTAAGTATAATAAAGCTGGAAAGCTGGGATTTAGCATTGGTTCTAGAGGCCTGCGAGAAGAATGTCAAACTGAATTTCTCCCTCACTCCTAAGATGGTGGTTTCTCTGGGGCAGGCTTAAGGCATGTTCCCAGGGCAACATACTACCTGTAATGTGTAATAAATAGAGTTCTAGCTAGTTAATGAAATACTGTTGTGCAAACTTCAGTATCAGGTTTCAAATTAAGCTTTATGAAATCTTTATATTAAAGTATTAATTAGAACTGAATAATAAGCAAACTGTATCTGTCTACATTATATACCATATGAATAACCTATAAATGTATGCTTCAGCCCTGTAGGTAAGCATTAATAAAGCCATGTATTACTGAGTTATTAATGGCTAATTATAAGGTAGGAACACAAATTCCATATAATTAAAATATAATCTAAATTATAAAAAAAAATCATTATGTATTGATAAAGTTTAATATGGAAAGTGTGACTGATCCCATATCCCATACAAAAATGGTACTGCAGGATAGTTAGATTTCTTTTGAAGTAAAATAAGTATCTCAGAGGGCAGGGCCAGTAGGTAAGGATGAAACAGCTAAGGGGTGGCACTACATCCAAATTACAACATGTGGAAATTATAATATGTAAATCACACTTCACACACACACACACACTCCCTTTTAGGGTTTGGGGTTTAAAACAAAACAGGAGATGTGACTGTGACCACCACAGTATTTGTTTTGCAGCATGCCATTCTAGCAAAGCTCCAAGGGTGAAGCAGTCTGTTACTCCATCAGTGAATAAAGATGAGTTTCTTCATTTGTCTGCTTTTAGGTGTATTTCTCAATACAGTGGGTAAGTCATTTATAATTGGTACTGGACACAACCACACACCTACAAACAGACATACACACACACATATATATATATATATATATATATATATATATATATATATATATATATATATATATATATATATATATAGCTAAATTAAATTGTTCATTTCTGTCTTGTTTTTCTTGTTTTTTAACTGATGTAAAGTGATATGAAAAATGTGATTTCTAATATTTAATGAATACATAAATTAAATACATTTACATCTGTAATTGTAAATTAATTTATGGTATTACAATTAAAGTCAATTAAAAATAGTATTTTGCATTAGTAAACTCTAATAGCCATGCAAATTATATTAAGAGGTGTCACATGCATTTTGGGACATGGATAGATTACAAAACAATGTTAACAACTTTATTCATTTTTAACCCTTGCTAGCCCACTATTATGCAAACATGGTTAAACGAAACCATAAAACTAAATTCTAATACCTTTAGTGTTCTCATTTAAAAAACAGATCTTTGCATTTTTTAGATATATAAAATGTTTAAGGTAACAGTCGTTAGTTTTGCAGATTTGCAGTTGGCACTTTATAGGCGGATGTATTTAACAGTCAACCGTCATGAGTAAAACTAAATCTCAGTAACTTTCCCACCCCCGTCTTCCTGTCACGGAATCGGCCGTTTTGAACTTGAGGAAATACCACAACTAAGGTTTTTACAATAGCAACAAATTCCTGAAAAATGATAAGAATGTTTCAGTATTAGTGTAATGCACAACAGGGCTCCCCCAGTTTCTGGTTTAGCTTACTGTTTATACCAGGGGTGACCAACCCTGGTCCTGGAGACAACAAGTCAGCAGGTTTTATAGATAACCCTTAATCACCAATTTCTAAAGACTTGGAACAATTTAATTTTGACTAGTTAAGCAGTGCTTTTTCAATTGAAGTAGTCATTTGTTCAATTAAGTAATTTAGAGATAATTTGGAACAAAAACCTAACCATCCTGCAGCTTTCACGGACCAGAGCTAATTTCATTGAACAAGTTAACTTGCTAAATTGATCAACAACTTACATTCTTTAGAAATTGGTGATTAAGGGTCACCTATAAAACCTGCTGGACTGTGGCTCTCCAGGACCAGGGTTGGAAACCCCTGGTATATACTGTACTAGTGTTCCAGAAAAAAAACAAAGAAGCATATAACACAATTGATACCTGTTGTAAACAAAGGTGTTGAATGCACCATATCATCCACAGTGGACTAATTATATAGTAAACAACCTACTATATCAGTTTAACTTTTTGTACAGGTTTCCAAATCCTACATTTAAAACAACTGGAAAAAAATTAGATCACCCAAAGAGAGATGCCTTTGTAGAATAATATGTAACTGTCACTTAAAAGAAGATTCCCAAATGTTTTACTGAAAACATTACTGACCCACTACTGTATTATCTATTACACAGACAAGGAAATGGGCTAGCTACTTCAGACGAGACTTGTAAGATGTTGAGGGACTTTCTAATTAGGTCAGTTGCAGAAAGATATTTCCAAACAAAGATCAATCCAAGCAACATACAGTGTTTTGCAGTGCTTGTAAACAAATTCCATTAAAACTTTATAGAAAAAAAAAAGTGAGATATATATTTCAATAACTTCCTCTGTAGCGTGTTTCCTTTATAGTGGTTATTGAGTCCACAGGCACAGCATTTGTAGAAAATGATTTATAAGACAACAGGTACTCTGGGAAATTTGGTGCCCATGGATCCTGTTTTACAATCTACAGTACAAGTTTGTGTATCCCCCAGAGGCTGGTATACTGTAGCATAAGTTCAAACACTTTGTGTGGTGTCTCAGTGTGTAAGAGATGTCTCTGAATACTGAGCATTGACTGCTCAAACTGTGCAAATTGATTTCTCTTCTAAAACGATACTCTATGCACAGTGTTGCTTCAATCACAAAAATTAAGGTTAAACTGAGGAACTGCTATTATTAATGAGTTCTTATGAGTCACTCGAGACTGGATTTGAAGTACATCTTTTTGTAGCACTCATGTTTACTGCATCACCAGCTTCTGCAACACACAATATGCAAAGTCAAAATGGAAGTGAGGGTCCAGTTTCACATTTAGTTATGTGGCTACATTTTGTGTGAACAGGTGCTTGAGATAAAAATTTCACTTAGATGAGAAATACATTTTTTTGCAAAACACCTGTGGATTGCATGATGGTGATCTATTTTAAGATCTACAGTACTGTTCAAAAGTTTTAGTCAGGTGTGAAAAAATGCTGTAAAGTAAGAATGCTTTCAAAAATAGACATGTTAATAGATTATATTTATCAATTAACTAAATGCAAAGTGAATGAACAGAAGAAAAATCTAAATCAAATCCATGTTTGGTGTGACCACCCTTTGCCTTCAAAACAGCATCAATTCTTCTAGGTACACTTGTACAAAGTCAAGGATTTTGTAGGCATATAGTCAGGTGTATGACTAAACAATTATACCAAACAGGTGCTAATGATCATCAATTCAATATGTAGGTTGAAACACAATCATTAACTGAAACAGAAACAGCTGTGTAGGAGGAATAAAACTGGTTGAGGAACAGCCAAACTCAGCTAACAAGGTGAGGATGCTGAAGACAGTTTAATGTCAAAAGTCATACACCATGGCAAGACTGAGCACAGCAACAAGACACAAGGTAGTTATATTGCATCAGCAAGGTCTCTCCCAGGCAGAAATTTCAAGGCAGACAGGGGTTTCCAGATGTGCTGTCCAAGCCCTTTTGAAGAAGCACAAAGAAACGGGCAATGTTGAGGACCGTAGACGCAGTGGTCGGCCAAGGAAACTTACTGCAGCAGATGAAAGACACATCATGCTTACTTCCCTTCGCAATCGAAAGATGTCCAGCAATGCCGTCAGCTCAGAATTGGCAGAAAACAGTGGTACCCTGGAACACCTATCTACCCTCCGGAGAGGTTCGGTCAGAAGAGGCCTTCATGGAAGACTTGCGGCCAAAAAGCCATACCTCCGACATGGAAACAAGGCCAAGCACTCAACTATGCACGAAAACACAGGAACTGGGGTGCAGAAAAATGGCAGCAGGTGCTCTGGACTGATGAGTCAAAATTTGAAATATTTGGCTGTAGCAGAAGGCAGTTTGTTCACCGAATGGCTGGAGAGCGGTACACGAATAAGTGTCTGCAGGCAACAATGAAGCATTGTGGAGGTCCCTTGCAAGTTTGGGTCTGCTTCTGCAAATGGAGTTGGGGATTTGGTCAGAATTAATGGTCTCCTCAATGCTGAGAAGTACAGGCAGATACTTATCCATCATGCAATATCATCAGGGAGGCATCTGATTGGCCCCAGATTTATTCTGAAGCATGACAATGACCCCAAACATACAGCAAAAGTCATTAAGAACTATCTTCAGAGTAAAGAAGAACAAGGAGTCCTGGAAGTGATGGTATGCCCCCCAAAGAGCCCTGATCTCAACATCATCGAGTCTCTCTGGGATTAGAAGAACTGTGGTTAGTTCTGGTAGTTCAAGGTGTTTGGCCAACCTACCTGCCGAGTTCCTTCAAAAATTGTGTGCAAGTGTACCTAGAAGATTTGATGCTGTTTTGAAGGCAAAGGGTGGTCACACTAAACATTGATTTGATGTAGAATTTTCTTCTGTTCACTCACTTTGCATTTAGTTAATTGATAAATATAATCTATTAACATGTCTGTTTTTGAAAGCATTCTTACTTTACAGCATTTTTTCACACCTGCCTAAAACTTTTGCACAGTACTGTATATTTATTAAACTATTCAATACTTTGCAATTGATAAACTGTTACTGAAAAAAAAGTGTTATCAGTAACAGTAGCCGATAGTCATTGAGGAATCAATGCAGAACAAGTTAAACACCATTCAGACTTGTAGCAGTGAACAAGTGCTACCATGGCTGTCCTATTTACAATGTTATGGCAGGTTAGTTTTTCCTTCTTTTTCCGAGTATCTCTGGTGTCTCCTTGTACTGTATTCAAAGGCTGTGGGTTCAACCCTCAAAAGAGCTTGCCTTAGACAGTCATGGCTCAGTAAATATTCAGGTAAAGTCTTTTAGTTACTTTAGGCTTCACAAGAGAAGATAACAAATATGATTGAAGAATATTGAATTTCATTAATGAAATTTAGTCTTTATTGAATCTATCTTTTAGCAGCTGCTGTGCAGTTGTCAAGCGTGTCAAGAAACATTTTCATTCACATTTATTCACCAGGGCCCTGGTGCTCTTGTATTGATTATGAGGATTGAGGACACTCCTCAGTTACATTTTTTTAATTGCTGCTGTACTATCAGAGAGTGAATATCCGCATGCCCTATTATGTTAATAGGCATATAAAACAGAAAGGATTTTGTATGAAAAACATAATTAAAAACATTGCCTTTTCAGTTTTAAAGTAAATATATTACTTCAAAGATCCTGGTACATACCTCAGAAGGTGTACAAAGAATATCTTTCTAAAACATAATTAAATGCTGTTTGTTTTCTCATTCTTTTATGACAGCTTATTAAACCGAATATGACAGCTTATTAAAACTGTGTCTGCATTTTAAACTAAATTAGCTCAAATTCATTTTAGTGAGAAACTTAGTTTGCACATTGCGGAGCTGAATTAAAAGTAGACATGCCTACAATAAAATGAATGTATAATGATTGTACTGAATTGTTCAAAGCGGGTGTGCTTAATTAAGTGGTTCAGTAGTCTGTGGTTAGAAAAGAAAAAAAAAAGCGAAATCATCAGAGTACCTGAACCCTTTCATTTGGGGACAATCCCCAAACATTTCTGTGGGCCCACAGGTGTAGGCGTGGAAGTGGGCCATCGTAGCTAGAGAGAGCGGTACAGCAGCAGTGCTGGAGGCAGTCCTCCCAGCACCCAGCCAAACACAATGAAACACTTCTCACATTCTAACAAGTATTTATTGGAAATATATACATTACATATGCATATTTAGAAACGTTTTTATAAACAGCGGTGCTGCAAGTTTTAAATAATAAATATTTGTATAAAAACTAACCAAGCTGCAATCTTTATAAGTGAAAATACATTTTAAAATACTAATTCCTCCGTTTAAACATAAAAATACTATTTTGTCTATACATTTGCCAGCTTTTCTGTCATTGTTAAAAAGCAATCAATAATTACTACAATTTTTAGAGAATTACTTCTATTAACATGTCTCTTAATTCACGTCAACAGGCACAGTTGGGTGCTATGGCACATTGTACTGCAGAGAAGGTTGCTGATAGTCCTGCCTTCATCTGCAGCACTACCCTGTTGTACAATATATGCTCGATATAGTGGCCAGTGTCAACTGTCTGTCCTCATTCATATTAGCACACACACAAATCAGCATGAAGTTTTCACATCTACTCTCATATAATATATATATATATATATATATATATATATATATATATATATATATATATATATATATATATATATATATATATATATATATATCAAGAAGCTGATTAAACAGCATGATCATTACACAGGTGCATCTTGTGTTGGGGACAATAAAAGGCCACTCTAAAATGTGCAGTTTTGTCACACAACACAATGCCACCGATGTTTTGAGGGAGCGTGCAATTGGCATGCTGACTGCAGGAATGTCCACCAGAGCTGTTGCCAGAGAATTGAATGTTCATTTCTCTACCATAAGTCGCATCCAACATCGTTTTAGAGAATTTGGCAGTACATCCAAATGGCCTCACAACCGCAGACCATGTGTAACCACGCCAGCCCAGGACCTCCACATCCGGCTTCTTCACCTGAGGGATCGTCTGAGACTAGCCACTCGGACAGCTGATGAAACTGTGGGTTTGCACAACAGAAGAATTTCTGCACAAACTGTCAGAAACCGTCTCAGGGAAGCTCATCTGCGTGCTCGATGTCCTAACCAGGGTCTTGACCTGACTGCAGTTCGGCGTCGTAACTGACTTCAGTGGGCAAATGCTCACCTTCGATGGCCACTGTAGAAGTTTGCTCTTCAGAGATGAATCCCGGTTTCAACTGTACCGGGCAGATGGCAGACAGCGTGTATGGTGTTGTGTGGGCGAGCGGTTTGCTGATGTCAACGTTGTGAACAGAGTGCCCATGGTGGCTGTGGGGTTATGGTATGGGCAGGCATAAGCTACAGACAACGAATACAATTGCATTTTATCGATGGCAATTTGAATGCACAGAAATACCGTGTCAAGATCCTGAGGCCCATTGTCGTGCCATTCATCAGCCGCCATCACCTCATGTTTCAGCATGATAATGCACGGCCACATGTCGCAAGGATCTGTACACAATTCCTGGAAGCTGAAAATGTCCCAGTTCTTCCATGGCCTGCATACTCACCAGACATGTCACCCATTGAGCATGTTTGGGATGCTCTGGATCGACGTGTATGACAGCATGTTCCAGTTCCCGCCAATATCCAGCAACTTCGCACGGCCATTGAAGAAGAAAGGGACAACATTCCACAGGCCACAATCAACAGCCTGATCAAATCTAGGCGAAGGAGATGTGTAGCTCAGGCGTCCAGGCTTTATTGAAGTACACACAGGCAGTTGCAGAGGTTGGTGACTGCCACTAGAATACCAACAATGGTAGGCCTAGTGCAGAAAGACATGTACATGGAAATACAACAATACAAAACACTGTACAAAAACAATTAAGAAAACAAAAGTTGGCCAAGCTTGGGTCCTGCACTATTCCCACTACACAGGGAGGTCCCGCACCAGGAACCTTCTTCCTAACATAGATTGATTATACTTTCTGGGGAGATTAAAATCCCCTCAATTAATCCCTCTCACAAACATTGCAGTTACCCCAGTATGCACACGGTGATAACTTCAACACAGAACACTGGGATACATGTGCTCGTTCTTGGTTGGTTCACTCACCCTGGTTCAGACACACAGTCATGAGGCTTTCTGCTTGAGAACGAAGGGCTGGCTTTTTCAGTGCCGTTTTAAAAGCATGTGGTCACGGTTAATTGATAATCAATTAGACAATTAACACCTGGCCACCTGCTGCTCATTAAGTTTCAATTAGGCAGTCTAATCTCCTAGCACTTTATTTTACAAAAATTAAAGACATTATATTTCTAGTGAAGCACATTATTTACAGGGGTTGGCCTTAGCCTCACCACAAGCAGTCACCTCTTTCTTTTTTTTTTTTAATTTTACCAACAAATCATTTAGCCATTGTCTGTCAATGTAAACAACTATGGGAAATGCTATAGTGGTATACAAATGAGACGAGTAAGCATGTGCCTCCCTAATAACTGAAATTGTATGTGCTGATTCATGCCTGGTTCAAGTCATAGCCCGTTGAAAGGTGTCTCCTGTCAGGGTTTGTGAAGCAGTGGGATTTCCCTAATTTAAAGTGTTGCCGAAGACTGAGTTTTGAACTGTGCACTTAACCAGGCAATGTCTTTTCCATCAGTCACAGGTGTTTTGATGTGTTATATTCTCGTATGCTGAGTCAACATCAGAATTTATGTAACCACTGATATTAACACTCGACTTGACTCAAACTTTTCAGCTGATTGTAGTGTCTGTATGTTGTGTTTTAATAATAGCACCACTTTACATGCATTCTGAGCAAAAGAATACAACCGAGTGGTAGTTTCTAAATCAATTAGAAAGACATTGAGTGACGTTAAGCTGAAAAGTTCTCCAACGATATTGGAAAATATGTCACAGTATGTATAGCACAGAGCCTGTCACACTAAGGAAGGAGTTTGGTCTACTCTTTACACTTTGGAAGTGCATATGCAGCAGATTTTTTTCTATGGTGTTACATGTTTATCTTAAATCGTATGTAGATGCACTGTCAATGCATTAAAGACCCCCTGTATATCCAGGTATACATATTCAATGTGTCTATAGTAACCACTCTGATAAATCCCCATAAAATACTACAAATATTTCCCATGTTAAACCATATGAAGAAATGTTCAAAGGAGCAGTACCTGTGCCTTAATACCAGGGCTTCTCAAACTCGGTCCTGGGGACCCCCTGTGTCTGCTGGTCTTCATTCCAACTAAGCTCTCAATTACTTAACTATACCCTAATTTAATTGATAATTTGCTTAATTATATCTTTTTATTTGTTTTCAGCTCTTGAGCAGTTGCATATTCCAAGTTAGCCATAATATTTTATAAGTAACTTGAACTACAACTGTGTAAGAACTGAAAACAAGAAAAAAGGTATAATTAAGCAAAGTATCAGTTCAGTTAATGGTCTAGTTAAGTAATTGAGAGCTCGGTTGGAATGAAAACCATCAGCCACTGGGGGTCCCCAAGTCTGAATTAGGGAACCCCTGCTTTATACTGTATAAACAGGCTTGGCTATAATACTTAGAAAAATGTTGGGCAAAAAGTTTGGATGTTTACTCTCCATTATAATCATTTTTGAGCCAACTAGTATTTAAAAAAAAAAAAAAAAAAAAGATAAGAAGACGACAGTGAATCTGAAACCCAGGTACCCAGAAACCCAGGTAACCACCTGCTGCTGTGAATGCATTTAAACCTGGTCTCTGTTCTAGAAATTTGTAGCTGCTTAAAAAAATATTTTGGTCTTTCAATTATATTTAAATTGCTGTTTAAAACAAATGTTATTTTACATTATAATGTTTTCGAGTCTGTGAAAGCAGAAAAACTTGTGTTGGTCCACCATTTGTGAGTGTAAAAATTACTTGGATATCCAGATATGTTATTATTTTCTTTTTTTTTTTTGGAGTGAAGTGCCTTCTGTCTTTCCCTGGAAGTCTAAAGGTTATCCCGTTATGTTGTAAATGTGCTGCATGACCTTGTACTACAGATTTCTCTGCAGATCTGTTAACAATCACAGTTGTCTCGAAATATTTTTTGTGAAGGAAGTGTTAACCTTTTTTTCTTTTTTTTCTAATAGTATCTGAGAATTCCAAGAGGATCTTAATTCAGAAAAATGTCACAGGTCTGCTGGGTAAAGAAGCTATCTTACAATGTGAATATACTGGAATGGAAGAAGTATCATATTCCAACTGGTTTATAAAAAAAGACGGCGCAAAAGAAAAAGTGGCTGGCTATACTGCAAAGTCCTATGTAAAAAACCAACGCTTTAGTTCTCCACAGTCTAACAAAAATCTAACTGTCAAGATTAATAGAACTCAGCTTGAAGATGAAAAAATATATATTTGTGCTTTCTCTACTGATTCACAAGAACTGGAAGAAACACTCTATCTCACAGTTTTAGGTAAGACGTTTTTGCAAATTGTATTATTTTTGTGTGATTGATATGATTTTTTTTTTTTTTTTTACAAACTGTCTCACACCTGATAACAGGATGTGGTGCTTAAAGAAGCAGACATACGTGCACAAATCACATCCTCTGGGGACACAGTCTGCTCTGTGAAAACCAACAGCGTTTGGAAACTATTTAAAGATCCTGTTGTTTTAAAACACCTCAAGTAAAAGTAACTCTTATTATGCATTTCAGTTGATCATGTCTGAGTTATGTGTTTGATTGGACATTAACATGGTGGCAGCAGATGGATTAGCTTCACAATACATTTCTTTCCAGTGCAAGCTTAGCACCTGATAGCACGTTAAAGTAGCTGCCCCTTACATTTTCATCATGTTTGCAATCAATCTGAGTGGTTCTTATTCCATTTACTGTTTTTTTCTATTTTTTGATAAGTCAATGTTAAGGTGTTTTCAACAGTAAAGGAGCTTTCAGTTCTCGACTTAGATACACGTGACAGCTAGAACCACCACAATGTCTTTGTAAACGAAAGAGCCAGAGATATCTAGTGATCTGTGACTTAGACTTTCATTTTTTTCTGGTACAAAGCAGTGCTCCAGATGCTGCCGGAACTATTGATATCAATCAAACTATTCCGAATGATGGCAATGGACAGTAAAAAACACATCTATGAAAAGAGATTTGGTGCTGCTTGTGTTTTTAATTACAAAAATGAATAACACAGATTGTTGTTTCTAGAGCTCATACATAACTATTAGGTGTATCTTGCTAGTGGTAAATTTGTTATTCATTAAACCCCCTCAACATTAGTTGCTGTAAAATAGAGAACTAATGGCCAACTCAGGTAGTTCTGCATAAGAATACATGTGATATTTATCTGTCAGGGATATCATTATATTGCACTGACAAGGATCTGAATGCTGTAAAACATGCAAATAAATGACCCTCTACAGTTGTTATGCATTTAATCAAATATCCCAAAATGTTTTGAAGACAGTGTATGTGTATTATAAGGTGTTAGGCACTACTACAGTGTGAGAAAGTGTTTTTTGTTATGCTTCATCACATTGCTCAGCCAGTGATTGTAGACTTTGAGGAACCTCTTGTCTGAGGTTGATTAACTCAGTTATCCTTACACTGTACCAACAAGGGTCTTTTTCTCATAGATCACAGCCAGTATGTCTAGACAACATGCAAATCATAACACAACAAAGTTAGCTTGCTGTGACAGCCATAAAGGTTTTTGTTTTTCTTTTGGAAGCTACACTACACTAACAGATATGAAAGTCTGTGTGCCCAAGCAAGATATGAAGACTTAAGTGAGAATATAGAAGCAAGTAGTACACAAAATGTTTGCCTACATTCTAGGTTAGGCTTTAAATCATTTGGTACAATGATGCACAGAGGAATAATAATTGGATCACTTACAGATAAATTTTAGCCTTGTCCTATGACTGCACCATAGCAAAGGGCCAGGGTTGGGTTTTCTGACCTTTACATTATAAGCTACTATATGTATGCTTACAGATGACATTGTCTGCTATATATAGTCAGCATCAAAACATTTAAAAATGAAAAACGTATAGTGTTTTTTAAACAAAAAAAAAAAAAAAAAAAAAAAAAAAAACACCTAGGGCAGGAATTTGTAATCTAGCGAAAGTGCACAGAACAAAGTAACCAAACCAGAAATAAACAGCTCAGAAATTGAGTTAAGATTGTGCTTCTGAGTCTGAAGTTGTTTCCTATTAGTTTTATAGTTGTAGTGGGTGTTTTTTTTTTCCTTTTAGACAAATAGCCCTAAAAACAATTTTGAAAACCTAGCTTTGAGAATCCAGCCCTTTATAGCCAACTGTTTAAATATATTTTCAATTCTTTTCAACTTTTAAAGTTCCACCAGATGTCTACATATCCAGCTCGGCACAAACAGAAAACGAAGATGACTATCAATCTATTGAATGTGCAGCCTTCAATTCCAAACCAGCCGCTAATATCTCCTGGGTTGTATCTGGCCTTATTGCTGAGAGCATTAAACAAACAACAAATAAACACTTAAATGGCACATTGACCCAGAAGAGTGTATATAGATTCCCTACCTATTTACATGAAGGAAAGGATATAACTTGTATGGTAGACCACCCAGCATTTACTGAGGTAAAGACAATGATGATACAAGTGCCATCCTACAGTAAGTATTTTTAATTTAATTGAAACTCATTCTATGTGTCATTTGGTTTAATGTGTTTCATTATATCTTTCCAAAAGCAGTCTGGGTTGAACAAAACCTACAGTGAATACACAGTGTACAGGTCCTACCTTGCAAGCTTGGTTTAAATTTGCCATTTTAGAACAACAATTGAAAATGTTACTGTTTAGTATCTTAATTGCTTTTTAAACTCAAGAGAGGTCTGGGTAAGAGTTTATATGGGGCAGCCGTGTTGTAACGATGCAGTAAATAACTTTAGGAGAACAAGGCAACACAATGCAAAAGGGCTAGTTAATGTATCCTCTAACATGGCATTAAACAGGAAACACCTCACTCAAAACTATTAATCTTGATAGCACAGGTACAGCTGGTATTGGAAGTCTTCGTCTGGAACCATTTGTTTAGTCTTGGTGAGAGTTTCTCCCAGTACTTATGGCCTATCCTGGATATTCACATAATCTCCTGTGCTCCTATGAGAAAGGTTGAAAGAAATATTTGTGTTTCCATACCTGTAGAAGCCCCTTGTTAAATGTGTAATAAGGCAGAAGTTGGGTGCAAACCGGTAACCACACACATGCCTTAGCCACTATGCTAAAAAGCCAGACTCGTCTGCATTTGTGGCTATAGCGTTTTTAACCTCAGCTCACCAAAATGGGCAGAATCCTTAACAACAGGGCACCACACAACCCAGCCTGTTAACTGTTTCCCTTAAAACTTGGTTATGAAATCTGAGTCACCGCTCCAGAGGTAACACAGGGCAGCAAACCCACAACCAAGCCTATGGAAGCGAGAGTCTTAAACACTTTTGAAAAGAGCCAAGCCAGTCTGCATTGGTTACTGAGCTTTTAACTTTATTTCACCAGCCAGGGACAGAAACTGTAACAGCCCTGCATCACTCTGTTTATTTTTTCAGAAGTACATTCAGGATCAAATGTGTCCAGTATTTCTTCTACAAACCTGAAATGTTACAAATTCTGACACTACTAAAATGCATTATTTTCTTTTTACCAAAGCTGTCCCGAACACAACCGTTCAAATATATACAACAAATGAAAATGAAACTGAATATAAAACTATTGAATGCACAGCAGCTAAAGGCAAACCAGCAGCAAAGATCACTTGGGTCCTCCCTGAAAACAAAAGTGGGGAAATCAACTATGGTATTACAGCAGACAATGGGACCAAGACAGTTACCAGCACATATCGATTTCCAACACATCTGCATGAGGGGCAGAACATCACTTGTGTAATAGAACACCCTAAACTTTCCATTAAAGACGTGAAAACTGTATCACTTCCAGCTTATTGTAAGTATTGATTCAAATGTAATTACCACATAATCATGGCTTTGTTCTAATCATATATCATCTATGTTTGCTCTTGAAATTGCAGTGCATTATATAATTAGTTGAAAGGATGGTGAATGCGTTCTGTTTGTTTTTTAGTTTTATTTGTATTTTAAATGTATAAATCATTGAGCTGAAATAAAACTAATGTGCTTTGGGTAGGCTACACATGTTACAGTATATTGTGAAAAATATATATAAAGCTGTACAGTACAGTAGTAAAATCAAATGAACGTTCTGGAAGACTCATTGTTAACTTAATATCTTTCACAGAAAATAATAATTTGATTGCTTGTCTGTTGCTTTCTGTAACAAACACATGTTGTTATTGGTTGCCATGTTTCATAGCTATGGGTGTTCATAGAATGCAAGCACACTCTTCTCTAACCGTTAAGCCTGAGCTCAGCTTTGTGGACCACAGCCTCAAGTTAAATAGCACAAGTTAAATACACCACGTGGTCTCAATATAGCAGCACAAAACACCCAAAGTGTCACGACTGCCACTGAGCACAGTCTAAAAAAAGAGTGGCCAAGGATTGGATGAACATGGGGCCCAACTCCCCAATTTTTTAATGAACTATTTGTGAAGGACCTTTTTGAATAATTAAATCAAGTTTTCTTCCCATGAAACCCTTTACAGCTGTTTTAGAGTTGATTTGTTATTTAATTTAAATTTTAAAGCACTGTTTAACCAACAAGAATATTTCTAAATATACCTCAAAAAACTGTTTTGCGAATAGGGTTCCAAGGAGACAGAAATTCTACCTTTCACATCTAGAGCGTAGTCCTTCCAGGGTAGGCTTGAGACAACCAATCTTACAGCCAAATCTTATCTTATCCCTGCTCTGTTGATAAATAGAGATTTAGTCTCCTGTGCTGTCATGCATACCGGAATTGATTAATAGTTCTGGATTGTATTTCCTTTCCTTATAGGACAGTACACCCTAAGATAATCATGGTATTAAAAACATGCCAAGATAAATGTTGCAAAACTAATAGTGAATTATACAGCTTTGCTGCCAAGAAGCATAAACAGGAACAGATCATTATACAGGCCAACAAGGTTCATTTATTTGTTAAAAAGTTTTTAAACTAGAGCATTAATTATCTATTATTCATCACAGTATACACTGTAATGAGATTTAGATTGAAAGACACATATTCTCATCATTCCATAAACAGTACTGTATTATTTAAGTTTTTAAATAAATATACAATAAGGTTTGCGTTTTCTTTCCACCCAATCTTATTTTTCCATGTTGAACTCATGATGTTTTTCGTGCTCTCTTGATTTGAGTACTGACTCCATTCATGTGTGAGCAATGGTGATTGCTGTCTGAAGGGTGTGCGGGCTGCACAGTGTTATTATTTTGCTCTGCTTATGTGTTCTTTTGAAATGAACAATAATCATGTTTATCAGGTGCATTTTCTTAACTACAAAGCACACATATATGTGTCGTCTGGCAGATTCTCTTGTATACAATTAGCCCCCTCCCCTTTTCATTAAGTTTATTGTGGCATACCGTAACCACAGAGGGTTCATGTCACTGGTTTGGTAATGTCTTTCCCCACGCATTGAATATTTTTGAAGAACCCATGCTTTTTGTTAATCCCACTTAACAAGCAGTACACACTTAAAGAAAAGCTCCTTAAAGAGCAGCTGTTACACCAGAAACATTACATTTTCCATTAAAACAGATTAAACTTCGCCAGTGTTGGTAAAGGAAAAGTACAACAAAAATTGTACACCCACACACTAATGTATCTTCGCATTCTGTGTTTGGTTTTGATCCATGCACAAAACATTGTGATTGTCAGGTTACCACCTCATGTAAATAAATCCAGGTAAACAAACACATGCGCTGAATGGAAAGGGTAGCTATCAACTTACAAATGTAACCCTTGCATAATATTTTAATGTCATTATTAAATTATATATTTAACATGTAGAATAATATCACCATTTTCCAATAAGGACCTAGGGGGCTTCTTAAGTATGTTTCTGGTTCGCTGTAAGTCACACAAGGTGGGTGTCAGACATCAAAACCCAGCTTATCTGCTTACCATCTTCTATGTCTTGGCTCGTCAGAAACAGCAAATCCATTTCATTGCATGAAGCAGTAAAAGAGTTTGACTTTACTGCCATCCTGTTGCACAGCTGACTGGTTGCTAATGCTTCGATATAGAACTTGAGTTGGAGCCTAATAAACATGTTGCTAATAAAGGTGAGCACTATATCACAGTAGTGTGTGCATTCCTAGAATAAATACATAGTAATAATAAACAACCCTGAACTTAGGATATAGTGTGGTAAAGAACTAGCAAGCACGGTTAGAGCAGTATTGTGCAGAATTGGAAAGCAAAAATGTGCATGGTAAAGAGGAACTCTGACTTCAGCTTCAGTTCCTAACATATTAGATTGGCTGTGCTTTTTCCCCCCCATCACTGTCAAATCATTATTGTGGGTACCATAGAATGTTGCTTTGAGATTTACATTACAATGCTGTGTGGAGATTCACAACGTGAGGATGATTGACATATTCTGAAATGTACATTCCTGTCCCGGCAGACCTTTCCTCTATGCATGTGCGGGATGGAGAAACTGTAAACAAACCAAATCCCATTGAAAATGAGGTCATGTATAGAGTAGTGCTGAATTTGGGTCAGCGTAATCAAACCATTGTGATAGAAGTTGAAGGAAATGTCCCCCACTATACATTGAAATGCATCAAGTAAGGATTTTTTTTATATTTCATATTACTAGAGTGCAAGTAATAATAATAATGATTATGCAGTACAAATAGGTAAATAATAACAAGTTGTTTTGAAACAAACGTCATTTTCCCTAAATCATATAAAGTGATCATATCTCTCACGTATCAGTATTATTTGCTTGAGATACTCCATTGCCCTCTAAGTAAGATTGTTTTCTAAACAAACCTGTATTAACCCCTCCCATTACCTGGGTTAAGGGTAACAGTATTTTATAAATATATATATATATATATATATATATATATATATATATATATATATATATATATATAGAGAGAGAGAGAGAGAGAGAGAGAGAGAGAGAGAGAGAGAGAGAGAGAGAGAGAGAGAGATATGTACTGTATTTTGGGTGAAACTACTTTTGATTAAAATATATTTGTTTTTTTTTCAATGAAAACGCTCACACACACATTGACACACAAAGTCACATTACTCCTTGTTATCAAGATTACAGATGTTTATTTATACTACATCGTCAGAGAAATAACTGAGCCATAACTAAGTATATTGCTATAACAGATAATTAAAAAAAAAAAAAAACTGATTCCAAATTGCTATTACTATTCAGAAAGGTCAAGTTAAAAACAGTTTATGTTTAATAGTAATTCACAACTGCAACGTTCATCTTTTGTTATTTATAATAAGTTAATACAATGTATGTGGGGTGTTGCTTTACAGTCCTCCAAACTTCAAGATGACATCACTTATAATAGTAAGGGACGATCTGCACACTACTTAAGTTCTATTAACTGATGCTTACGGAAATCACATTTACCCTGTCTATAATAAACACATTTCCATTTTACAAAACTATAACCAAAATGAAGATAACAAAGGTATAATATTACTGTATTAATGATTTCCCTGTGTAAAGTGGCTTGAGGTGTTTCATTACATGAAAGGCACTACATACAGTAAGTCTAAGCTGAATTGTGTTGTGTTGTATAAAGTAGATTAGAGTGATGGCTCCAAAGTAATCTATTATCCTGTACTCAAAATATGACCGATTAGAGTGATTGCTCCAAAGTAGTCTATTATCCTGTACTCAAAATATGACTGGTTATTCATTAATACTATCGCAATTTTAATTTAGACAGAATAATTCACTTCCACTTGACATAAAAATGGTGAAAAATGGCATGTTTTTTAAAGGACCAATTAAGGAAAGCCATTCTGGGATTTTTATTTGTATTGCTTCCTACTATGGCCATCAACTGTCAGTCCCAGTGGAAATACAGGTCTGTTCAGAAAAGCCAGGTATGCAATGCTTTCACATATTATTATTATTATTATTATTATTATTATTATTATTATTATTATTATTATTATTATTATTCATAATATAATATTATTACGACTTACAATTATCGGATAATTTGAAACCTATCAAATAATCTTAATAATATGTGCCTATAGGGTACCATGTCATATGACAATAACGCTACCCATTGGTATCCAACTATACAAGTTGCCTGTCTATAATTTAGGGTTGATTTTATAGACTTATTATACACGGTGGTGGCACTAACCCATGTGGTACAGTATACTGTAATACAATTGCCTGTCTATAATTAGGTTGATGATAAAACTGCTCACCTGAATTATTAAAAACAAACTCCACCAGTACATGAACACAATTACTCGTCATTTATGATTTCATTTGAACAAATTATTACTATTATTATTATTATTATTATTATTATTAAACATGGTGAATGTTAATTAGCCTATAAACTTTGGTATTTTATAGACTTATTATACACGGTGGTGGCACTAACCCATGTGGTACAGTATACTGTAATACAATTGCCTGTCTATAATTAGGTTGATGATAAAACTGCTCACCTGAATTATTAAAAACAAACTCCACCAGTACATGAACACAATTACTCGTCATTTATGATTTCATTTGAACAAAGCACTGCCAATACCATATCAAACAACAATGGCCTGCAGATGTAAGTACTCTTAGAAAAACAAAAAGAAATGACCTCAGCCACATCCCCTCTGTGGGATTGCTAGGCAGTTTAGATTGATTCAGCTCCACCTGAGGCTGTAGTTCTATCTCAGGTTTCTGGTGACAGATTATTATTATTATTATTATTATTATTATTATTATTATTTATTATTATTATTATTATTATTATTATTATTGCTGTTGTTGTTTTTCATTTTGTTATTATTATAGAGCCTGTTATTTAGCAATGGGTTTAGAGGCAAGCAATGCCTTGCTAGATTTTATGATGTTCCAACATTTTTTTTTTTTTTCAGAAAAATTGATTGTGTTTGTCATTGCCCTTGTTTCTAAATAAAGCCCTGTGTGTCTTTGGTACATATTAGTAAAGACAAATAGCAACAACTGTGTTTCTTCCACATTTAGTTCCACCCAACATTAGCACTCTGGTGATCGATGAAGGAGAACATAAAGTCATTAGGTGCATAGCAGCCAACAGCAAACCAGCAGCAAGGATCACTTGGCATCTGCCTGGAAACCTGACTGGAGATGTGATGTATAACAGCACATTTGAAAATGGAACACACACGGTTACTGGTGCTGTTAGCTTTTCAGCAGACTTGCCTGAGGAACACAATATCACTTGTGTGATTGAACACCCAGCCTTTGAAGCTCCAGAGACCAGGATAATACACATTCTTACATCCTGTAAGTAGCTGATCTGTGGAGATCCTCTTAACTTATGCTTATGTATTTAAAGGACAACAACAATATAGGAAACAACAACCTTTTGTTGGACATGATAATTTATTAGACACGATTAGCACATAATTTTAAATGATATATTTACGCCCTTAAACAACAAAGAACCCACCAAATGTGCCGAGTCTGTAAATAGTTGTAATTGTTTATTTCTTCTTTACTTTTACAGTAGTTCCTCCAAACATCAGTTTTATGGTATTAAACGAAACAGAACAAAAAGTAATTCAGTGTATAGCAGCCAATAGCAAACCAGCAGCAAAGATCACCTGGAATCTGCCTGGAAACCTTCCTAAAGAAATAATGTATAACAGTACATTTCAAAATGGCACATATACTGCAATTAGTGCTTTTAGGCTTCCTGCATACTTGCCTGAAGAGCACAATGTCACCTGTGTGATCGAACACCCAGCACTTCATGATCCAGAGACCAGGACAATACACATCCCTCCATGTTGTAAGTAGATGCAGTTTTTTTAAACTTTTCAGAAAGGGGATGTGTATGGTAAAGCATAAATAGTGTGGTAGAGAAACATAATGTGTTGATTGTTTTGATGGAGAGGCGGGTAGTAAAATGGTAAAGCATGTTTAGGATAAATAAAGTAAAAGACCAGAATGCAAGTGTAAGCTAACCATTCAGAAAATGAGAAACATGTACAACTGTGACATAAGATTGACTAATTACAGGATCAACATTTAGATAGATGAATGAGAAAGGCAAACTGAGCAAATTGAGCATAACCTAAACACTGACATGGCGATAAGGCCTAACTGACTAAGTAGATTTAATACAGAAATGTCAACATAGAAATATTATGAAATGGTAAAATAAATTTACCATTTAAAAAAAAATGCTAAAAAGAACAAAGTTAATCAAAATTGTACATGTTTTAGAATCCCAAAACAATGGATCTGTTTCTGTCTTTGAAGTTCCACCCCATATTACAGTACGGAGTGTGACACAAAACAAAAAAGACAAAGAATGCACAACTGTTGAATGTGTGGCGACCACCAGAAAACCTGCTGCAAATGCACATTTCCTTCTTACTTATATTCTGGGCAAACCATAACCTGTGTGGTAAATCACCCATCACTTGCTGACACAGTCAAGAGAAACATAAGCATTCCTTCATACAGTACGTTTTTATAGTATCTTAAGCTTCACAACTGTTCTTAAATTGTAGTCCTCTGTCACTGATGTACCCATTTTGGTCACTTGTATTTTTGTTTCTTTGAACATTGATATAAATCAATAAAGCCATGAGACTGAGAAAGTTTAGAAACTAAGTTATATTCTCTCTGTAGTGCATGTGGGCCAAATTAACTTAAGGGGCATAACTGCCAAGCAATCTCTTTAAGTGGAATACACATTTAAAAAAAAAAAAAAAAAACTACAGTGACCGAATAGTTTTGTCTGCTATTAGGCTATCTGGCAATATATTATATTTGAAGTGTTTGTTACAAAAAGAAAGGTACCATATAATTCTTTAAAGGAAGTGGTGACAAAAAAGGTAAAGCATGCAGGAAATTAGCTTGTGAAAGTGTTTTGTTTTTGTTTGTTTTTTTCTCATAGGACCTTCTCTGATGATATTTTTGAAGACAGTGGTAAATTACTCATTACTTATGATTGCATTGCTAAACTAAAGCTATAGCAATGTTTATAACCTTTTTATATAGTATACAACTCATTGATCAGCCAGTCGGGGTCTGTGTTGAGCACACATTACCCCATAGGTAAATGCCCACTATTAAAGCTAACAGACTCAAGAGTCTTGACACTCGCTTTAAACATCGACATAAAAAGGCCAAAATCTAAATTTAAAACACATTTAAAAAATGTCTTCATTGGCAAAAACATGCATTTATTTACAAAATCATTAATATCCTCTGCAGCGGTTATTAGATAATTTACCTTGTTTTTCTTGAAGTGCTTTTGCCATCGGCTCGGGACTTCTAACTGTCACCGCGTTAAATTAACTAGCAGATAATGGTTGTTGGCTTGAACATTGATGCTGAAATAATATTAAAGTATATATCTTCATTGCTTCCACCTGTCCTGACTGTCCATTATTGTAATAATTAAAGCAGAGCCCTATGAATAAAACAAATATTCTATCTTGTATTCATATCCATAATGAATAATCTGATGTAGCTTGTTAAACATCAGTTGAACCAAGATCTGCTCTGATATTGGAACCACTTAGTAGGACTTACTGGCAGAGATCTGATCTAATTTCCAAGAAGAGAAAATCACTCTCAGTCTAACAATTGATAACATAAATCAACAGAAAAGCACAATTTACATTCAACAAGGCATGGTCTCCTTGATCCATGCTCGCAATGTGAAAATTAACTTGAATGCAACAACCAATGCCATCTTAATTTCCCAATGATGGGCCTTATTTCTTCAACATTATGTGAAAATAAAAACAGTATCCTCTTCCATCCCCATGCTGAACTGAGGGTCGAAAGAGGATCTTAAGTGTTTACTGGAATGCACATTAATCCTTAAATAAACAGAAATGAAGCAAAGCAGTGGTTCAGGCTGGGAACTCACTTTTAATCAGTTAATCAAATCAAGCTTATTAAGTGTCTATTGAAAAAGCTGTACCATATCACTAACAACATAATTACTTGTCCAGTGAATGTCAGGGAATGTATTAAACTCTTACCTGATCCATTACCTCCCCGCTGTGAGTTAGAGTTTGCCTCCTTCTCCCCAGCCTCCACCTGTTTTTTGGCTCATCTAAGGGGGAGGGCAGCTATCCTGCCCCCCTGCCCATGGCTTCCCTACAGTCAGCCTCTCCACTTATCAGAGACAAAATATATGGGCAGGGGTTCCCCGAGGCGAGGCCAAAGATGTATTATATGTTAAATGCTTTATCCAAGAATGTATAATATGCATAACTATGTTATCGGGTCTTAATCTGTAATAAATATTTTATCTATCGCATGACTTCCCTGACTGATTTGTATTGTGAAATTTACTATAAAAGTCTTTCTTGATTATTTCCAGATCCAAATATTATCATTAAAAGTTTTTTGGCTACACCAAAAAACACACAAAATAGATTAGCTGTATGCCAGTCCATTGGGAATCCAACTGGAAAAATCTTGTGGGTCCTACCAAAGAATAATACTGGAAATATAACATACAAATATGAAAATGGAACAGGAACGCTTACCAGTATCTATGAATTTCCATTTGCCCTACATGAAGGGCAGAACATAACTTGTGTTATTAATTACGGAGAGCGTCTGGCTGCAGAGAAAAGGATAATACACATACCTCAGTACTGTAAGTACAGTACTCTTTACCAAATCAAACACTACACCTGATAATCTTTCAGTTTTGCTCCTGCAGCACACAAATAACATTTGGTTGTACTTGCAGATATTTCCTCCATAAAAGTATTACACGAAAGTCAACTGAATGGCAAAATAATCCTGCACAGGGGTCGTCAGAACCAGACAATTGTACTGAAAGTGAATGGCAATGTACCGCTGTACCATTTAGAATGTAGAAGGTAAGATA
Organism: Polyodon spathula; assembly: GCF_017654505.1. NCBI lineage: Eukaryota > Metazoa > Chordata > Actinopteri > Acipenseriformes > Polyodontidae > Polyodon > Polyodon spathula. Next base: position 39,294,174 of record NC_054548.1, read on the forward strand.
AGATACTACATTCATAAAGCAAACCTACAATTGTGAACCCATTATGTTTTGAATGGAGACAAAAATAGTCAGTTACATTACATATAAAAGCTGCAATAATGGAGAACTCCACCAATAAATCAGCAGCAGACCATGGGAAGACTGACACTCTGCTTCCTAAGGGTTGCTGTCTTAGCAAGTCTGTAGATAATTCATGTTTCCACAATGAGTCGGCCCAAGGAGTCATCCACGCCATTCCTTTCTCATGGTCTGCTGTTCCATTCAGTTTATAGCAGACAATATTATTACCAATAATATAATGATGGAAGGTGGACATTTTCTATGAAAAATTGGGCCTTATCAGTTCAAAGAGGCTGACGTATTGCTTGCCTATAAGAAATGTTTAATATACAGTAGGTTGGCTTTGATGATGCTGAAATTCACCATCCATGGTCATAGACGTATATATTTTTATATCTTAGGATGCATGGTTTGTCTCCCGTGAAACTGCTGGGAAATGCAATATTCTTTGAAGGGCCTTTTAAGGAAAGTCAGTCTGGAATATACATTTGTGAGGCATCGTTCTACCATCATCGAGCTTCTGCTCAGATTGATATTAGAATTACCTCAGAAGACAGATCCTGTAAGGTTTTATTTAATTATTTTTAATTTCACAAAAAGTTTGCAGTCTTGATTACAATCTTGAGAAAACATGTAGTTTATTAAAGATTTTATTAATTGTTCACTGCCATATAGTGCATTTCTTTGTGTTTTAAGTGGCTGATGGTAAGTCTATAGCTGATATGCACAATACAACTGGTACCATATTAAAGTAGCCATTCCAGAAACATTATGAAATAAATAAAGAACAAATGCAAGTTATTCGTTGTTGTCTGTAAATGCATTATATGCGGGGTACAACTGCACTTGCTGGACTTGTTGGTTTTGTCTTAGTTTTTTGTATTATTATGATGTCATTCTCTTTTAGCAATCTTTTTTTTTTTTTTTAACTTAAAAACAGTATGTATGTTTTTATTGAATCTGTTGTTTTCATTTATTTTGTAGGGGAGTATATCCTGGTATGTTTTTCAGCAGCAGCAGGACTCATGATAATTGCAACAGTTTTTATTTACATCATTATCAAAGTCTGGTAAGTAGAAATAATACCACAAAGGTAGAAGGTGCTCAAATATAGTAGAACACAGTGCTGTGAGTGCTCGAGTAAACAGGAAATTCACTTACTCTGGCAGATGGCTATCAGACCATTTTTACCATCTTGGCATGTACAATTCATAAACAGGAAGACTTAGGGTAACTGCTGGCACGTAAAGTCATGTTCTGTATAGCTGAAGGAACCACAACTTACCATTCACACAATGAAAAAAAAGCTGTGTTTACAATGTTAAGTTAGTATCAGGTCAAAACATTGTGAGACAGTTGCTCTTATTTCAGGAACGTTTTAACTAATATTAAGGTCAAATTAATGTTTTGCTAGGTTTGTTCTTCCTACAGTCCATGTGTCATTACTGGTAGTCAGGACAGTGTTAAATATATTGTATAACATGCCATTAACTCACTGCACTTTCATACATGGACTGAGGTGTACAGTGTCCGATAGTGGGAAATGTGGATACTAGTGTGGACATTGTTTATATAATATATACAATAAGAAGAATATATAAGAATGTATTTCAGCCAGACAATGTAATTAACTAGATTCAACATATTATTTAAACTCACCACCTCATTCGGTTACAATTTTTATTTTCGTTTTCACATTTCTGCTCTTCCTTTTCTCCTCTTCTGCTTTTCTCCCCCCTGGAGGGCTGTCACCAGGTGGCATCCAGCCCTTATTTCTTAAAGTGTATTAGTGACACCAGCTCCAAGGGATCTCAAAATATGTGGTAACTTAATGTCATTTTGCCATGTTACTGGCATGTCTGAATAAAAAATGTCTCTACTGTGGTTCTACAGTATAAACAGTTTTGTCTGTGCACAAAATGAAGACATTCAATGCTTTATCCGTAATGATTTTTAACAAGGCTGTAAAAACCCGGCTTGTGGAAACTCTCTAAATTTGAAGACCTTATAACATTGTAATCAGTCAAGTCAAGCGTCGAAAAAGAGTGGCATTTTATTGCAGTTCAATTCTTGCATAATACAAATATGGAATTACTGCTTTAAAAAAAGAGGGATAAATAAATGTTCAAATAATCATTGTTAATGAACACAATTAGAGAGCACATCCTGTCAGACTCTTGAAACAGGTATGCTGTGAAGGAGCATATGACTAACAACTGAATGCATTGCCAAATAAGGCAGTTTGAAAAACTGTCACATCTATCACATCTAGATCAAACCTAGCACAGTAAAAAAAAAGTATGATAATTACATGCTTCATCAGGTTTTTGCTGAAAAAGATTGGACAAATCTCTCTCGTAAGCTCTCTGTTTCCTTGATCTATTTCCCTACTATAGCAAAGCTGTTACTTTGCCATAATCCATCAGTTTATTTTCCTTTGTGAGAGAATATTTTACACACCTGATGCCCAAATAATTGGAGGGAAATTCTCAAGAGGATCTTATCAAGAGGCTCAGATGTTCACGGCTCAAGTCTTATGCGTGGTATCTTGTATATTAAAATATTTAATTATCCGGAAGGCATAATAGTAGAGGTCTATCAGTTTCACTTCCTCTGCAAATACTATCAGCTTTGAATTTGTATTTTGACAGTGTCATGACAGTTTGTGGAGATAGTTACAATCATTATCTATAACTTTTCATGCGTTTTCACATACAAGCAATTGTTTTAGATTATTTGAGATAACTATGCTGTAGCTCGTAGGGCAGGGTTACCATAACAGTGGTGGTTTCCAATCTGTGATATGCAATGCAACGCTTCCTTGCATTTTTAGACAAATAAGTCTCAAATACATCCCATTCACAATAAAGGCAATGGCGATGCGAGGCTGCACCAGATGACGAATAGAAAACTGTATCCTCTTTAAAAATATGCAAAATATTTATTTTAAAAAGGTTGCAAGTTATTACATTTTCAAGAAATACAGAACAGCTAGGGGCTGGTACATGTATTGCCCATTTATTTCCCTCTCAGATCCCTTGCTTACTAAATATCTTGGATCATTGAATATTAAGCGTATCTGAATCAAAAATATGCAAATCATTTTAATAAGCAAGACGCTCCCTGAATGTTACTGTGCAGAATTTTCCATCCCACAAGACTGTATACCTGTGCTAGTCATTGCAGAAACTACTTTTCGAGGTTAAAAGAAGGACAAACATCCTATCCAGTTAGCAGTAAATGGATAACATTTAGGGCCCGATTATGAAGAAATGTGATAAAACACAAACGTAAGCATTTTATGTTTGCTCCGTCCCCTTCATGTTGTGATTTTGAAGGGTGCCTATTATGAAAGAGATTATCTACATCAATATATTTAGTAACAGGAGCTCTGAGTGGGATCTCAGATTCACATAAAAATACAATACAACAACTGTCATGCACTGTTAGGGGTGCACTATTTATATTCTGCAATCCTTTAGAAGACAATGAGTGCAGAGGATAATGTGTGTCTAATGCATTTACAGGAAGCTATCAGGGTAGCAGAGTTCCACTGGGGTGATAGACAAATAATCTATTTTATAATAACATCATCAGGCAAGTCCAAATGTGTCAGGTCTGGTCACACAGCAATAGGAACTAAATGCCAAGAGGCAAGCAATTTTGTAATTAACAGTCCAGACAATGACATTTAGTTGAACCCCTACATGACAGTACAAGTGTAGTGGGAAATATAGTGTTACCAGTAGGATGATGTTATTGGGTTAAGTCCAGTGAAAGGAGTGACTCAACATTTGTGAGGAATATGCCATCAAGGATGATAGCTGGGCTTATAACTTAAAAATGAAGACATTCAATTGGCATTGATGAAATTTAATGTTTTCTTGTAGCTAGATTTTAACCAGGCTTAGAAAGTAAAGGCCAGTGGCTTATCCAGAGACACTTTCACTGTGCCAACAAAGCTGTTAGGTAATTCAAAAATGAATAGAGAATGAGAAAGTCTATACAGTACACTACAAACAGTATAATTTCAAGTCACAAGTGCAGTAGTACAGTACTTGATAAAGTTCCCTTTTTATTAACCACGAAATGCATGTCTGAAGTTATTGGTGGGCTGTGATTGTAGAATGAAGATAAAACTTCTAGAAGACAACTGTTTCAGTCATTGTTTTTAATGGTATAGATGTCATTGAAGTTAACAGGGTCTTGCACTGAATAGGTACCTTAATGCTCTAACAGGGTATTTACTGTAATACACCTTCATTCAGATTTTGACAACTTGTATGATATGTGCTTGCCCTTGTCTTCAATTAAAATATATTGGTTATTTCTTAACCAGGGGTGAAATTTTGTCGGTACTCACCAGGACTCATTTCACTGGTACCGGGACTTACTTTATCTGCTTTTCACCCAACGTGCATGCATTCCATCCACTCTTATGCAGTCCACTAGCTTTCCATTTGAAAACAGTTTGGTTTCATAAACTAAACAATCATTAAAATATTTTCAAAATTAACTCATGGCAATGGATGATCTATTTACCTAAATTCTTGGCAGCAAGATCACAAGACGTTATTTGGCAGCTTTGGTGCCAATCATTATTAAACCAATCGGTCAGCCTCAGCTATGATTGGTCAATAACATTGTCCGAATATTGCACTGTCGGTACCCTCCCAATGTTGACTACTAATTGTTTAAGAAATAGAAAGTAAAAGATTATAAGTGACTAGAAGCTCCTTTATACGGTACCTTTAAGTACTATAAGTCAGACATACAATCAATTCTAAACTTCACTGGGAGGCAGTGCAGTGAAGCCAGCACCGGTGTTATATGGTCTCTTTTTTGTTCTGCTGAGAAGCTTAGCAGCTGCATTCTGCAAAAGCTGCAGGTGATTTATGGCGTGACCGAGAAGCTCAGCGAATAGAGCATTGCAGTAGTCAAGTCAGGAAGACACAAAAGCAGGAATTAGTTTCTCAGGATCAGACAAAAAGAGAAATTACCTAATTTTAGCAATGTTTCGCAAATAGTAAAAGGACACTTTGGTGACATTGCGAATATGCAACTCAAGGGATAAATCAGAGTCAAATAAGACCCCTAGATTTGTCACTTCCGTTTTTATGTTTGTTTTACTTTGTTGCTTCTAGTTGCTGATGAGAACCCAATAACAGAACATTTGTCTTATAAGAGTTTAATTGTAACAAATTGTGGAATTCATTTTCACATTTACTGTGATTACAACGTTTGGTGAAACTGCCTCCCATGTATATATCTTCAGAACAACATCAGTGGTTTGCAAGGGTGTGTTTTTCAACATTGTCTCGTAGATTTTAGTTGAAATCAATGAAACTGCAGCCCCTGTGTCCAATACGATTTTCAGTGGTTTTCCTTCTATTACCAGTGTAACACAAATAGGGTCTGTTTCTTGCACATGCAATGCTAATTCAATATCAGTATCATCACTAGAAACTCTGTCCGTTTTGATATGATGCACCCCTCTCTTCTGAAAATGAGCAGACTGTGCTTTTTTTTCCCTTATGTGCCCTCTGTCTATCAAGCTTTTTTGACTTGCACACACGTCCTATATGACCTTTCTTGCTGCAATTTCGACACGCCTGATCTTTAAACCACCAATCATTGTCATTGTAATTGTCCTTTCCACAACGTCCGCATGTATTAGCCTTTCTAGTAGAAGAAATGGATAATGTATTTACCTTCAGGGAAGCGCTGAGGTGCTGTGCCTCCCGTGCAGCTGTTTCCATAGACACAGCTATCTTCATTGCTTTCTTGAACATTAATCCCAGCTTCGATAAAAGACGCATGATGCATCTTGTATGACGTCACTTTTTAAACCACATAAAAATCTCGTAATGTGCCATTTAGGTTATTGTCAAACTCACAGCATTCTGCTGACTTCTTTAAAGCAGCCAAGTACTGCGTCTCGGACTCTCCTTCTTCCTGATTCCGTTTATGAAAACGAAACTTTCAGTGATCACAACAGGCTTGGGGCAGAAATGCACCTGCAATGCTTCCACTATTTCAAAGGTTTTGTCACCCGGCTTCTCCGGCACTATGAGGCTTCTTAAAAGAGTGTATATGTTCCTCCCCATTACACTTAATAACACCGTGTGACAGAAATACAATGATTCTTGGTGGTAAGTCTCCCTCCCGACGTGTGAAGGAGCTAAGCAGCGAGAACAGAGTTCTTTGGACAGGCTGGTGTGACAGTTCTTTCCCCGGGTCAGGTTAATCGGCCAGTCTGGAAGAAGGCGAGAGTCCGTTGCAAGAACATATTGACTCGGAAGGGAAACAACGTAGCAGATGTAGATTGGAGAGGCGGTTGCTCTAGTTTACCAAGAGGTCATGCGTGACAGCATAAAAGGGGATGGAGAATTGTAATCTGTTCCTTTGCATTGGTTTGTAGTGAGTAAGAACCAAGAAGGACAGAAAAAGTGAGAATATTCTGAAATCATGAGTGTTGTTTTGTTTGTTTGTAATTGTCTCGTCTTGTCTTATACGTTACCAGACAGTTAACACAGTTCCAGAGCTGTCGCTAAGGGCCAGCACGAAACCAGACAACACTGCACCTTTGTCACTAATATAAACTGGTAATACCAACCACTAGCACTACTGCACGCATTCAGGACTGTTAACCGTGTTTGTATTATTGTGGGACGGATATTGTTTATTATTTCGGACTGTCTGTTCTTGTATTATGTACCCTGTGCTTTACACACTGGTGTGTATTGTTGGAGAATTATTGTTTGGTCGCCAGACCTGGAAATACAAAATAAAAACATTTCCAAACTGGATTATAATGATCTCTTTCACGCACTGCATCACTCCTGCACCTGTATACAATCAACCACTTTGCCACATACCGCCACTTGTTTGCCTTCAGTTATATAATTTGTAGCAACAAAGTGCTCGAATCATTCGAAATAAGTTGTCCACTGCTCCACACATCAAAAACATCAATAGGTCCTATGGTAGCTGCCATTTTTTCCTTGTCTGTACTAGCCTCTTAATTCAGTAATGTAGAATTTCAGCAACCAATATTTTAAGCTCAGTATGTGATGACTTTAGGTTCAGTATGAAAGTCCTCATCACCACCTTATATTATGTACCACTGGACCTGTCAATATCATAAACTAGACACAATTACATGGAGCTGGGCTGTTGAACAGAATCCATTTTATTATACTCTTAACCTATTCGCACATACACATATGCGCAGTTCAAACATAACATTGTTCAGCCCCCATGCGGTAGTAAACAGCAAACTGTAACACTGTACCATTACTTTTTTCTGGATGGACAGAAACACAACAGAGAAGCACACAGAATATATCATTGTAGGATAAGTAATAAGTAAAACAACAACAGGGAATCTAAGGCTATCATTATAGCATGGGCAGGCCTTGTTGTAGGTGAGTACCCAGGTCTGGAAATTTATCATTTCAGAGGATACTACTATGGAGATTAAAATGGCCAAGTCAAGTACATCATTTTTTTTTTATAATCGTGCTGTCTGTTACATTAAACATTTCAGTCCCTATTGTGCACTGTTCGACAAAGACCTTTCTGCATCATTTATTTGTTATAGCATTTTTTTGTTATAATATCACCTCTTTTTTAGGATATCTTTAAACAAAACTCTCTCTCTACAACAGTTACTGCATGGTGTAATATTTCTTAATACTAATCATTTAAGATTAAACTTAAGTGTTATATTACAGTACATGACTGAATGATACATGCAGAGGGGTACAAAGCTTTCAGTATTTCCAGCTTCTTTCTTTATGACGAATTGATAATATTTTATCATTTTTAAGGCTTAGTTTGTGTTAAAAAATTATCGTGTGCCAATATCTATACATTTTAGAAGTACTTGCACGTATGAGTACCTGTACTTTTTTGTTGAATTTCACTTCTGTTCAGAAGTTCAGATAAATCTTGGGATTACAAAAAGTAGGACAGTAGCATAATAAACTAGTGTGTCTAAATTCCAAAACCAAACTCAATCAAAAGATGCACTAACTCCCTTTTACATCCTTGATTTTGGTCCTGAAAACATATTTTTAACTTTAAGTTTATTTTATATACTGAGATGCTAATTAAAGCTGACTTCTGAAATTGTTATATTGTTTCTTGTCAAACTTTTAAAAGTTTATTTTCGATGAATAATGCAGACAAATTGGAAGATCTGAATCACTCTCAGAAGATAAAAAAGTTGGAAGATAAAAAAAAAAGGATTTACAGTTTAGACATTGCATAAAATAATAGGCCAGGTACGACAGAAACTAGTTTTAAACACATTCAGTTTGTCATGCCTTTACTGCCATGGAAATGCTAGGGAATGAACATTTGTCACATGTACCGTGTGCAAACAATATTCAGAGAATGAAAGACTTAGGGTTATATAGTTTTTAGGTGATTTGTGATGAATTTCTCCATGCTTGGGACAGGACATGAACCTGTGCAATATTGCTGCACTAAAAGATCCAGGCTTTATTAGCGCAGCAGGACACCTTTATACATACATGCTTAGATGCACCAAGAACCATTTCCTTTGTGTTCAAAGTTGAATTTCTGCCTGCTTAGTGTCTGTTATTAGGTATTTGAGTTGTTGATCAATTCATTTTTTTGCTTTTTGTTTTTGTTTTTTTCTGTTTACTGTGGTTTATGGTGGCCATATCATTTTTGAAATATGTATTTCACTTACAAATGTTTGATTGTAAAATGTTTTTACTAGTACTGAATTCCTAGACCTAGATGTAAAACAGTATATTTATTTCAGTAGCTTTTTTTCCTTTTTTCCAAAAGAGTACTTAAAGACAAATACACTTGCCATTGAGTTACATTGTTGTTCTCTAGAACACATTTTACCTATGGAATCCTAACTTTAATAGTAGTTATTTGTTCTTAAATATATTATTCATTTATTTTGTTGTTTCAGTAAAGAACCCAGTCAAGATCATCCTAAATCTAAGGTAATATGCTGTTTGTTTGTTTTTTGTTTGTTTGTTTGTTTTTTTTTACTAGATTTAAGCATCAATGCAAAGTTCATTAACAGATAGTTAATTGACCACAGCAACACTTTCTTTAGCTGAGTGGAGCACAATTAATGAAAGACATGGTAAAATATCTACAGGTATTGACTGCTGCAGCGGATATTAATGCTAAACATTCATGTTTTTCTCTTTTCACTTAGAATTCTTCCTGTAATAATTCGGGAGATTCTATGGAACACCTCACCCACATCTTGCTTGAGCAAAAATCACCTGCATTACAAAAGAATCATACAAAAGAGAAGCAAGAAGAATATACAATACATTACTCAGTAGTTATTGACCTAAAAACTTATGTTTAAAAAAGAATGTGATGAAACCACTTTGAAGAATAGTGAAATGAAACATTCAGACAAGAACCATATATGTGCACTTTTTAATGTACACACACACACACACACACACACACACACACACACACACACGTGTATGTGTGCGTGTGTGTGTGTGTGTGTGTGTGTGTGTGTGTGTGTGATGAAAACAGTTGCCTTCCTGGATATTTGTTATCAGGAAGCTAGATAGATAGATTCATAGATTTAAAAAAAAAAAAAAATCACTTAAAATCAAACTTAGAAAAGGGCAGATTTTTTCAACCAACAGAATCTTCTGAATGTTTTTTTGTTTTATATTACGCTATATTATTGCTTTATGTTTTTTGTAGAATATAGTTTTATCTAACCTGGGTTTACACCAAAACAATATTGTTGTTCAACAAGTTGCATTAGACGCATCTACACATTTTTTATTGGTTGTGGTGGCCAACTGCAGAGAAACTTGAAAACAACCATTCAGAATATGGTACAGGTCAAAGCTGCATGTGCTTTTGCCTCAAAAATGGATACATTATATTGTAATGAATGTAATATGACTGTAAAAGAGTCTGGCTGCTTAAGTGGAGCAGAAGGACATGCCTTGACTATGTGCATGCATGCACCTGGAACCGTCGCACATTTCAGCTCACAAGTGCTCACTTTATTTGCAACATGATGAGCTTCCATAATGCCTTTTGTGTTGACCAAGCTTATCATGTTTGACATATTTGGGTAACACTTTAAGTTAAGGTGCTGCTTATAAACATTTTATAAATATATAATATATGCTTAATAACTATGTTATAGAGTGAATTTAATTATAATTCGATTATTTATGTCTACCAAATATTGGCCACTTTATCGGAACCTGACTTAATGTCAAAAATTTTCCCCTGTCAAAACCTTGGTACTTAACATGAAACCTTACAAATTGTATATCAATACATATACATGGATATACCATAAATAATGGTATTTAATACTCTCAACGTATGAGATATTGCATCATATGTGGTGTGGTTGTGGTGTGTGTGTGTGTGGTATATTTATATATATATATATATATATATATATATATATATATATATATATATAATAAAGAGTACCTTAATATAAAGTGTTACCCATGTTTGTTTAGTTCATGCTTGAAATCTTAAATACTTTTTTTTTTTCGCTTTTTCTTGCATGTGTTTTACTTCAAAATGTGTACTGAATTTGATTTTACTGTTTTTACCTACAATGATCTTTTCTCAATTAAAAGATTGGGGTTTTGGGGGTCCCTGAGTGGCTCAGCAGGTAAAAGCCGGTGTGCTGAGTGAATCATATAGAGAGGGGAGTGCAAGTTAATTGCCCTGGCGCTCCTGTGGGTTGGGGAGGTAAAATCAAGAGGGACTGAGTCACCTCACAGCCCTAATTGACCAGGCACTGGGATCAGAGGATGCCCACTTCTCCTGAACTGCTCGTCTGCCTTTTAAAGAATTTGAATACTTTCACTTTTTTTGTAGCTTTCAATTTTTTGCTTTTAAATGTTTTAAATGTATATTTTTAAATTTGTCTAAACATTTTTTTGCATATACCAGTACTGTATTTCTTGTCTTAAGTTTAACTTGTTTTAAATAAAATGTAATAAAATCAGAGCATTATAAAAGAGTAGAACTGAAAATGAAGTATTATTAGTTTTCATTTTAGTACTATGTGCATATGAGTGCAGATGTTTAAAATAAAAGTCTTTAATAAAACTACAACTTGCAATTGTGCTTGTATTTGTCCTAACGTTTCAATTCCAGGGGAAATGAGTCTAAGTATACGTTGGATTCACATTTAAGTTTGGAAATGGACAGGATAGGACCAAACCACATGATGACTTTGTCCTGTTGAATGTGGATGAGGCAGAAAAAAAGTTTTGTAAAATACGAACACACCCATTCCAATAGATTTTCTATTTGACTCCAATTTAAAATTGTGATTGCAGCTCCCTTCCAAAATAGCACCCGAGTCACTCTGCCCTGACTTCTGTCTAATTAAGCCTGCACAAATCCTACAAATACAATTACCAGGCTACATGACCCACACAATCCACAGTCCCTGGGAACACCCCAAAAATGGGAAAACAATAGTCTAGGTAGAACACCCACTTCAGAAAATCAGTGTGTTTAACTCATACTAAATAATACTTATGCAGAATACTTCAAACTAATCAGGTGATGTGCAATGTAATTTAACTTACCTCCAAAGATAGTCCAAGTTGTTAAGTTAATCACACTTGATTACATTTACATAATTGAATACAGAAAACATCAGACAATAAGTCAATTACTTTTAATTTCTATACTGATAATGATCTTTGGATTTCATCACGTCCCCAAGAGTATCATTGTTTTCATTAATATTTTCATTAATCAAAGCATGAGGCTGTGTTGTGTATTCATTCATGCAGGAGAAGCGCGACAGTAGTAATGGTGTCACCTTACAGATTATGTTATGTGTCATAACCTTCCATGGGGGGGGTTGGGGGGGCCTATTTTATAAACTAAACTGTGATGGGAATGAATAATGGTAATTGTACTTTTGCAGACCTCATTGTGCTACAATGTATTGTTTTGGATTGTAATGTATTGGAATATAGCAGTTTTTTGAGCAATTCGCAAATCTTGTTTGTGCATCTCAAAACAGTCTGCGCATTCACTACCAATATAGCAACTGCACACAACAGCCAAGCGAGAATGCAGAATGATGGGCAGTCACCATTAGTAATGGCATTACCCCGACAAGCTGCTATCATTGGTGTCGCTACAGTATGTACCGATATGACAGCAGACGAGACCACACAGTATATCATGCACACATAAATACAGACCATTCAAATACACAACTGGCTCCATAGCTAGGAGTCAAGTTTTCAAATGAATGAAATGATAACGCCACTGTTTTATTGAATGTGGACAGTATTGTATCACGAGGAAATACTATATAGGTTTCTTTAAAGGCCAGCTGATCCGACATAGCTGCATGTTTTTGAAGTAAAATTAAAAAAAGGCTTTTGATACTGTCTTTTTTTTCTGAATGATTTTTTTTATATATAAGTCATGTCGTGACAAAGTCTACTGTGGTAGTGAACTCTCTGATTTGTAAATGTAACGAGTTCATGCACCTGCAAATTAAACATCAATCAAGCATTTTTATATACACAATACACAGAAATGCGTTATGTTATTCATTCTACTCATCCATTTGAACATCATGATTAAGCCCAGTTTGTAAGGTTTTGAGTTTCGCCAGAATGGATTTTTTTCGTTATAACTTTTTTTCTTGTAAGAATAATAATTAATTCTAAATACGCCCCTAAAATGTTAATTGTAGCCTACTGTGATTTCTCAATAAATGAACAGTCTCTGTACAATTAGCAACATTGACATTCAGCAGACTGGACAGCTGCATAAACGGTTAGAAATTTTAGTTAACAAAACTGTTTGTCCCGCCTCAGATAACTTATGAATGGACTGCTGCAGAGAAAATAAAGGTCTTTGATTGGTTGATCGTATCACCGGTCTGGCTTTCGGAAAACATAAGCATGCCTTTCACAGCAAGAGTGTCCTGACAGTGATTGTCTCTCCGAAGTGCAGCTGCCCACCCCTCACCCGTAATACACAGCAATCTATGGAATAACCAAATAAAGCAATGGGCCACAAGATGGGTGTATGACGTATTTATACACTTAATTTACAGATGTGTAACAACACACAGCAAAGATAATAGGCAGGACCCCCCTCCCCTCTTCATCCTTCTCTCAGTCTTCATTTCTATACTTTGGTGGCAAACGTTGGATGGTGATATGCCTATGGAGCAGTAAAGAACACGTATAACTGTAAATGTAAACACACTACCACTGTCCATCATATCAATAAAGTGATAAAACACATAACTGATCTACCCATCGGAGTGTCGTATGGGATGGGGGGGGGGGGGATCTGTACTATTGTACGTTTGTACTATTGTACCCAACTCCAAAGTGGACTGTTACTCTGACACTATTTGAGCCAGCAGTGCACAGTTATTGGAACTAGCGCATCGCAATTATTGTCCAGATACTGGTATATTCAGACGCATTAGGGCTTTCGTCCAATTCAAATTTGATTGCGCTATGTGCATATTGAATGTCCACCTAGAATACATTTGCACATACCGTATTAAGGAACAGAAGGAAGGCAGTGTGCTGGACAGAGGTGAGTGCATGTTTCCACACACTTCTGTTGGGCATGGCAATACGCTATAAACCTCACTATGATATGAATATGTTATATGTTATGGAAACAAAAAAAAAAGAGGCTTATTGCTTGTATGTTTTTGCTGCAAATTGACCATGATGATGCAGTATATAGGTTTGCATCACCATCAACTTTAGGTAAATTGGATTCGCTATATCTTGCAGTATTGCGGTACAATACAAATACAAGATTTAATACTCATCATTGTATATTATACGATTTGGTAGGCTGGACTTCTTTGGCTTTACGCAGGTTGAAGCACTGGTATATTCTGATATATAAGGTGTAACAGGGAGAGATCTGTGCTGACTCTGCTGGCGTGTTCACGGGCTGCAGGAAGAGGGCGGCAGTCGCCCAACAACCGCCTGTGAGTCATGGCAGTGACACGGGGAGGTGGGAAAGTGTGTGTGTGGACTTTCCCCCTCTCTGAATGGCCGAGAGGCGGGTCTTGAGTTATTGTCGGTCCTATAAAATAACGCTCTGTTGTTTCTTCAGGTCTGCCCACTTAGACGCGCTAAGAGTGCGGACGCTTTGATTCGGGACCGGGAATCAGCCGGGAGAAAAATAAAGAATCACAGCGAGACAGAGAGAGAGAGAGAGAGCGGGGAATCCTTGGGCAGACCCCGGCGTATTGTGAAAGAGCAGGCTAGATAGCCGATAGAGTAGGACGGTGATCCGAGTCGTGCGGGTAGCAGCGACCGGGATAACGCTGCTAAGTGCAGCACCTTTTATTTGTAGTTTTATTACTGTTTTATTTTCCCTTGTTCTTTTCGCCTTCTGTTTTCATTATTATTTCTTTGAGCACCTGCGAGTGCCCTTCCTGTTCACGTACCAGCTATCATCGTTGATAGGCAGCCCACGGTCAACAGTGCCCTCTGCCGGAAAAAGTAAGAACTGTCTAAAAATAAAACTGGGCACCTGTGTAGTGTTTTCAAGTACACCTGTCTGTCTCCTAGTCAGTGAATTACCCACACCCCTTCCACATAAGGCTATTCAATGTAAATTATATGAATATACTTATTTAAATGAATACCTTATAGCTTCCCATAGCCTCATATCTCATTCTTTTTTGCATTTTATCCCAAATGTGCGTACTGAGGCTGGTAAAGGATCCTTTGCTTATTATGCCCCATGGTCCTGGAATGAGTTCCAGTCCAAACTAAAGCTGCAGACCCAGATATCTTTATTGCAATTTAAGAGTAAACTGCATGATTGTGTGACTGAGAGTTGTAATTGTTTTAAATAGTTGACTACTTTTGTGTGTTTTGATTATTGTTTTAAATGTGATTTGCCTGTGTCTTAATTGTCTTTTATTGTGTGCTTGTTCTTGTTGTCCGACTGACTTGTTGCTAACTGCTTGGCTTGCAAAAGAGGTTTTAATCTCAATGTGACTACAAGGATAATAAAATAAATATATATATATATATATATATATATATATATATATATATATATATATATATATATATATATATGGTATTGACTGTTAATCTACTAAAAAACTTAAGGTAAAAAAAATAGGAAGATATTGCATAGTCGGCAACCAGTTTGGGGTCATACAAGTACTAATATATTTGTGCACAGTTTTTGCAAAGGCTTTGTTGGGCACACAAGCCATTGTCTTATATATTATAGATCATAAAATGATGGCTCGTGTGTCTAGAAAAAACCTGGTTTTCTGAGTAAGGTGTCTAGAAGGGCGAGTATTCCGATATCCTTATACTAAGTGGGTATTCGGTAACACGTTTTCAGAATACTGGTATTCAGAATACGGACAGATTCATTCGGAATACCCTGTTTACATGGCACGCTACCCACGTTTCCCATTGTTGCCTGTTTGTAGTCAGTACTGGAATGGTTGTGTGCACGGAGTTAACGCAGTCCTTTTACAATCCTTATTCTGCATGTCACAAACCTGGTTTTGTGCTTGGCGCATTTCTTCGAATATACCAGGATCACGCATATTGTCGGTCACTCCCCCGATATTACACGATGGATACATGTTATTTCTGCACAGTGCAGAATGGATTGTGACGTGCAAAAGGACGTTTCCAATATGGTAACTTGGCACAATTTCCGCACAACGGCTATTTGCGACACGCAAACCCCTCTGCACGGTGTGCAAACCTTTCGAAAATCGGGCCCTATACATGTAATGTGCATCACAACAGAGTGAGGCAGTACATTTAGATTTATTGCTCACTACTTGTGCGCTAACTCCAAATGTAGTGCCCTTTCATAAATGAAAACCAATGTGTGTTAATTGGGCATTATTTAAGTTGTGTGGAGAGTTTATATCTCACTCTGATAGAGGAAGTTACCTAATGAGCATTCAATAAGAAGGGTGCACGAGGCAGCTGTTAAATGCCAATGGAAAGCATATCAACTTATTTTTGCTCATTCAAAATCCAAGCAGAGCTATCATGAGTAAAGTATTAACTCTTTCTCTTATTAACAGACTGTAACTGTGTTGCTGTAAAATACAGCTCATAATACCAACCCTACAAAGCACTGTGTTACTAAGTTGCCTAGTCCTAGTCACTCTATTCAAGGCACACAGTCCTCTACAAGGATCACACAGTGCAGAAAAAAATTACTTAAATGTAAGCACTCACAGTTGATTATTCAAAGATTTTTAAAATCCAGCGTTGTTTTCTAAATATTCGTTACGGATCTCATTCGGGTTAATACAGAGCATTAAGTTTGCTGAGGTGCGCTGAGTCAAATCATTAAAGAATGGTAGCAGCAGCTATCACCTAGCTCTACACGATCTGTCAGTAAAGTTAAAAGAATGCAGAGCATGTCTTGTTATAATGTTCCTCAGCAGAATTTTAATGGTGGAGTTGAAAGGAAAATCAGACACATTCCCTGAATTTAAATGATGTTACCTGATCCAGGGTATTTCTAGCCAGGGCATGATGTAAGGATTTTTTGGGTGAAAAGGTAACATGATTTTGCTTTCATTATATTTTGTAGTAGTGCATTATTTCTGTTATGGTTGTGGCTGATATGACAGAATAACAAAGTATGTATGAAAGTAACATATTTGTTCCATGCCATTGATTTAAATAACACATTACATGTGTCATTATATTATATAAAATAAAGCCACTATGACTGAATAACACGTTGACCAGAAGCTCATAACAAATATGTATTACTTTTCTTGATCTAGCCTTCAGTAGTCATGACTACATAAGCAATACAGTATGTGAGGAACTTGTGTTCAAGCAACGTTTCCTAGATTAAACGAGAGAGGTTATGAATAAATAATATTTGTTTTCTTAGCCAATCAGGGAGCAGAACAAATAATTGGTTTTCTGAGCCAGGGTGTATTGTTTGTATACATGCTATTATGCTATTATGTTTGTGTGTTTGTTTTTCGTACTTGATTAAATTAGTTTACTTGAAACTAAACATGCCAATTCAACATATTTGAGCTTTATGATTCAGTTTAAAGCAGCACAGTGTTATCTAATTAATTAAGCTTTACATGTATCTACAGTACCGATATGAAGAATGCACCTAACATGTCACATAACCAACAGCTCCCACGCTAATGAATAATTAACTGTTTACAGCCTATTGAAGCAGAAACAAAAATCATTCTAAAGGTATGTGAGGAAGTGTGGTGTCCTTCGTCAAATTACAAATGTAAACAATTGTAAATATATTATTTATTGTGTGTTTGGGAAAAATCTCTGCAATTCTGTAGTTCGCCTCCAACTTCCATGCTAGCAAGCCATGTGAGAATGTGGATGGACTGTGTTAAACCTGATCTGTTTGAAGGGGAGCTGAAAAGCCGTGTGAGAATGTGACCAGGTTAAACTGGATAATTGACTGGCTATTTAAGCTGGCCATTTGTATAAAAGCAGAGTTAATCATTTCGTAAGGGAGTTTCAACCGGGACTCCCAAGACCAAGGTCTCTGTCCTGGTTACCGAGGTAGCTTTAGCTTGGGTGGTGTGTGTTTTGTTGCTGCTCTTGGAACTTTTTCCATATGGAATTTTTGTTTATTTTGTTTAATTATTGTGACTAAAACTTCACCACTGGGCACTGTGAAGCTGCCCTTCCACAAGATATAAAACTAGCAAGAAACTGAAGGAGAAAAATAAACAAAAAACATGGCCCACTCTGTCTTACTGTTATTTATTTAAAGGAATTGAACCTTCTGCCAGTACAACAAACCTTTCGGATGTCTCTCGCATGACTAATTCATTTATTGTGCAATTTCCATTCCTGGCGTGTAGTGTATAGAATTGGGCGAGACAGCAGATCTGACACTTTGTTAGTGGACTAACAGTGCCCAGTGTTGACAGGTTCTTCTGTACCAATTAATGCAACAGGCCATTCTGGAGACAGGCTTCACTGCAGATTTCTGTGGTGGTAATCTTTCAGTAACGGTCACTCGTTCATCCAGAACAATATTAAAAACTTCCAGACTAGTCAGAAGGTCCTGGCAGATCATGCTAACACTCTACTTGCAGTGTTATGATGGTGATTATAAGAATATGATTTTAAATTCCAATACCAGGCTAACTACAACAGAGCTTTAGTAGTGTAATTTAGAAAATAAAATGTTCACTGAATTTCTACAGAATGCTAATGTTTCAACCCCCTGCAGGTATGATTAGTAATAATAATATGCAGCAGCTCGGAGCTGCATTAGCTGCATCACTGGCCCACATTTAGACCTGAGGAAATGTTATTGTTTACCTATTTATGCATTCTGTAGGTTATGCATTGCACTTAGCAGACAATTGGTAAGCTGTAGTGATAAAATACTGGCATGCTGTGCAATTATGTTTTAATCTGGTGTTTTATTATCCTTGTTTTTGCATTTAAAATAATACTTCTGGAGTTTAAACTTAAAAATAACATAACTATACAGCATGGAGTCTTCAACTCTTCTTGAGTGATGAAACATTGCCTATATTATATGGATGGAAAGAATGCATCAGCAAGAACAGATATCTATTCACATCATTAATGTTAACAATTTACAATGAAATACTATAGCATTTATTGGCAGGTGTTCTTTAGCTAGATACTAGCTAGATGTTTGAACAAAGCAAAGATGACTTTAGTTGCAAAGTTGCACATTTAAGGTAGTTGCTCCCCCATGTGGTTATGTAAGGAAAATATTTGGGTCATAACTAGAAGCAGTCTAAATCTGGGAAAATATAAAAAAAAAAAACCAGCAGAGATTTTAAGTAGATGTCTGCTTAGTGTTCTGCGGAGAATCTTGTGTGTTTAGTGTTTGTATTAATAATGGCTCATAAAAATGTAAATCAAGTAAACATAATCATATCAAACAATGTATAGGTTAAGTCCACTTTCAATATATATATATATATATATTATATAATATATATATATATAATATCTATATACTATATATATATATATAGCTATATATATATATATATATATATATATATATATATATATATATAGCATTTGTGTCAAGTTATGGGCCTATATTGGAGGCTTTGTGGTCCAGTGGTTAGAGCAAGGAGCGTGTTACCAGGAGGTTCTCAGTTCAACCTCCTTGTGCTCTGTCCTGAAAATGGGCCATGTTTGACAAGTCAGCTCTTTCAAAGTATTTAAGAAATCATGATACTTGCCACACACACAAATTGAACTTCTAGTATAATGATATGTTACCTATTGGTTACCATTGATGTTAATGTGACAGAGCTTAAATTTAGAAATAAATGCAATGACACAATAAAAAAATCCATATTGTACTTACGAGAACTCCTGAACCACTGCAGTTATCACACCCTCTGTAGTTTCTCCAGGTTATCCAATAAGAACAAAGACTATATATGCAATAATCTTTATATACACTGAGTGTACAAAACATTAGGAACACCTGCTTTCCATGAAGTAGACTGACGAGGTGAATCCAGGTGAAAGCTATGATCCCTTATTGATGTAACCTGTTAAATCCGCTTCAATCAGTGTAGATGAAGGGGAGACAGGTTAAAGAAGGATTTTTAAGCCTTGACACAATTGAGACATGAATTGTGTATGTGTGCCATTCAGAGGGTAAATGGGCAAGACAAAAGATTTAAGTGCCTTTGAACGGGGTGTGGTAATAGGTACCAGGCATGCCGGTTTGAGTGTGTCAAGAACTGCAACACTGCTGGGTTTTTCACGCTCGGCAGTTTCCCGTGTGTATCAAGGATGGTCCACCACCCAAAGGACATCCAGCCAATGGCAGGCCAGTGGTCAAAAATGGCTCTTTGATGAAAGAGACCAAAGGAGGCTGACACAAATTGTGCAGAGCAACAGACGGGCTACAGTTAGTCAACTGACAGTCCAGTACAACATTGGTGCCGAAAGACCCATAAAAGAATGCACAACTCGTCGTACCTTGACAAGAATGGGGTATGGCAGCTAACGACCTAACAGAGCTCCACTTGTTTCAGCAAAACACAAGAACCTGTGGTTGCAGTGGGCTAAGAAATGAAAACACTGCACACTGGAGGATTAGAAAAACTGGAATTGCCTGGTCTGATGAATCCCGGTTCCTGCTGTTTCACGCTGATGGGAGGACTAGGGTATGGAGAAAATCACATGAGTACATGCATCTATCATGCCGCATGTCAACATTGCAGGCTGGTGCTGGTGGTGTGATGGTGTGGGGTGTTTTTTCATGGCACACATTGGGCCCCTTGGTAAAAGTGGAGCAACGTTTGAATGCCACAGGATATCTGAACATCATTGCCAATCAGGTGCATCCCTTCATGGCAGCAGTGTATCCATCTGCTAATGGATTTTTCAGCAGGATAATGCCCCATGCCACAAGGCTAGGATTGTCCAGGAATGGTTCCATGAACATGACAGTAAATTCAGCTTACTGCAGTGGCCTGCCCAATCACCAGATCTCAATCCAATTGAGCATCTGTGGGATGAGATGGAACGAACTATTCGGAGTAGATATCCAGTACCAGCCAACTTGACACAACTGTGGGAAGCATTGGAGTCAACATGTGCCAACATCCCTGTGGAATGCTTTCGACACCTTGTAGAGTCCATGCTCTGACGAATTGAGTCTGTTCTGAGGGCAAAAGGCGGTGCAACTCAATATTAGGAAGGTGTTCCTAATGTTTTGTACACTCAGTATATATATATATATATATATATATATATATATATATATATATATATATATATATATATATAATATGTTATACATATTTTTTCTAAATCTGGAGAAAAAAAAATAAATGGTATTTTGTTAGAATGAATCAATTTAGCAAGGTTCACATGCATTTGGACAGCAATAATTGATGGAACAGCAAAATGTGGCTTCTAAAATATATTGTAAAAAACTGGCGGGAAGTGTTACTTTGTGTAGATACTTTTGGGAGAAAAAAAAAAAAGACAATAACCAGAACACAAAGCAGGGACCTACCAGGGCACCCAAGCTATCTCATTCCACACTGGCTGAGGTATTCCTACAAAACCAGGCCAGGAAACCAGCAGTAGTGACCACTTGAGAACTCCAGCCATGTTGTGGTGCCATACAGATAAGAAATGAAGATGTTATAATTTTATAATTTAAGTTTTTTGTGCCATCTGATACCAGCCATTCATTTTGAGGTGCCCCCCTAAATTCAAAGCACAGCACTTTAGGTTTAAATATACCTGGCTTGATTAGGGAAGGAATGGGGGAGTAACCCTTTAGTTCAATCTCTGTTGAGTTGCTTTTTGGTATCCAAAGGCTGAGATAAAGGTTAATTTATGCCATCCAGTGGATTATTTTATTGCACTAAATGTGGTAATACTTTGTTCTATTCAAATCCAGTTAAATTTATCAGTCACTCGTACAGTGCCAAACTAGATAAATACGAATTGTATTAATTTTTTTCTGAAAACCCAGTTACATGTTGATCAACAGTCAATAGATATACAATCTGTGGGTGCTTATGTGCATCGACCATTATACTGCCATTCCATACTGTATGACAAGAAGTTTACATTTTAATTGATCTCAGTTTCCAGGAATCACACAATAGGTGCTGTGGACAGTGACAAAAATACCTATTTGGTTGCATGCAGTCTGTTTTCTATGATGGAAGCAGTGCTGACGCAATCCCGGTCACTTGCGGTGTCCCTCAAGGGTCTGTTCTTGTGCCTCTTCTCTCAAAGTCTACATGCTTCTCTTGGGTCACCTCATCCGCCAACATAGCCTTATGTTTCACTCCTATGCAGATGACACCCAGCTCTACCTAAAACTAGACCCTGGATGTCCTTCTGCCATGGTCCGGCTCTCAGCTTGTACCCAAGACATCGAGGTCTGGATGTTTGACAATTTTCTTCTGCTCAACACTAACAAATCTGAACAACTTCTTGTAGGATTGAAAACTCAACTCAAGAATCTCAATATTGCTACCTTGAACCTCGGAAACTACTGCTTTCCCCCACTGTATGAAGCCTTGGTGTATTTCTGGATAGTAACCTCTCCTTTGAAGCTCAAATCTCCTTTGTAGTCAAATTCTCCTTCTACCACCTCTGAAACATCTCAAAGGTCTGTCCCTACCTTTCCCTGCCGGCTGCAGATACTCTGTCATGCATTCCTCTCGACTCGACTACTGCAACTCTCTCTATGGTGGTCTTCCGTCACGCACTATATACCTATTGCAGCTGGTTCAAAATGCCGCTGTTAGAATCCTTACCAGATGTAAAAAAACATGATCACACTACCCCCTGTCTTACCCAGCTGCACTGGCAACCTGTAATGCTCAGGATTACTTTCAACATTATCCTGCTTGCCTACAAGGCCCATCATCACACAGGTCCAGAGTATCTCTCCAACCTGCTGACCCATTATGTCCCTACATGCAAGCTGAGGTCCTCTGACTCTGGATTACTTGTTACACCCAAGCAAAAGTGCACCACACTCGGAGAATGCTCATTTAGCTTCATGGCCCCGACTCTCTCGAACTCTCTCCCAGCTTTAGTGTGAGTAACTCCTACAGTCGTTCACTTCAAATCAACTCTCAAAACCTACTTGTTCTCTCTTGCTTTCAATGCTCTTTAAGCCTGATATATGTTATTAGCTGTTGTCTAAATTGTTATTTCAGGTTTTTCACTCCATCTTATTCATATGATTCTGTATGACACCTGCATCCACAATGTTTAGAATTGTGGCCTTGTATTTAATGTATTATGCCTGTATTTATGTATTTGCATTGTTTTTTTTACTGTTTGTATTTAATGTACTATGCCCTATATTTCACTATATTCAATGTATTATGCATTGTTCCTCACTAAAGCACTTTGTGATAGTGGTCCACTATGAAAGGTGCTATATAAAATAAATATTGATTGATTTACTAGTATACTGTACCATGGTAAAACAGTAGAACTAATTTAATCTTTCTTTAAAATATACTCTTTTTAAGTCAGGTACTTGTGTAGGGTTCCTACTGTACAAATCTGATGATTTATCCCAGATTAATTTAACTTTATTTATCATTCCTGGTTTATTTGTAGAAAATGTCTATCTGTATGTTGGATTTCCCACAGTAAACTGGTTGATTTATAGGAGAGGCAATGTGAGAGCCAGTCTGGAGTAATAACCTTGCAGAACCAGTAAGAGCAGAATTTTAAAGCCTGGAGTGTTTACAGCATAAATGTAAGATAAGAGTTAGATTAAAGCAGCTCTGTAAAAGCTCATCTGCTACTAAAGTCCACAGTACCCACTGGAGACGTGCAGGATAAATGTACTGGCAAATTTAGCAAGAATATACTGCATCGTTTGTTAAAAACCGATAGTCAGTTCTCACTATCAATATTCTCAGAGAAAAATAAATGTAATATAAATATACATTATCTCAGTGGAGAAAAACTGATACAGTGTAATGAGTGTACACGTCCAAAATGTTAACTATATTTTTCTCATATCCATCAACCACCATATATAGTAATTAGACAACAAGAACCAGAAGAAGACTTTACCAAAGGCTATGTAAGAGAACAAGGCCTAAAATGTCCTTCCATTTCTATTGAGACCAGAGAATAAAAATTACCAGACACAACAAACAATTTAAAATCACAATAATCAGGTTTTATTATTAACATACATGTAAAATTATACAGACATCCACTACTACTAGAGTTTTTGCCAGTAACAGCTGCAGTAAAATATTATTCGCGCTGGACAGTTGCCGCGTGTCAGCCGGCAACTGTCCAAAGAGAGAGATGGAGAGGGGGGGGGAAAGGTGGGAGAGAGACAGACAGAGAAAGGGGAAGGGAAAGATAGAGAAAGACACACAAACAAACTGTGATGCCCACACACACAAAGATGGAAATCAGACTCCTGTTGCATAGCACTTTCATCCATTCCTAGCAACCATTACACATATTTAACTAATTCAGTTATCAGCAAGAAAAATAAATGATTGTTAAAAGTATATTACAAATACTAAAATGGTCAAAAATACCAGAAGTTAACAGTCGACATCTTGAAAGGGAAAGAACAGTCTTCTGACCTTTGACATTCATAAACCCATTTTAGTAGTAAAATGCAATATAAATGTTAATGCTTATAATTTTTTTAATGAAAAGTTAAAACCACAGCTAAACAACTCCTTTGAAAAACTTATCCCAGTAAGGACATAAAAATCAAACTTATCAGAGCTATTAACATACACAGAATGTTGAGTTGTAATGTAATTGCTTGTGTATTGCCCTTCATTATTGTATTGCCTTTGTATGCATAGTTTACCACTTGCTTCGGCCATTCTCATTTTTGCATCACAAAATGCCTTTATGGTTGTTCAATACAGTATTATTAAAATTTTTTCATTTACATATGGTATGAGTTATGCAATGAATTCCCAGTAGAAGTTTCTTTGTTCCAAACTGTTCTGCTGCACCCCACCATGTATAGCCAAACAACTCAGCAACTTCCTCTGTGACCTTGAAGCACATTGCTCCTTGCAATGAGTTCAGATCACCTGCAGTCGTTATCTTGTCTTATTGCTGGACTACACGTATACTCCTGAGCAATACACATGGCTATCTACAACACTAATAGCAATGCATCTCTATCTTAGGATGCCTAGGTGGTGACCCAGGTCTTGCCAGACATTGAAATACGTCCTTGTGGCAGAGCAAGCTCTGCCCTTTTTAAATTGGCAGGGATGGGGTTAATTTCCCCTACCTACCTGGGTTTATTATGTTCAGGTGGCTGGGGTTGATTAGGTTAATTAACGATCAATCAGCTCCCAGCCACCTGACATAAAAGGAGGCCACTGCTTCTCATCTGGGAGAGGGAGCTGAGGAAGCAAGGTTGTTTGTATGTTTGTATGTTTGTATGTTTGTATGTTTGTATGTTTGTATGTTTGTATGTTTGTAAATCCAGTTTGCTTTTTGTCTTGCTTTATTTGTGTTTAAATCCCTTAATTTTGGCCCTTGTGCCCTTTCATTTTTGTGTTTATTTATAATAAAATAGTTATTTTTTTGAACTATAGACTGTCTCTGGGCCTCTATCCACTCGCCAGCCTGCCACAGTCCTACATTCCACCAATGAGGGGCAAGTCATTCTGGGGTGCATCGTTTACATATGGTACATGATTGACCTGAATACTTGCAACATTGGGACCTGTAAACCCTATTGTTTGTGAGTGAAAAGTTCTGTATGGTCAGCTGACTGCTCCTGCTCCCTGTTGCAGGCTGGATGTCCCTCTTGACAGCATTTTTTGTCTCTGCCAAGGACCTGTTTCTCAATGCTTGAATTACCATCAGAATCAGCGACCACTTCATTTCAGAACCAACCTAGAAGAAAATCAAGCGATTTATTCTTTTGTCAATATCTTTCACATTGACCTCAGATGGTTTATGCTTCACTCCTTTATAACCACCAGAATGATTGCTGAATTCTGTTTTCTTTTTTTCAGAGCATATGCCCCCCCACCCCCATATGGGGATCATACTATAAAATATCAGTTTGCAACCATCAAGTTGGAATCGAAAACTAGACCTGCAGTGCCTCAGGCCTGTGCCAGTGTCTGTCTGTACTCTGAAAGTAACTCTAAAGGTTACTATCTCTATAGGTGTGGTTATCAGCATCCCAAAAGTCAGACAGCTGCTCAAAACAGCGATTTGTTTCCCATTTTAGGGTTAAGAAATTCACAAAATCTTTAAGGTAAGTGAGTGCTGCTTCCCTTTTATAAATCACAGATATTATACATTTGTTTCTCTGTTGGCAAAACAATTTCTCTCATTGCTCACAATAACCACACTAAATTATCCACTCCACTGCACATGGAATTCTAAGGAGAAATTCAATCCTCCAGAAGTCTTGCTTATCAGTGTAGCTAGCCATTATTACTGAGACAGTCTCTTTCTGAATCCTTATCTCTCTTGAGGCAAGATGCCCAAAGCACATACAAATGAAAAGTAGAATGTGGTGTTGCTCTAACAGTCATTAAACACAAAAATGCCAGCCCACGTTGTTGCATGGTCTGTGAGATACATTAAGTATGGATGAAAAGAAAGGTTCAGGTTTCTCAATGCACACACAGACATAAAAGTAAAATGTGTGTGTACCACGATTGAGAGAAAGGTTTAGAAATAAAAGCAACAGCCTTAGAAAAAAACATAAAAACAAAACTGTACAGCTCTAGTTGACAAAGGAGCTGCAAGGTTGTGTTGTGTGCTGGATGGACACAGAAGCACCAGTAAGTGTGCGCTGCAGGCCTATGGCAGCACTAATAACTGGTCAGATAGCTTGAGTCTGAGGCTGACTATAAACCCATGTCTCTCTTGATTTTAATGGTGCAGGCACTATTTGGTCTGTGTGCTGCTCTGCTAATTTTGCCTTGCACTTAATGGCTCCTTATGCATCATTACTTTGCTCTTTCAATTAATTTTCTTTTCTAAAATTTAATTGGATGTCAGCATTAAGTGTTGAATCGGAGGTTAATTTTTGTTTGTCTTTTTTGTTGTTTAATCTTGCACGCATTCTCCTGACACAAAGTTTTTTTTTTTTTTTTTTTTATCTGCACTTTGTAACTTATCTGCAAGCCCAGCAGTGCGGTAGCTCCTTTACTTTTTTCTCAAATTGGAGCTGAAACCAATCACTCAGACTGTTTTTATGTTCCATGCCCAAAATAACATTGTTTTTTTTTCCATGTTTATCATATACTTTGCTATAGTTTCTCTCATTTTCCTTAATAACGAAGACCAACTACAGCAAAATATGCTGCTCCTATTCTACTAGTTCTGGGACTCCGCTATCGAGCCCCGTACCCTCAGATTAAATTGTCCAGATGCTGTGCTCTGACTCTCGTGGCAATAAAAAACTGCCAATTTTTCTGCTCTTTACGGTAGCAAAAACTGTGGCACTTATACCCCCTAACAGCTCTCTTCAGCCATTGTTTACACAACCCATTTGTTCTCTCACTACATGCTTAAATCAGGGGTTGGTAAAACCAACACTATTTCCCTACCAACAGTAATTTGGTTATAATCATTATTTCCCAACAGGTTCTCAATATGCAATTCACTGTTAGTCCATTCTAAAAACCTGTTCCCTGTTCACTGCCTACTCCCGACTTCTTATTGAAATCGAATAACTGTTATTCTATATTTTTTTGTATCAGGGGCATTTGTGGTCTCCGAATTGTAGGAAAACAAGGCCTAATATTTTCGTAATATCTAGAGAGAGAGAGAGAGAGAGAGAGAGAGAGGGAGAGAGAGAGAGAGATACAGAGTGGGAAGATGGGAGAGAGAGACAGACAGAGAGAGAGGGACAGAAAGAAAAGATAGAGAAAAGGAGAGTGAGAGAAACACAGACACAAACACAAACCGTGATGCCCATATCATCAGGTGACTAATCATTGTTGAACTTGTATTTCTTTTTCTGATCACTTATTGGTATACTATATTTAGTTTTATTATTATTATTATTATTATTATTATTATTATTATTATTATTATTATTATTATTATTATTATTATTATTATTATTATTATATATACACACCTTTGATGTATAAACGTTTTTTTTTGTTTCAAAGAACTGTATGATTTATTTATGTTTTCACTTGTGTTTTTCTTTATTGATTATTTGTGATTTGAGCACTAATTGTTTCTGAGACATTTTCCCAGGAATCCCCATATTAACCATTTTGCTACTGCACACCGGCACGTGATAGGGAAACTAATAGGGTTGACGGTATAAAGGTAGCCAAGGCAAACACAAAAGGAGAAAGAAAAAGGGACAGAAAAAAGAGACCATGAACCAGACGCACAGGGGGAACGGAAAAAAAAAATCACTAACCAGGTGTACAGAACGAGACACAGAAGACAATATGATGACATGCAGAAGATACAACCAAGGCAGGAAGTGTAACACCTCAAAATAAATTAACAGGAAGAGAGAATGAAAGCAAGGACAAGGAACGGGATGAGAAGTAAATAGGAACACTGAAATGGATGTGTTGTTTTAAACTATTTAAAAGAAATTGAACCAAAATAAATTTGTTCTGTTTATTTTTTTAACAATTGTTGTTGTTTTTTAACCACTCTGCAGTTTCTTTCTGCATGCAAGTTTTACCATTGTTTTAAAATCAAACTCCCTATTTTTATTTAATAAAAATACAACTTTTAAATTATTTACCTGTGGTGTCTCCTGTTCAGTGCCTGAGGAGTGGACATAGACAAAGAACCTGATAAGGAAAAGCAATGGTTACAAGTAAACACTAATGATTATAGAATATTTGATATTATACTTGAGGTGTCCGGGAAGCATCTTTCCCCCACATACTCCAAAGGGACCTGATGCTCGCAGATTCTCCACCAGGTGGCGCAGTCTGCCTTCAAGTGGTGACACCCCCACACACAAGGATGGACACACTTCTATTGCATAGCACTTTCACTCATTCCTAGCAGCCATTTCATTCAGATAACAGCAAGAAATAGTTGGTCAATTAAATGATTATTAAAACTATATTACAAATACAATTGTCAAAAATACCAGATGTTACAGCGATTATTTCTTATTTGACCATGCATCTGTGTGGTTACTTAGTACTTTCTGCACAATTTTCTTATTGTTGTAATATTTCACATAGTATGGGTAATGTTATTGTTTATCCATTGGTTTAGAGTAAAAGTAGAGCACAGGTGAATATAAAAAATGGTATAGTCTGTTACGCAATGTAATTTATTGTAGGGCACACAACACTTTCGCTGCAAAATGGTCATGTGCACCAAACCTCTACACTAATCCTTATTGCCACTACCACACAAGGAAACAACCCCATTGCAAACCTGGAACGGCTACAAGCAGCTGACTCTGTTGCAAAAGCACAAATGCCCCTGCTATTCGCTCCGCCACCGCTGCACATCTCAGGCACACATTATGTTGACACGGTCTGTTATCTTTGACTCGAGATCCTAAGAGAGTACATATAGACTGCTTTGGCATAAGCACTTTATTTTTTCTACTCCTCACGTTAATTCAAAATGAAAGCATGCTCAAATGTTTTCTTGTTTTGCGATGCTGTTTCCGTTATGGCTTTGCAATGAAGTTGTTTTGTTTCAGAGCCTGAGTTAGCTAGCTCGTGCAAGAAAGCTGGTAAAACACAAGCTGGCTGAGAACATGGATGCAGACAGATAGGGCAGGTGGCCAAAGCACAGATCAACTTCACCTAGGGGAATATGGTTTTTAACTCTTTTAAACCATGTAACACTGAGGTACTGACTTGCAAATGAGCCTTCAATTATAAGTTGTCAACCCCTTTGTGTTTTACAGTGTGACGAACCCTATTTTTTTTTGTTTAAGGAATGGATCAGAGAGCATACTGACTTAGCATGTGTGGTTGTTGTTGATCAGAGAGCTAGCGACAGCACAGTTATATTTGCTGCTGCCACTTTATCCCCTTTTGAGACTTTTGTAGAAGTCTTAAGGATTATTAATAGTATGGATTAAGTTATATTGTTGCTAGGTAAACTCGGGTCTAACAGTAAAGGATGCTTCATTATTGTGCACCTGTCTCCTGTGTGGCCTTTTGGAAAAGGATCCAACACCATTGAAGGTTTGGGACCCCACCTTTTGGACCCTTTTCACTTTTCACTTTTTGATATTTGATGTGTATTTTTGAATGTGTCCTAAATATCCAACCTTTGTCATTTTAAAGCAGTGTTTATCAAAGTATTCTCTATTTCTCTATATGAAGTGTGATTAACTTTACTCCGTAGATTTCATACCAAAGTAAAACCTATGTAAAATGTTAAACAGCTAATGGCTTCTTTGGTGTGAAGAAAATATAATGTTATCCAAAGCCAACCAAAGGCTGGGGCTTTTTATACTCTGAAACTGACATATTAAAACTACCAGCACGTGTGGTTTCAGTAAAGGTTAGAAAAGACTTCCTGTACAGACACTCAACTGACATTTGCTACAATTGGGCAGACATGTCTATCAGAAGAAAGATAGTCTATGCTGTTTCTTTGCTGTTAATATGTATTGTTGAAGGTAAGTTTGAACAACATTTATGGAAATATTTTTATATTTATTCTGCTAATGATTAGCCTATTTGTAGTTCCTTAGCTGTTAATGTTTGATAACTATAATTCAATCACTGTTGTAGCAAGAAATGTAATAATGTAAGGCCTTCCTGATTGAAAATCCAGCAAGTTACATACAGCCTGTGCCTTGATTTTCAGCTAGTTCAGAAGACTTGGTGCTGATTCAAGAGCTGGTTTAGCTGGTCCAAGAAAAGAATTATACTTGGTGTCCCTAATGTACACAACTGCTAAATGTTAGTAACGTTATTTTTTCACTAACAAAACTTATTTTCAAAATTAATTTTACTAGTTTCTTTTTAGTACTAAAACATCTTTAAAAAAGTCTAGTTAAATAATAATAATAAGTAGTAGTATTGTTGTTTTTACGTTCTTACTAATGCTGTACTAATGTTGATTTTAAGTTCTCTTATTTTAATATTTCATTAATGAAAACTATCAAATTTGACCCACTTGGAAAAATGGTACAGCATTTCAATTTATATAGTACATGACAGAAAGTAGGGTTCACACAACCTTCTGATCACTAATTCTGGTCATGTAGTTTCAGTTTGTATAATACTGAGAGCAATGTATTCAAAATACTTTTTAAAACAATGAAGTGTAGGTGCCTACTTCTAGAAAAATTGTTCATCCCGTTGTAGCACAAATATCTCAAATCATTCAAAATGTTATTTAGAATAAAAATCTATTATTAGGTATTGTGATTTCATGATCAGTGTTCTAAATTCAATGTCGAAATTAAATAATTTCCAATAATAAAACAAAAAAATATCATTTTTAAAATCAGTCCTATCGGTGAATAAAACTTATGAAGAGTGCTGAGTTAAAAGATTACCTCAGGTCAGAAGGGTATAGTGACTATTTTGTTTGACTACAAAGTTGCAGTGAAAATACATTGTGATTATATAATTATGTTAATTAAAACAAAATAAACCCATTGTAAAATAAGTTTAGGTTGCTATTGCTATGATACTATATTGTATTATGATAATTGAGTGAAGCTCTTTTCCGAACAAATACCTTTATTACGCTCTTTGACACAAGAAATATTAAAAACAGTGATTTATTGCACTTATACAGTAAAATATAGTACTTTTCGAATTTTGCATCAGCGTGGATGAACCTAATTAACTAAATTTGTGAAAATATTAAGGGCACACTGTTTATTATTTTTCAATAAATTAAACTAAAGAAAGAACTGTAATAAAGTCCTTTCTTAGTAAGTCAGTTCGCTTCCCATCTATATGCAGAACAATGGAAACATTAGCCCTATTAGAATTATTTTCTGCAGTAAAGATAGACAACGCTCTTACCACATTGTGTGAACCCCATCCGTTTTGTTTAAGTAGCTTTAAGCTGTCATGTCACTGTTCATGCATATATTCAGGTTAGGTTTCTTCTATTGCTCTGTTCTGTCTTAGTTTGTGGTTATGCTTAGACATTGTTCTCTTCACTTCCTGTAATGACGGCTAGACAAGGTTAATTCTCACATTTTCTAATTTTGGTGGTGGTGGTGGTATTTGTCATACTGTTATGGGTCCTTTTGTTTTGATTTCATACCTTATATATTTCAGAAGGTATATGAGACTTGTGAAAATATATGTTTTCCTGTAAGTGTAAAACTCTTGCAGAGTTTGTATATTATAATTATAACCTTCTAATGCTGCAGTTGCCTGGACAGACAGCTAAACTACGGAACCAATAGCAAAATCAATCACCATAGGTTTGTCCTACTCAGAGCTAGTAGTTGAGCTGGCTCTGCTGGTTTTGCTTGACCTGATCTTGTGCCCTGTTCCAAATGCAAGAAAAATGACTTTCATACAGTGTTTTCTATTCACAGTCAAACTGTTTAGTATCACTCCGAAGGGACAAAGCAATGCTTAAATTAAGCAGAGGGTAGTTCATCAGTTTACAAATAACCTGGCAAAAACACACATTTTGTTGATAGAACAAACATTATGGTTTTGTCGTGGAAATTGAAGCATACAAGTATTCATTAATATTCTGTAAATGTAAAAAAATTAAATAAAACAAAAAAAACTTCCAATCTAATCATATAAACAGTAGTGGGTCTTTATACCTCCTTATTCTCTGAGTAAATCATTTTACCGTATCTTGTTTTATGCAATCAGTGGGTAACCATTCACCCCTGGGGGGAAAACGCCAGTATAATTAATTTTGAGTTAAAATAGACCTCATCATTATAATGAAAAACACAAAAAAGCTGTAAACATACACAAAGAAGTGTGTACTGGGTCATACGTTTTTTTTCAGAACATTTCAATACTGTACAGCAACTTACTTACATTTAAGCCTAATTGTGTTTTATTATTCTCAATATATTAAATGGGATGGAAATCAGTTTTATATATAAATAAATAATAAAGAGAGGGTTTTGAAACCCACAGTGATATTATGAAGCGTTTTTTCCCCATTGACTCCCATTATACTCTAGGTTATTTCAATGGTGTGATAACACCGTGTAACAATTTTTTTTTTTTTTTTTGGTTCCTGGGTAGTAAGTGTTATTTCCTAATTGCTTATGCCTCAAAAGTATAGAAAATGGCTATTATTCCCCATAAACTTTGCTTTTGTGACCAGGACGGTGATATTTTGAAATGTACCTATTTTCCAGAACATTCCAGATAGATTTAGTGCTGAGTAAACTTGGAGTAACTTCTAGAACTTCTAGAACTTTCCAGTAATATAAATAGTAGTATAAATACAGGGGCCTTAAGCCCACCAGTTCAGTTTAGTTCCAGCTGCCTAAGTGGATACATATCTGCATTTTTCTGAGATGGCATCAAGAGGCTGCAAGCATCCGGCAGACTCATTTTGCAGCCAATTTATCAAGACAAGAGCGAAAAAGTACTCCGTGGAAGCATCTGCTAAGATGTGTGAGGCCTACAAGGCATATTTCGGCATGCCTGTGGGGGATCAAGACAAATCCTGGGCACCTCATTTCACCTGCGAGCACTGCAAAAAAACTCTGGAAGGTAAGATGGACAATTGTTGCTCGGAATTTTATGTTATAAAATTTGTTAATTTTTAAAATTGTAAAAGTTTTTAATTTTAAAATGTTTTACAATTTTCAATGTTATTGAAAAAATATATCATATATGAAAAATGTTGCGAGAATCTCTTACACATTAGTCATGGGTGAAATAAATGTATTTTTGTAGGATGGTACAGAGGGGAAAAGAGAGCCATGAAGTTCGCTATCCCAAGAATTTGGCGGAAACCCACTGACCACTCAAGCAACTGCTACTTCTGCATGGTGGACCCTTCCAAACGTCGGACTGGCAAGAATGCACCTGCTATCACGTATCCGGACCTTTCTTCATCCATCGCCCCGTGCCACACTGCCATGAGCTTCCCGTACCCACTCCTCCGGAGAGAGAGAGCAGCCGTCTTTAGAAGAGAGCAGCAAGTCAGAGAGCGAGGAAGACGTTGTAGATCCAGATGACAATTTCAGAGGTGGAGCTGAGGAGAGAAACCCATACTACCCCAACCAAAAAGACCTCAACGACTTGATTAGAGATCTTGGTCTCACCAAGTCCAATGCCGAGCTTTTGACGTCTAGGCTCAAGCAATGGAACTTGTTGGATGAAAGTGTGCAAGTCGCAGATCAGAGGAAGCGTCACCAACCTTTTTCCAGCTTCTTCACCCGTCAAGATGGACTCTGCTTCTGCCACAATGTGACCAGTCTGTTCGAGGCAATCGGAATCGCCTGTAACCAGAATGAGTGGCGCCTCTTCATTGACAGCTCATCCAGGAGCCTCAAAGCCGTGCTGCTCCATAATGGTAACAAGTACCCGTCTCTTCCCCTGGCTCACTCGGTGCACCTCAAAGAGGATTACAACAGCATCAAGACCTTGCTCAATGCCTTGAAGTATGATGAGTACGGCTGGGAGGTCATAGGAGACTTCAAAATGGTAGCATTCCTGATGGGTCTCCAAGGCGGTTTTACCAAGTTTCCCTGCTATCTTTGCCTTTGGGACAGCAGGGACACCAAGGCGCACTACCACAGGTGGGACTGGCCACAGCGGACCGAGTTCTCTGTGGGGAGGAACAACGTCAAGTGGGAGCCACTGGTGGACCCCCGGAAGGTGCTGATGCCACCACTGCACATCAAATTGGGCCTTATGAAACAATTTGTCAGAGCTCTAGATAAGGAGTCGGCAGCCTTCAGGTACCTTCAAGACTTCTTCCCTAAGCTGTCTGAGGCAAAGGTCAAAGCCCGTGTCTTCGTCGGACCACAGATAAAGAAGATCCTGGAGTGCAATGAATTCCCCAAGAAGCTCACTAGTAAGGAGAAAGCGGCTTTGAACTTTGAACGCCGAGACTACATTTGGGGGCTGATTCGTGAAAGTGATTTACAGTATAATTGTAAATCTCGAAAAACTACTCACTTCTAAATCTTTTGTAGTCATTTTTGTATTACTTTAGTATAAATACATATGTTGTATTCATATATTGTTTTTTTTCTGACTTTATGTGAACGAAAAGACACAAATTCGCCCGTTTTCTCATTGGAAATAGGTAAATTTCAAAATATCACTGTCCTGGTCACAAAAGCAAAGTTTGTGGGGAATAATAGCCATTTTATATACTTTTAAGGCATAA
This sequence comes from Polyodon spathula, assembly GCF_017654505.1. Lineage (NCBI taxonomy): Eukaryota > Metazoa > Chordata > Actinopteri > Acipenseriformes > Polyodontidae > Polyodon > Polyodon spathula. Next base: position 39,329,060 of record NC_054548.1, read on the forward strand.
GCAATTAGGAAATAACGCGTACTACCCAGGAACAAAAATTGTGTTACATAGTGTAATAAGTGTTCAGTCAGGGAACTCATACAATAGATAGAATATTTCTTACACATTAGACACGGTAACACATTTATGCGTATTATACGTTCTTGGATAAAGATTTAACATATAATACATCTGTGGCCTTTGGCCTCACCTCAGGGAACCCCTGCCCATATATTTCCCACTGATAAGTGGAGAGGCTGACTGAAGGGAAGCCATGGGCAGGGGGCAGGATAGCTGCCCTCCCCCTTAGATGAAGCCAAAAAACAGGTGGAGGCTGGGGAGAAGGAGGCAAACTCTAACTCACAGCGGGGAGGTAATGGATCAGGTAAGATCTAAATCCTTTCCTTGACAATCATTGGACAAGTAATTACGTTGTTAGAGATAAGGTACTGCTATTTCACGATTGACAATGTCTGGTTATTGAGACTTAATAACTTGATTTGATTGACTGATTAAAAGTGAGTTCCCAGCCTGCACCACTACTTTGCTTAATGAGAGTGATATTAGCAGGTTTGACTGTTCAAGAAGCATTGAACCTCATATTAACTTAATTGGTTCAGTTTTCTGGAAAACAAAGTGTACAGTTATCAGCTGCTAACTTTACCAATGGTTTAGTTCAATATGAAGTTTTAGTGTGACTGCATTTTCCATCCCTTAACATTAGCCTTACTTTGAATCACGTAAAACTGATTTTGTTGTCTTATGTTTTTAATTGATCTTGCTTTAAAAGGTTCACCTGAAGACTTTCTTGAACATGGAGTCGTATATGCTACTGTGGGCCAGAATCTCACCCTAAACTGCTCTGTGGATGACAATGAACTAAAGGTTTCTCAAATTCAATGGGAAAAGACCAACAATAGAAAAAAAGAGATATTAGTGGTGCATAACCCACAATTCGGGACTGATGGTAAACTTAAATCTAGCTTTGCACCTCTACAGAATAAAACATCTGGGCAACTATATGGTGCAACTCTAAGTTTATACATGCTGCACATGTCAGACAGCGGTCAGTATTGCTGTGAAATTGTTACATTTCCGAAGGGATCAATTAAGGACATCACAAATCTCTCCGTAGGTATGTTAATCCCTCTTTAACTTGTTATTGGCACCTGGAAGCAATGCATATCTGTAATTCAAGTAAACGTGTTTCAACAATGATAATGTTTCTGGTGTTAATAGAGGTATTGTAGGAACATAACAGGTTAATATAGTCTCTATGACAGCCAAAGAGATAAGGAGTGTAGTTTTGTTGTTGTTAGTGTTTCAACGGTCTTTAAAATTGTACTGATCCTGCAAGTCTGTAACCAGGATATGAGAATTGAGTGAGACTGGCTCAGTTCCTATAGCAACACTAATAGGGTTGAGACCCGCTGAACAAAGGAGAGAGCAGGAATTAACAACTGAACTGCACTGCTAATAGCATCCAGCAAATACTCACATCAGTGAATAATGAGAAAATGGAAGGCAGCATGTAACAGCTGAAACTGCAAACTCTGAATAATAATAAAAAACATCAAATAATTAATAATCTTGAAGGGACTTACAAAGAACTTCACTACCTGGGATAGTCATTATAGAAAAAGACAACCAATGATTAAAGACTCAATTAATAGACTGAATTGATCTACCAGGAATTGGTCAATTTTACAGGAAGAATTTATGTGATGTTAAACAATGCCTGAAAAGGGACACGCTCTGCGGAATCATTACACAATGCATCAGCCATGCGAAATAAATTGAGTATTCCCAATTAAATTAAAGCATAGAGATTTACAGAATGGAATGGAAAAATGTGTATTTGCAGAAAAGTTGATAGTTGTGTAATGTAAAAGCATGTATGTTATATTTAGGGGTTTTTTTAGAAAAAAAAAAAAGACTAGTTTTAGTCTTCCATGAAAGTGAATTACCAAATAGCTACAATAATTACAAGGCGATCTATGAACTTGAATAAGGGGTGCTGAATCTTATTCCCCTTAAAGAACAGATGAATGGGTGTTAAAATATTTTTCTGGTGTGATTCTGAACTAAGGATATATTTTTAACAACAGACTGATAAAGAATTGACTACAATTTTGTAATATCCTGTTAATTAGAATCCATTGAATTTATATTAATTTATTTGCTAAAATGTTGATAAAATGTATACAAGATATAACGGTGTTGTGTGTTTTATTGTGCAATTGTTTACTTTACGATCTTGAGCTCGTTTGAGAGAAATTTGTAACTAAAGCCCCTTTCACATTGGCACTTCTACCTGGGTGCGGACCCGGGTTCTATCTACTGGGGTCACAATCTTGTGTAGTGTGAAACCACATACCTGGGTGGTACCAGGGTTAACCCGGGTCTCAGAGACCTTCATGCCTGCATGAAAGGGGCTTAACAGTGCTAACTGAATTAAACCATTACATACATCAATTACTTATATTAATTGGGTATCAAAACACCAAAACGCCCTACAGTACATTTTCTAAAATAAATATAATTGCTTAATAATGAAATTTACAACACTGTGTTGCTCTAAGTGGGCCCTAATGCAATTTTTTCGTAATAAAACCCCTTACAGATGTACAAGAAGAGGAGCTTTCATTCACCACTGTTGATGCACAACTTAACTACGAAATACAAATACAATGCTTGAAAAACATGACTGGGATCATGCAATCTGGAATGGTTCTCGAGTGGGTTGTGGTATGTATTTTTACCTTATACTGTATAATATCAGCATATAACTGCAGCTGGGATAAAAAAAAAAGAGAATAATATTTAGAGGTTATAGTGAATTGAATTATTAATACTAGAACAATTGCACAGCCGAAACGTTGTACAATTAACAATTAGGATAAGTCAAGAACGGACAACCGCGTATCTTTCGGACACACAGAGTAATTTAAACTTTAAAAGTGAAAAACGCCAAAATGACTGCTGTGGTGGTTCTAGTGTTAAAAAAATTTACATCCACTGTGTGGGGTGCAGTTGTGTATAGGTTAAAGTACGCTATCAGTGTTCTAAATCAATGAGTTTGGAATGGTCAACACTTTTTAGGAACTTGTATATTTTACAATGAAATATCATCAATAGCAGCAATATAGTTAAGTAGAACCTTGGTGTATTTCGGTGGGCCCAAGTTGGGCCCCCCCCCCCCCCCCCCCCCCCACCCCCCTCCCGATCAGACAGTCAGTCTGTCAGTCACCCTACAGTCACAGTGTAGCCAGGTCACCGTAGCCAGCTTCCTAATTCTCGTCTTGCTTTTCAGTTTGCTGCGGTTATCCTCGCAGACTTGCAGACTCAAACTTAAAACAAACCTTGGTTTCAATGACTAGTCATCTGAGGCAGCTTTTGTTTTTATCTGACCCAGATAAAGAATTTTTCTCTCCTTCTGGCTGTCTTCCTTCAACAAATAATCCACCGTAAAAACTTTAAAAGAAATTCGCCCGTACCACTTCTCCTCCATTTGACAATGCTACTGCTTCAACCTCTAATTATACAGCTGTGCCCACTGCCGTTCCTCTTCACCGCCCTAAACGCATTAGACCTCAGGGTGATTCTCCAGCGTAACTTTCTTTTACAAAAATTGGCCTATCAACAAACTTGAGAAAGCTCTTTTCAAAAAAGGATTGCCATAAAAGCAAGGCATGATTGGGCTGCTTTATCTGTTTCATATTGCAGTTACATAATGACCGAACCTGTCTTTCCTCCTCAAAGCAGAAATCCAAACTAGTCCATTCAGCTCTGCCCCTGCTACATTGTAAGCTTTTCTCTCCTCTGATTAAGCAAACACAACTCCTCTGTTTTCAATTTCATCTTATCCTTCCTCCGATTTGCTTTATCAGATTTTTGACAATATCAAGCAACTCATTCAACCTCTTTCAACCACAATTTCTACAGTATTTGATCACCTGGATGCGCTTGATAACAGAATCAATGGCTTGGAATCAGCAGCCATTTTATCCTCATCAGGGACACCAGCAGCAGAGCGTGCCTCTCCGACTGCTTCAGTAACGCCCACACCTGCTCTTGAGCTACCAATCTTCACTCTAGCAACTGCTTTTAGTTCAGAATCCTCCTCTGTTTCAATAGTTCACTGCCACTCTATCTCTTCTCAACTGAGACACAATATCATTGAAGGTAAAGATGCTAATTTAGTTTCAACACTTACTGGAACTTCAGAATTTCTGGATCACAGCGGTACCATTTTTTATGAATATCATAAAGCTTTTTCAGCCAAAGTAGCATCTTGGTTAGCATTGGACAATACACTGATTGACTAGTCTCAACCTGATCAAGATTTCTTTAAAGATTCTTCAGTGGTCTCCATGCTAATGTTGTGGAATGTGTGCTTCCACTGCCCATTTTACCTCTCTGTGTCCAAAGGCAGCCTCCTCTTCAGTCTCCTCATCAGCCTCAAATTATTCCCCCCTTGCTCTCTTTTTTTAGGATTTGTGTTTCTCAGTTTCTTCTATTCATTCTTCAGCTCCACCTGATGGAAGACCCATCATATATTACGTTGGCAGTCAGCTGTGCAATAATTTAAATTCCTCATTCTGCATTTCCAAAGGATGCTGTTTTTTTTTACATCTGTGCAGTTTATGTGGTGATGCTCATTCACATTCCATCTGCCCTCTTTCATCTAAATGACAGCCCCTCTAGCTGAAGCACTCCTAGAACTCAGGTCTCTCTTGTCGGCTTCTCAGATGTCTGGCCTCCAGAAATCAAAAACTGTTCTCCTCAGCTTAAATCCACAGCCTTACTTGATGTACTCCCTACGGTCATTGTAGTCTTTGAGGCCCATTTTCACAAAAACCAAAAATCTTAATCTCTTGTGATAATCAATCTACTGTTCATATTATTAATAAAGGTTGTTCCTCTTCCCTTCTAATTATGCAACTTCTTTACCAGCTAGTCTGTATTTCAGTTATCAATAAGTTATTTTGAAAGCCGAACACCTTCCAGGTATCTTTATAGTTTACAGATCGCGCAATTCAAACGTCCCTCAGCTCAAACCTTTCCCTCTACCCATCCCTCCATCCAGAGAACTGGTTTTCAACTAACATTTACATTTGCAATCTTGTCTTCAGCTCATTCTACAGCTGTTCTTCCTCCCTAATTGCATTCTCCCATTAATTCTGTATAAGTGCAGCAACATCAGCAGCTAACCTTAAAATCAACCAGTCCTTCCTAAGCGGCGGAATCTTACATTCGCTCTTTTCTTCTCTATATTATTCCACCAAACAAAGTATTGATAGCTTGCCTAGAGTTGGGTAAGTACAGCTGGGGGGGGGGGGGGGGGGGCAAGATCCCTGGCCCTATGTGGATGGGAGCCCTACCCCTTTGTATAAGTGTGCACTATATTATTTGTATTATTTCCATTATAATTATGGCTGTTTTGTTTTGATAATATAACTGTATATATTGGGTTTATTAATGTGATATGTTGTTATCATTATTATGATTTGGGTCTGTGTATTTAATTAAATATTATGATGAACTGCATTATTTTGGGTTAGCTGGCAAGGATGGGGTTAACTCCCCATCCTAACTGAATGATTGTGGAATGTGACAGGTGGCTAGGAGTTAAGTGATTGCCAACTGTGTAATTAACTCCTAGCCACCTACTATGTAAGAACCCAGCTAGGAGTAGGAGTGGAGCGTAGTTAGGAGACAGCTGGAGAAGCCGAAAGAGAACTTGAGAACCCGAGTAGATACTCATTTCATTTGATTTATTTGTTCCTGTGTTGTGTTTTGAAACCCTTTTGTTTGGCCTTCATGCCATTTTGTTTTGTATTTGAAAAGTGCTTTGTTTGTTTTACTTTTATTCATTTAATAAATACACTGCTATGGCAGTTTAAGCCCCACATTTTCCTGTGTATCCGTACTGCTTCCTGGTCTGTGACATCACCACTACAGCCATCCTGTCACACCCTCTTTATGTGTTTATTTCTTATTCTCTCTTCCAGCGCTTTTGTTCTCCCTGCGTAGATCGCAAGGCTCCCCACGCAGCCTCTGCGTGTCAGCCGAGTCTGACCTCTCTCAACTAGATGACTCAGTAAGCCAGGGAGCCCTTGGTTCAACCTCCTATCCTTCCTTAGTTTCCTCTTGGGGAAATCCTCGCTTCCCAGCCTTGGAGGTCGATCAGTTTGGCCTCACCTCAGCGAGGGCAGTTTTCTGAGTAGTCAAGGGGAAACTCCTATTCTGTTACTAAGTCACAAGCACTTTGTCTTTATTCAGTAATCCCTTTTTCAGGCATGGCTCCTGGCTTGTGAAATAATAGTGACATAAAGAGTATAATGAATTCTACAATTGTTTTTTTACATGCAAGTAAATGGCAGATGCACCTTGAAAATGCAGCCATCTGTGTCCCTAGTCACAATTAGTCATCAAGTGAGATAAAGATCTCAAGCAGTTTGAATCCATCAATATAGGACAAAAGGCTGCCACATTGAGAATATCTTATCAGCACTCCCATGAAGAGAACATTTTATTTCCTGTAGATTTAAATCTTTATTCCAGTGAATATATCAGGGTTGAGTAGCTTGCTTACAGGCATACAAGACAAGCCTCTAATCAGCAAAGCAGTAAAGGCTTGGGTTTCTGGCAGTACTTTGGACAAAGTGGTATTACTAATGGTATTGTAGGATCTGAAGTCTCAGGGTCCAGAATCAGGCCAGCCTGGTGAAGGACTAGCACAGCCTGCTTATAGCTTTCACAGGTTGGATCCAAGTCTGGCTAGGTTGTAAAGTAGCCAGAATTTTTATTATGTTTGTAAAAACTCTCTTAGACTAAAAATTGCATTGCAATTTTGAATAAACTGCTAACCCACGCAAAAACATTCCTTTTTTCCCCCAAGTTTTGGGAATATAACCCATAGTCTTTGAATTAACACATTATTTTAATCTTACAATAGGTGCCAAATTCTTTAGCGCATACACCTGGAACAGTGATTATGCAGCCAGACAGCCATATTTTTGACATTTTGACATTGTGTTGTTTTAGCAAGGCAATGGAACTGAAGAATTAATCGTAACATCCAACGGGACGAACAAGATTGATAGCAACCTTCCAACATATAAAGGTCGTTACCAACTGAACAGCCATTATTCACTGATTGTCAAGTCAGCAAAAACTGTTGACCATGAAAGAGTATTCATTTGTAAGATCAAGTCACCTTATAGACATCTCAAGAGCAGTTCCAGAGTTAAAGTCTTTGGTAAGTCTTATATTTCTTTATCCATGTTGTCACACTATCATTTCTTTGTCACTTAACATACTGATAGCCTTTTTAAAAGGTGTTCAATAAATCAGGGGTGTTTTCAGCCATGAAAAATGATGAGGCACTTGCCCAATCTAGAAAACAATTGCTACCCGTGCTGGTTTAACACCAGAACCATACTTGTTTGTCTGTTTATTTTGGCCACTGTGCTGTTTTGTCAGCTTTGTGAAAGTGCTTTGTTTAAATCTTTTATTTATTGTTAAAACTCGCGCACCAGTGCATTCAACCACAGTACAGTGTCCGGTCTCTTCCTGGTCTGACGTCACCACAAGTCATCCTGTTCACATGCTCTTATAATGCAAATGCATAATTAATCATCGCAATCATTATTCATTTTATTTGACTACTTTAGCAAGGGTGAAGTCTTTGTTTGATGAAACAGTTAGTGTTGTAGCTACAGCCTCCAAGCAGGGAGGTTAAAGCGATCATCACTGTGGTTTTAGGAATGTATAGGCAAAAAAATAATTGAGCTTATTGTGTCATTATTATTTTTCCATGATTAACTTATGAAACTGAGATGGTTCAATGATGCTTTTTTTCATTCCAAAACTGACAAACTAAATTATCTGACAGACTCGATGCAAAACAGCACACAACATGTACTGTCTCCCTTACCAATTCTGCATTCATAGCAAGATTGCATTTGCTGAAAATAATTGTGAAAGCTTATAATTAGGTCTGTCACTCTATTAAAAATTGATCGGTTAATTTATGGGCTAGTTGATTACTCGGTAGATTTAAAAAATAAATAAATAAAATAAAAACCCAATGGGGAATTTGGTGTTTTTAAAAGCATTTTTTAAAATTATTTTTATTTTAGTAAATGTAACACATTTTTACAGAACAACCATTCTTTTGGGTCACTGTCAGTCATATACCTGAAAACACAAGGTAGCTGAGCTGCGTTTCCATCATCGGTTGTTTAATCTACCGTTACAGTTATTTCCTTGGCTTCCTGTACTTCTGCTTTAGTTCATTTTGAATCTTGTAAGAGGTACCCGAGAAGACTGTGGGTATTAGCAAGTGATTGCTTAACATGCTGTCATAGTCAGAAATCAGAGAAAGTAATTCCACATACATACCTCTATTTGAGGAATTGGTGCATCCATCGTGCCCTCTGAATGCCAGTTCTTGTTTGCCAAGGTAAACAACAGAATCAACAGCTTCTTGTTATGTATTGTATCCCTATGCTTCTGCTCATCCAGTTGAAGATCAATCCGGATTTGTCCAAAAGTTTTGAGTGTAACAGTGGCTCGCAAGTGACTTTGAGAACGCTCATGTTTTTGTGCTGACTTCGGTAGGCATGCTAGATTGCTGTAGCTAGTGCTGTTTGATACTGCCCTCCCTCTACTGAACAAAAGATGGTTCCAGCAATATACTTTTTTTAAATTGATAGCTACCGTTAAGCCACGGATACTTTCATAATTAGAATGTTGGAAGTGGCGAGTATATCCCTTCCCTTCCTGCACCAGTTTTGTTATTTATGGTGTATTTTTAACCATCTACAATTTTTCTGAGAAAGTTCTTCTTCAAAATTGATTCGTAACCAAATCGACTACGATGTCTCCATTATCTGATGACATTTTTATGTTTTAATAGGTAAAAATTATAATTCTAAATATTACTTTGAAGTTCTCAATATAATTTCCCAATAACAGTCTATAATATTAGCAATATTGCACAAACTTCAGCTATTGTTACACCGCTTACCCTAGCATATTTATGTCCCGCCTTTGCTCACTAATGATTGGATTTCAAAACCAGGGCAGATGTTTGACTTTCCCATTGCATAAACCTACTCAAAACCTTAAATTGTTTATGTCCCGCCTCCGCTCACTTACGATTGGACTGCCACAGAGAAAATGCAGATTTCTATTGGCTGATTTTATTTAATATAAAAAAATGTAATTCTGCACGATTAAAATTAAAAAAAAAAAAAAAAAATCTGTGATCACCTCTTTAGTTAAGAGCATAAGAAAGTTTACAAACGAGAGGAGGCCATTCAGCCCATCTTGCTTGTTTGGTTGTTAGTAGCTTATTGAATCTCATCAAGCAGCTTCTTGAAGGATCCCAGGGTGTCAGATTCAACAACATTACTGGGGAGTTGATTAATTGGTCCAATTAATCTGTTAATAGGAGCAGCTCTACTTACAATACAAAGTGAAAGGTGTTTAATATCATATCAATGTTTACATAGACACCACACACCTGTTTTTACTAGGCTATAATATAAATCCTTCTGTATTTTATTGCACACATTTTGTTGTGATTATTTTTTATTTGTTTAAATCTTTTATTATGTTATTCATTGTTTGCTTGTTTCTTATTTCTATGGTCTGTGATGTCTGTATGGTCTTTATATTTTTTCATTGTAAAAGCTTTGGGATATTATATTGTATGTAAAAACGGCACAAGTATTAGGCTAATATTGTCAGTTTATTTGATTTCATTTTTATTTTCGGCCTGCAGTTGCAAGGTCTTTTATCGCTTAGCATGCAGCAATCTTATTTATTCAATTGGACACATGCTAGTCGTGTGTATGCTATATTACTTTTCTACTTTGTGAACGAAATATCTTTATTCTCCTTCAGTTTAAAATAGTCATTGAATCCTAACATTTTTTTAAACATTATACTAGATATTTAGTGTACGTGAAATAGCAGGTTTTTATTTTTTATTTTAAATGCTTAAAACAGTTATTGGGATCATTTAGGAGAAGTGAATAGTCAGATTGTTTTCCAGATGGTTTCATGTGGGAACATCCAGCATTAACATTTTGGAAAATCCAGTATTGAACCAAATATAGCCTTGCAGCCAGATAATATTTCTTAACAGGCAATGATAGCCCTCCTAGTTTAGAGAATGAGAGCCCCCTTATTTATTCTGGGCTGGGAACCTTCCATAGAAAAATCTACCCAACAGTGAGATTGGCAGCATTTTCCAGTTCAGCGTGCACCGTTAGTCCACCTTGCGTAACCCTCTAGTCCACTCACTATTTTCTGTAGGAGTCAAACCCTGTTTTAAATTACACAGATGTTAGATTTAAACTCAGCTTTTGCATTTCTTCCCTGGCTTTAAGTTTAACCATTGTTCAAACAATCTTACAGCCCACTTACATACTTCTCAAAAACCGATCACTTGCAATGATATTAGGTCTGCATCTTTTTTAGGTTTGGCAAAACTATCGATAACTTACCTCTCCGTTTCTGCAATGTGAGACAATTGGTTGAACTAAATGTAACAAAAGAGCAAAAACCAAATCCAATTACTAAATCATCATCATTTATTACACTATGTGACACAATTTTTGTTCCTGGGTAGTAAGTGTTTGCTTTTGTGACCATTTTCTAGCAGGACACAAAGTTCTGCATCACATTCCCTCTGAGCTTGTAATATACTAGAGTTTCAATACAACTAGGGGTTAAATTCTCATGGAATATTTCCCGGAGTCCAACCATGTCTCTCCGATCCATTTTCTAATTCATTGTAACATTTCATACTCATTAAGCTTATACATTATCAGGTAGTGAAACCGATATCTTGTTTCAGGTCTGCCAATAGCAGTGACTTATAACTTGGTTTCAGCAGGTCTTAACACACTGCTCAATTATCTATTGGGGACCCTACTGCACTGTCATCAGAATCACTTGGGCGAATATTTTATGCTTGCACTTGAATTTGCACTGTGATCAGAATACAGCCCAAAGTGCTGAATCATTTATGACCGGTACACAACATATTTCACTATGTATTTGGCTAAAACATATTATATGGAAAGTAAAGCATGCTTTATTGTGCCAAAATAATATTTTTGCCTTCTCTTTTTTGTAGGCCAATCAACGAAACCTGAAATAATTTTCAATTACCAATATAATAACCTCCATACTTTAAGGATGGTAAGTATTTTAGTGATGTGGAAAGAAATGCAGTAGGCTGAAGTTTCAGTCATGATATTACTGTTTGGGCCCACAACACACTCTATAGGCCTGCACTTTCTCAGGACTATGTGGCAGCAGATAATCACAGTGCTCCTCCAGGTCTTTTCGTCAGGTTCACAATTGTGAGTGGTCCACTTTTCCTTTCCCCAGTTCTAGCATGTACTGGCTGCACTGTACAGTATTAGAAAGCAGCATCAACCTAGAAATCTGTCTGTGTTAACTTCATTTTTTATTCCATTATGATCCTACACAAAGGGGAAATACATAAATATAATATGTTTTTTGTGTAAAAGAGAAACGATAAAAAATGCATTGCTATCTGAAATCAAATGAACTGAAGCTACAATCTTGTAAATGTGCCATTGTATTACAGACTTAATAAAAGTGCAAATCCAATGGAAGTGAAATATAACGTTTCTGTTTTGCAAGACAAATAATACAAATATTACTAAATGTACTATTTAAGAACACAGGATATACAGTTCTGGCAATGTCTAAATCAGATTGGCAGATTTTACCCAAACTCAAGTCCAAGTAGATACCATAGTCCATGGCTTCAATGAAAGTGAAAAAACAGCATCCACAAACTTGAATTTAAAATTTATCTAGAAACTTCAGGTGCATTCACATAGTATTCCAATTCCAATCCCAAAAGAAAATAAGATAGTGACAGACAAGTTGAAAAAGTCACGTGAATTGAATAATCTAGCTAGAAAAAATAAATAGAAATCATCTTTGTTGTATATATATAATATTTTTTATTATTTGTGCATTTCTCCTGAGGGATATATACTGCATATATACTTTATTAACTGAGTGTCTTTCTCTTTTCAGTACAGTCTCTTACAATCATTAAAACAGTAACTCGTACAAAGCCAAAGAACTGAAAGCTTAAGTGCAAATTTCAATTTCTGTAGCACTGCACAATCTTACAGGTCACAGTTGATGCATATTTGTGAAAATGTCCTCTGAATTTTTTTTTTTTTTTTAGACTGGTACTTGTCTTATTAGGAATGCATTTCCCAAACCAAAGCTCACATGGTACATAAATGGACACCTTCTACAGGATAAGGAAAGAGGTACTTTGTCTATTTAAGTATTATCCAGTTTTTAGAATTTATAACAGTGCATTAAATCATGTTCTCTTCATGGATAATGTGTTTGTCTCATGTAAATCTAACACAATTTCATTGTTGCTATTCAATTTAGGAGCTTCGATACAATCTGAAGTGTCCAGAGATGTTGAAGGACAGTACCAAGTGAAGACTACTTTGCACTTACTCATTAACCAGTCAAAGGGAAATCAGTCCTTGTGGTGTCAAAGTGTGTTTATTCATCAGAACAAAACATTGCAGAACCAGTCTGAAACAATGATTGTCCTTGCCTGTAAGTAAATAGCAGTATGATGTACAAAAGTATCTTAGAAAAGTGTATTTTCCAAAACAAATACAAACAACACCATAGTGTAAGGTCATTTCAAGTCCATGAGAATTCGTCCCCCCACAGTCACTACTGTCGCTTTTGCATCTCACTCTGGTTAACTTCACAAAACAAGAAAGCTGTCCAAAAAAAATCCCAACATGACATGAGTTGCTCTCGCAGTCTATTACCAACATATTACATTTATAAAGCCCCCCACCCCCCCCCCCCCCCGCTCCAGGTGAACCACTAAAAACAGTCTCATCAACAACAATAGCTTGTTGAAGTGAACGATCAACAGTTTCTATGTGGTTACACAGTCAACATCTTAAAAGCACACACACATATTTATATTATGACTCTTAAAATATGTACATCTAGTAATTGGGGCAAATTGTCAGAGGGGGGGATTGTCGGGATTGTCGTGCACCCGGTTATTTCAAAGTGTATACGTCTCAAGAAGCACATCACACATACTTTGCTTGGTGCCTGGAACATTCTGTGGTTTATCTTGTTTTATCTTATCTTGTGTCAGGTGTAGATGTCAAGAATTTTGTTATGTTAACCTTGATGGGGGAAAGGGAAGCAGATGTTACCTAGAGGCTCAAATGTGCTTGCTCCCTCTCTTGCTATTTAATCATGCAGTGCAATGCAGCCTAAATATGAGCACAGAAGTCATGTAAGCTGAATGTAAATGAATGCTTTACAGAGTGACTCTTTTGTTCAAAACAACATCAGCTGAGACACTGAGGAGACGCTCTTCATACTCTATTCAAGCTACCTTGTTCCTTGCTGTTCGTACAATAAAAAATGGGTTGATTTAAGGAATACTTTTGTCAAGACTGCTTCAGAAAAGGAGCCGTACACAGGTATAGGACAAATTACAGTGTATATGTAATTATGATACCTCAACAAATTTCCCCATTATACTCTATCTTGAATGAATGCAGTTGATGAAAAAAATCTATATTTCATTTAAGCAATAGAACCAGAAGAGGGCTTTACCATCTGGTAAGGCTCGTCTTGTGCTGGTAAATATCCTGAGCCAAAGGCAAGGGCTTTTAACATAATGAAAGGGCCTTAACAGATGTAAAGCCCTCTTTTGAGAGTTCTATTGCTATTAGGAAATGGGTATGTTAAAAAAAAGTTTTTCGGTTTGTTTTTTTTGTGATTTTATGCAGCACTGGTTGCTAATGAATATAAATGTGTTCTTCTATATTCCATGAGTAATGCAGTTTACTCTGAATTCCATCTGTGGTCTTAGTAGCCTTTAGGCTTCATTATCCCAGCGGTGGACTATGACTCTTCGTGGGTATTTCCAATAGCCTAAATAATACCACAGTACTAAATAAAAATCCTCTACTTGCATGGAGCTGTTCTTCAGTTCAGGTACCTCATAAACAAAAGGGAACATGGTTTGTGAACTGTTTGTAAAACATGTAAAAGAAGAGTAACGTTAACATTTTAATTTTTTATTAGGGTTTTAGTGCAGGTTTGTGTATATAGTTACTGTTAGATCCCAAAATGTATTAGCAAAAATAAAAACACATTTTAGTAATTAAAAATATCCAGTCGTCTACATGTGTTAATGCTGATCCTGTTGTTTGTTCAGTAGCTTGTTCACAATGTGTTCATAAAGTTTATTCAAAGCCTTGACTTTGATAAGAGAAGAGAACACCATGCCTGTGTTGTTATGATATGCTGAAATAAAGTTGTTGAAAGTTATCAAACTGCATCCAGTGGTTTGAGTTCTCGTCATTCAAACAGGAGACGAGGTGCTATTGTGCTTACACTGTTGCTGCTGATAGCAAACCATATTCTTATTTTTTTTGTTTAACTTGATTTACTTAATACATTTAAATAGGTAGATTGAATGTATATAGGACTGCAAGGAAGCAGATCTAGTCTTCATTGACAGATAACATTCAGACGGCATAATCGAGAGTACAAAGAAGATCAAATGCATGAATACTGTATTGATGTATTTTCCTACGGATTGATTTGGAACAGTGATTAAACATAGTTTGAAGGTCCTTTATCAGACATTAGGGACCTCATACTGACCAATCAGGTTAAAGGAACACTAATCAATTTTTCAATTTATTGTTTATGCTGTTTATACAGTCTATGAATATAGAGACACTAAACAAACACTTACTCTTTTTTTCAGATCCTGATCTATCCATAGAAATAACACAACCGACAACTTTTATAAAAGAAGGGGACGATGTACAAATCCAATGCAAGAGTAGCCTTCCAGCAGATCAATATGTGTTTTGGTCAAGCAAAGTAAGACATAAAACAGTTCATTGCAGCATTATAACATAGTTATTGAACAAATGGCTGTGTAGTTACAATGCAACTGCATGTTCAATTACAAAACATTACACCGTTTTTACACATGTTGTTAAGCACAATGGAACCACATGCACAATTACATTTGAATAATAATATCCCTCACCTTTAAAGATGTAAGCAATCATTGGCAAGCAAAAAACGGCCCATAAATGCTGGTTCTTGGGTAATCGTGTTATATTGTGACCTTTCAACTCTTTTGTCTGCTTCATGCTAAAGTATAGACACAAGTGAAGCCCCCAAGTCGAAAGGTTACAATATCACATGATTTCAAGCAAGCAGGTTGGCTTCCAATAACACAGAGCAATAGATAAAAGGTATTTGAAAAAATCTTGGAACCGGTTGGATTTTAATCTTGGAGCCGGTTGAGTTAGGATTAGATATTAATATATATATATATATATATATATATATATCATTTATTTTACTGTGTTCACATTTGTTTTCTTTACTTCCAGAATACATCTAAAATCTACAGCAGTAAAGATGGCAATCTGAATTTGAGACAAATAACAAGACACCAAAGTGATGCATATGTTTGCAAGCCTGAATGGTCAAACTTTGATTATTTTAAAGAACGGAACATCACAATACCAGTTCTAGTTAACTGTAAGTATTGCAGTTGTATTAATTTAGAAATTGAGCTCAATATGTTGAGTTATAATAGTAATAGCTGGAAACTCTTCAAATACAGCTGCAAATATACCATATGATGTGGAGGTACATCTTTGCAACAGTAAAGAAGAGACTGGCTAGGGAGTTAACTCCCCCTTCAAACTTTAATCCGTGGCAGCTACCAATAATATTCAAGCCAATATTCTTGCCAGTCTCTGCTGTACATGTTGAGTTTACAGTCTTCTCCCCATCCTCCACATAATCTCCGGGCTCCTCGGCTGGGTTAGCCATCGAACCTCTTAACTGCCTCTCAGATGTATATCAGAGGCAGCACTGAGTGCTTTTAAAGGCGGGGTTGCAGAATAAAACAGGTCAAAATGCTGTAATACATGAATCAAAATAGTTTTTATATTTCAGGTTTTCCTAATTGAAACTGTAGACCCAATTAAAAGGTTGAAGCTAGGGTTCATGAAAGGATAATGAGTAAGCAAGGTGCTGGCAGTAAACATGAATGATTCCCCTCACGCTGCAAACGTACCTAAATCCTGAATCTGAACACCCTTTGCCTTTCAGCCTTGCGCTGTGTTGAATTGTGCAGTGATTGTGAGACTAATGTCAACGGAAGTCTCTTATTAATATTACCACGACTTCCGAACTCATTTAACCTAGTCAGAAGTGTCAGACCTAGGTGTCAAGACGTGAACAGCATGGCAGGCTAGTGAGTTAGCCTCTGCACAACCTAACTCTCGTTACTCATGAAACTTTACTCCAAGAATATGTGCAAATGTTCTGTAAAGTGTGGAAGTGTTGTGCAACACAATAATAAGCTCCATACCCTCTTTAAAAAAAGAGAAAGGTTTCATGAAAACCAAACCTTATTTAATTTTTGTTTTGCTCTCTAGACATAGATATCATTCAATGTGATCGTAGTAGTCCAGTTGAGGTTGAAGCCTACAGTCATTTACAGATTAAATGCTTCTCACATGCTTCAGAATCTCCAGAGTACATGTGGATACAGGTAATATTATAATTCCACAAACTGTATATTGGATAAATCTGACATGCCTTAATCACCATTTTGGTATTTGCATAATTATATTATGTCTATAAAAATTCCCCTCTGTAAGTTCAATTGTATGTACTGTAATTCAAACATACTGTTTTTTCTTGTTCAATGTAAAGAACAATTTCAAATCTAAAACTGTATATAAATAAAATGTTGTATTTTTTTCTGGCAGAATAATTACACAGTTTCAAATTCCAGTACTCTTGATTTTGAAAAGATGACAAAAGAGAAAACCGGAATCTACAAAGTGATTGCAACAATTCCAGGAATATCTCTTCAGAGTCACGCTGAAATTGTTGTAACTTTAAAAAAAGGTAACTGATTATATTACAAGCTTGAAAAAGAATTGACCAGAATCAGGTTTTTTGCAAGTGATAATAACTAGAATAATGTACACCACTGAAGAATGAGAAAAAGGCAATGGTCACTGGCAACAGTTTCTTGTTTGCATTCAAAGCTGATGCCCTTTAATTCAATCTGGAGATGGCACGCCCCGCCCCTGTGTGTACTATATTATTTGTTGCATTATTATTTAAAACGTATTGTTTATGTGTATAAAAACACATTGTTTTTATTGTTAATGGTTTTGCAGCATGGGTGGGGTTAAACTTCTCTATCCATGCTAAACCTGTACAGAATGTGACAGTCTCCAGATTGATTCATTTACTGTCTGGAGATGGTCACATGTATATAAACCCGTCGCTTTGGCTGATTGAGGTTAGTGTGTTCAGAGGTGAGAGTCAGGAGATGAAGTAAAAGAAATACAGTAAATCATAACAATTGCTACCCGTGCTGGACTGTCTGTTTTGGCCACTGTGCCGTTTTGACCTTTTATTTTGTTTATTTATTATTAAACGTGTGCAAGGGGCGATATCAGTTACCCCAGCGCTGTCTGTGTGTCAATCTCTTTCGGATCTGACGTCACCACCAGCCATCCTGGTCACATAGTCCCTTACTGTAGGATTCAATTCCAATTATGAAGCTGCTATCCTTTATCAATTATCAATGTTGATAGTACAAAAAAAAACATTATCACCAGTTATCATTATCATAGCTGCTATTTTTTTGCCATGTATTACTTCTTAAAAGCTGCTATAAGGATCATTACAATTTAAGCCTGGGGCTAGTGAGTAAATGGTGACGGAATCATTCAAAATGAGATCACATCTTCTCTAAAGTAAATGCAAAGCTTATACTACTTTTTACACCCTGACCTTCATAATGCAACACAATGCAAAACAAAAGGGCATCTAAACTGTTTCCCTGGTTAAAATTATGGCCATTATTATGCCACTAATGGGAGGTACTACGACCTCTGGCTCATTTGTATGGATACATTTGCTGTATCCTATCAATTCCCTCTTAAAGATTCTTGTCACAGGACCGCATCAGACAAGCTGACAAAGGACTGCAGTGCATACCCGACAGAATGAAGTTGCACTGTTGGGGATAAATAAAGCAGCTCAGTACTTTCTCTGTTATTTTAACTGAACACAAAAACCCAGTTTATAATGTGATGCTTTTTCAAAGGTCTGCTCCTGCACGTGCCTGTGGTACTTTTTTTATGCAAAATCTGAAAATACAAAATCAAGTTACAGAACAAGAAACCTTTTTTTCAAATAAACAGTTGTTCTTGTTACAATAACTTCTACTGATATTTACCTTTTTTGTATATCCTGTATGGTTATATACTGTAAGACAATCAATTTGTTAGAAAATGCAATTGCAATCAAATAACAGAAGTATCAGGTAGCAGCTTTTCTTGGAGCTTGCTTTGCATATGAGTGATAATTAGGTCAAAGCCTTCCATTTTACAAGAAATTGTTGTTCAACGCTGAACCTTGCGGTTTAAAAAGTCCCTTTATATCAATCTCAAGTCTGACACAAGCTACTGTGGTCTGTGACACCAAGCTGAAAAACACAGAAAACCATTGATGTAGACTGTTGTCTTCTTTATTGTGTTGTCATACACAGTATGAGACATTTCCCCTATAAAACAGGTAAAATGCTTAAGAGAGATTAGAAACATAGAGCACTGAATTTATGCGTGAAGAGGTGTTTAACAAACCCTTTGTAACTCAACATTGCTTGCCGTGAGAAGAACACTGAGCACACACCAAAGTTGTAAGAGATAAAAAGTCATTGTATTTTATATCTCGCTCTTAATTGTACTGTAATTCTTGATATACAAATGTAAGTCGCCCTGGGTAAGGGTGTCTGCTAAGAAATAATAATAATAATAATAATAATAATAATAATAATAATAATAATAATAATAATAATAATAATAAAAAGACAACATACTGTCCGCACAGCTTAATGTTTGAGGTTCTGCAGTTGCTGGTCTGAAGTTGGTGGCACCATTACACACTTCAAGTCAAGCTAAATGCCAGAGCATGGTCTTCTATAGATGTAAAAGCTGTCTTAAATCCCCTTGTGTATATAGGAGTCAACTGGTTGTTTGCGACTCTCAATGCTATAAACACAAAACTCAATTGCAAATTCACTGAGAAATATATTTTAAACTGCATACCGGTACATACAGCACTGCCATCTTGTGGTTTGTTTATGTGTAACTGCTCACTGAAATGAATGCTAGCAACATAGTTAAAAGAGCCTATTAATTAAAAACCTGTTACCAAACACATTGTTATCTTTTTTATCTATGATTGTATGACATTGTTCTTTTTAACATACTACTTTACCCATAACCTCAAAACACTGTGTAAACTTATAAGGAATTTATAAAGAAGCAACATGTTGTAATTATACAAAATTCTAATACAAAAACGTGTTGTAGGTGACATTTTAAACAAAATGTTCACCATATGAATCCCCTTACTTAAAATGTACTTAAATGTATTATAGACTGCACTAGTTGCTTGAAAAGTTGCCAGATGTTACATGGTGTTACATTAGGACAAGCAGAAAGTTACGGCTAGTGCTTTCCTAACTGGTATAAGACTGAATCAGCACACTTAATAAAGCACTGCCTTAACATTGGTCTAAATGACTGTGGTTCTACTAAAGATATATATATGTATATATATGTATAATAATTTGTATATTGTCTATAGATGGCATGACCCCTTCATATTCAAACTCAACCACTTATCCTGACGTGACCCAGGACACAACCAATTCCACTGAGAGAAGTGAAGAAACAAGTCGGTATACTAACACCACCTCTCAGACCCAAGAAACCAATTGGTATGAGAGCACAAGTTACAGTCCTGATGTAACCAATGAACATGCCTACACAAACTCTTCTGATGGAGAGCCAAGCTGGGATAGCAGCACAATCTCTTCTACTGAAGGACCTCTGTCATATACTGAAACAAGCTCTACTTCTCAGTACTCTGAGGATTTTAATACAACTGACCCAATTAAGAACTCAACAGATACAGGTACGTATAATATTGTATATCACCAGTCACTATTATAGTTTATATGTGGATTGTTTAACCTTTGGAGAAAAGAAAAAAAACATACATTTTGCAGCAAAAGTTATGTACTTTTTAGTAAATAAACCATATCTGTTAAAATAAATGTCCTATTTTATGTGTTTTACATCATTATTTAAAAAGACATTAACATCTTTTTTCAACCACTGAAAAAGATGAATTTCTGAAGTGAGGAAGTTTGTACACTAGAGACTTGCAGCTGTAATTTCTGTCCCCTGTGAAACCGATTTGCTCACTCATTTAACTCAAAACTTCCACAGTTTCAGAGGGGGCAGATATTACAGTTGCACATCCCTAGTACTTATTTCCTAAACCAACTTCAGAAATACAGCTTTGTCGGTAGTTGAAAAAATACATTTGTTTATAAGTCTTTTTAAATAATGAAGTGAGAAGAAACAAGTACAGAGAATGATAGAGAATGCAGGTACTAACAGTAGCATAGCCAGGCATGAATATTTGGGTGGGCAATGAATAGTTTTTTCAAAATGTGTTCTTAGGCTATATATGATTATGTGAAAGCTACATGTTCCACTGCATTTCCTGTAATTGCTACCACCCATGAGGAGAAACTCATACTGTATATATATATATATATATATATATATATATATATATATATATATATATATATATATATATATAAAAAAGAACCCAAAAACAAAGATAAAGATTGTAGATTTATCACTTGGCATCAAACTAAGAAAAACCTGTTTGAAATTTCATGCAGGATATGATTGTAGTACAAGGTTCTTTCTTTGATGCCTGGAGATGTGGAACTTCAGTTCTATGCCTAATGTTTAAGCCACTGTGATAGCTCAAGATTACATGTATCTCTGATGGCTTCAACTGAGTTAGCCTAAAAAGAGAGTAAACTCCCTGGTCCAACTGAAAACCTCTAATGTCCTGACATATATCCTGTTACCTTCAAACACAAAATATTGCTGATTTATATTTAATGCTCTTAGATTATGTGCTTATTTGATTACTCATTCTAAAATAATAAGTTTTTAACAAACTGTTTTTTATTTTTATCATTTGTTTCAGGTGATGTGAAAAATGCAGAGAATGGCAGATTAAAAGGACTTGTCATGCTGCCTATAGTGGTGGTATTTGTAATAATAATCATCTTTATGATCAGAAGATTTATTGAACAGAAGAGGTAATATATATATATATATATATATATATATATATATATATATATATATATATATATATTTTTATATCACACTCAGCATATCTCATACATCATTAGAGATAAAAATGTGTAAAAGCTGACTGTAGAAGCAGCTGCACTCAGGCAGTGCTGCAGCAGTTTTCTGCTCTTTAATCATGTTTAAACACACCATTAATATGGTGCAAACTCTCCTTGCAAGTCAAACCCATTAAACCTCAATGAGCCATACTGCATAAAACTCAAAAGTCATCTGTTGGACAGCATTGGCCTAAATAAAAGATCCCTCCATTGGGCAACAAAGCCCTTAGGCTAATATTATGGATTTATTTTGCTACTGTAGAAAGGGATGCCCTTAAATTATCAATTGGTGTAGTATTGTGGTTTATTTTAGAAGAACGAATTGTGTCTTCATACAGACAACTGTCCACAGTACATGCAGCCCAGGGATCAGTTCAGACTCTACAACTGCAATAGTGCTGGATTTTGAGATTTACATCCTAAACATTAGATCTCTGATTACAAATTAGAGGTATAAAGTATTGTTGTTTGATAACTTATTAGCTAAAAATAACTTCTCTAATAATAAAGAACAAAAACTGTGTCATACATTGACTAGCTCACCAGATTAGACTTTTTTATGTTAACATTAAAAGAAAGTCAGAAATGGATGTACATTTGATGTGTATGACTAGGTTCTCTTGTTCACACTTGTTCTTTCATCTTTTTGAGTCTCTTTCCATGAATTCAGTGCTTGATTTTCATTAAACATTAAAATTGTAGCAGAGCAATGTTAGGAACGAGTTAAAACACAATAAAACTAAAACAGCTAGTGTTTGTTAAAATGTTCTACAATTGTTTTTTTTTTAATAATTTAAATGCAAACATAATTAACCAACCATTTTTTTTTACTTGTTTTAAGCAATGTACCAGAGCTGTTGAACAAGAAAGAATTGACAGCACAGAGATATATTCTTAAATGTATAGTAAGATTAATGAAGTAAGATGTTACCCAATGATAGATGCAGGTTACACAGGTAAATAGAAAGTACAGGTTACCCAGATACCCAGATAAAATATTTCCCCCAAATGCCTAGATTGACAATACCCCACTTTCACAGGTGCAGTGCAAGCTATAACATGTCATGTGACTTGTTTTGAACCAAATAAAAGACCAGAAAAAAAGTCAAGGGTGGTATATGTTTAGTGGTAGATGTATTATCACTTTTCAAAATTCTGAGCTGTGTGTATGATTCTTTTTTTTTTTTTTTTTTTTCAGACTGAATGGACCACCGCCTTTTAAACCCCCCCCTCCACCAGTGAAGTACAAACCCATTGTGCCACATGATATAATAGAAATAAACAGGATTGGTTGATGTGATTAGAAGAACCTGTCCTTTTGTTACAGGAGCCTTTTTAACTAGAAATTATGTGAGCAGTAATGACTGGACAGCTTTTATAGTTTTTTTTTTTGTTGTTGTTGTTGTTATTTAATTTTTATAAATTTTTTTGTTGTCATTTTTTGTTAGATTTTGTTAGTTTGCAGTTTAGATGTTGAAAAGCCTTAATCTTTTTTCTAAAATATAAAAAAAAAAAAATATGCTTTTGTAGAGTGCAAAATTGTTTAAATGATTTATTTGTATACTAGCATTTTTTTGAACAGTTCATAATAAAAAAAAAACTTTTTGTATATTTTATAAATATTCTGTATTTTCATTAAAAAAAAAAACATTTAAAAAAATGATCACACATAAAAAAAATGTATTCATTTCTGTAAATAGAGCTTATTGAAAGCAAAAAACGAAAAGCTCCCCCCCAATCAGATTAGACAGTCTAGCCACATTCTCCAGTGATTGGCTAGCCATCCTGTTGGGGGGGAGGGGGAAACACTAAACAAAAGTCTCAGCATTTCAATGCGTTTGTCTGGAGCACAATATCGTCTCAGGATATAGATACAACAGTAAAATACACAATACAAGAACTGGCAACCTATCTACTCAATGGGCCTTATTCTTCACTGTGATGTCATATTTAATTTAATGTAAAAAAAATAATGCTCTAAACACAAACCCTGTTTCCATTTATTCTTAAATTACACTTATTTTCATATTGCATGTTAAGAACTGTATAACTTCAATCAAGTGGGCATTTTCCACACAACCTAAAGTACTTTCAAATGACATTTCTTCATTTTTATATTCAATATTTGCAATCATTCTGAATGACTATTTGCTCAAATGTCTAAACAGTAAAAACGATCTAGTGATCTTCCCTTTTGGTTTCCTTTAGTTTTTCTAGGAATACACAGCTGTGCACTAGGTGGTGCTGGCGCTTACTGATCTATCCTACATTCAGTGTTGCCAACTTAGCGATTTTGTCAGTAGATCTAGCGACTTTTGCGTTTCCCCGCTGAGGAGGAATGCAGTGCAATCCTTGACCATGAGCTCTTTGTCTTGGTCGATGTTTGGCCATCAGATAATGTTCCTCAGTGCTGTTTAAGTTTAACCACCCCAAGGTGTTCTTCATGTGCCATTCTCAAGACCTGTGCTCGCAGAAGTGCTACAATCAGGGTGCGGTGACCCTTGGCGATACAGATGTCTATCCAGCAGAATAACTCTGCTCTCAGTCTGTAATAGGGCAAGAGCTCCCCTTCCACGCTGGATGGCCAATCACCTCTGATGAAGGTGCGGAGCATGGTAAACAGTGCATCGTCCTGGGAGCCTTTACACAGAAGTTCCATGGAAACAACCACAGACAGGGGTGCTTGAAGCAGCTGCACTAGGTCAGGTTCGGTGACTGTTACCTGCTGGACTGCTGACGGTGGAACGACTGCTCTTGACAGAAGATCAGAAACTGTTCTGTCGCCCTGGTGTGAATTCTAGAGTATAATTGTACTGGTTTAAGTGGTCAGCCCATCTCAGTAGCTGTAGTGGTTTATGTCCCGAGCCGCTAATGGACAAAAGTGCAGCGAGAGCTTGATGGTCAGTTTGCATTGTGAAGGCTCTGCCATAAAGGTAGAGATGCCAGTGCCCACATGCCCAAATGCAGGCTAATGCTTCCCTCTCACCCACCGAGTACTTTTGTTCAGCTGGCTTGAGAGAGCCTGATGCGAGCTGACGGCAAATCTGAAGTAGATGGGCATCATGTTGAGACCGGGTGGCTCCATGAACTACAATATCGTCCAAGTAGATGCACACCCCAGGTATGCCAGCTAGAAGAAGTGACATTATCTTCTGGAAGCAGCTGAGGGCGGAGCTGAGGCCAAAGGGCATGTGTTTATATCGAAAAACCCCCATATGTGTGACAAAGGCTGTTAGGTCTCGGCTGGCAGATGTCAGGGGCACTTGAAGATAGCCCTGCTTTAAATCCAGTTTGCTGAAAACAATGGAGCCATGGAAATGTGTGGTGAATTCTTCTGCGGTGGGCATGGGGTATTTATGTGGAATTATGACTTTTTTGACTGCAGTTCTCCAGATTTTTTGCGTGTGATGACCAGGTTCGAAATCCAAGGGGAGGCGTTGATGGATTCGATGATGTCTGAACTGAGGAGGTGCTGTAGTTCTGCTGTGACCTGATCGCGGAGGGACAGAAGCACTCTCCGCAGGGGTTGGATGACTGGGGTTACAGCCAGGTTGACTTTGGGCCAGGGTACAAAGTCAGTGATGCACCTCAAACCTGTAAACAATGCAAGGAATGTGTGGTGCCAGATGGCTGTGACATGCAGGACATCTGTGCCACAGGAATCAGACAGCCGAAAGTGTAGGCTTTGAAATAAGTCCAGCCCCATCAAATTGGCACCAGTAGCAGTGATGTAGAAAATTGAAGGAGCAGGGGTGTGGTTTTTTTACTATACAGACAGGTAGACAGTGCCCAGCACGGTGATTGGGGCGTGACCATAACCAGAGAAAGTCACTGAAGTCTGCTGTAGGGGAATGTGTGAAAAAAAAAAATCATCATAAGTTGTCTTATTTATGAGCGAGACCTTGGCGCCAGTATCAACCAGCAGCGGAATCAAAATGTCATTCACATGGCAACCCCAGATTTTAAAGGAAGTGGCTGACTGCGACTCCGAGTTGATTGGTACTGGTGATGAAGTTGCAGTGTCGGATGCGGTAGCAGGTGAAGTGGGTGCTGAGTGGCACCACCGGGCAAAGTGGTTCAATCTTTGGCAATTCCTACAGCGCTGGCCAGTTGCTGGACACTCAAGAGAACGAGTAGAATGCCTGAGTGACCCACAATTAGTGCGCTGCCTGGGACGTGATGGAGAACTATTTTGCACTTTTTGGTGGTGAACTAAACAAAATGCACGATATTCACGATATGTACAGTAGTTATAACATGCAGGGCCTTAGCCCTGCCACTACGGGTAACAATTCTGGGGCTTCCTGCCTACAAGAGCAGGGGACCACTTTTATTCAGCTGTTGATGTGACTGCAGTCATGGATGGGGCAATCGTTATTCATGTTCCTTTTACTGATTTCCTTTATGTTATCTTCCTTAGGCCAAAATGCTGTAGTATAGTGTGTCCAGAAATAAGTGGTTGTGAGAACCGCTTTAAAAAAATGTACAGAAACAGTTGAATGAAGTATATAGTTTGTATGTGATGATTTTTCAAGGTTGTTACTGCATGACTATATATGTTACAGTAAAAGTCAGAATTGGTCCATTTTAAGTTCTACCGGTAAATGTCAACATTTACCAAATAAAGGTGCTAAATGTCAGAAATTATGAAAAAACAAATAGCTTTTCAGGTATTTACTTGTTAATTTTATGATTTACCATAGCGTATTGATAAAAGTTCAAAATTATAAAGAAATGCATTGCTTTTTTGATATTTACCAGTTAATGTTATGATTTACCGAAGCTTATTGGTAAGTGCAGGAATATCATCAAAAAATGTATTTATTCCTCCATATAAATGGTCAATTAACACAATTATATATATATATATATATATATATATATATATATATATATATATATATATATATATATATATATATATATACACATTTTCCACTAACAAAATGATGTCAACAATATATGTATTTATGCATACAAATGTTCCATTATCAAAAACCATTAATGTCAAACAATATATCTATTTCTGCACATACATACAAAGTAATCATTAATGAGCTTACAGTAATGCACAATTGAGCAATTTAAATAGGTTTAGCATGGTACTGAACAATATTACAATCCACTTACATAGAACAACCAACACTCTGGTAGATTTGCGTATAAAACAATGGTGCTCAAGGATTGTACTCCAAATACATAGTAGTTTGATGAAAAATAATATTCTGTTAAATGCAAATTAAATAATTTCAACAGAAAATCACACTTTGGTAATGACACAAAACACAACAAATACAGGTACTACATAGATATATTTATTTATTACAGCATGGTAGACTCTTGTGGCACTTGAAGGTACACAGGACACCTGCAACATTACAATGCGCGAAAGCGAGTTATTCGGTCATTAGTTCTACACTCAACATGATTATGTAATCATTTAACCACTAGATGGAGATAAAGAACAAATTATGTTAGAAATTCTAACGTAGACATTTTTTAATTTATGCTTTTTAGTTTAGTGTATGCTTTTTTGTTTTTGAATCTAAATCACACTTTGTTTTTAAAAGTCATGGAGTACAATAGGGCTCTTCAATGATTGGTCATTATATTAATCCTTTAATCATATGTATAAACCTCAAGATTTGTACTTTGACACTTACTGGTATGTATAGTACATTCTGTATTTAAAATAAATGCTGTGTTTTGGTGATGGTATAAACTAGTATAAGATTACAGATTTTGTTTCATGCACAACAGTGAATGAACTATTGTCTGACTATTATCAGTCATATCAGCCTGTAGTTTTATTATAGAATAGTATATTTTATCTAGAATAGTGCCAGATATAGAAAATTATATATTCCATGTCCATCAAAATATCCCCCAATTTTACAATATATAGCATTTGTAAAGTTTTACACAACATTCAGACCACTCTCAAGACACTGCTTCCCTTTCAAGTACGAAATGTAACCATTGCTGAATGGGAGATCAATTAAGTAATCAATATTTATTTTATATAGCGCCTTTCATAGCAGACCACCATTACAAAGCGCATTACTGTATATATCTCTTTTAAAGCCCCAATTACTTGAGCGCTTATGTCAAAGCTGGTTTGTTTGAGCCCTGTCTATGTCAGGCGTTGCCTCCGCCCCCCCAGGAGAGCTCAACTACTGTCAAGCAGGGATCAGGGCCATTGTTTCAGCCTGCCTGAGAAAGGAGTGAGCTCTCTTTTCAGTCAAGACTACAGTAATAAGTCGATCATTCATTTTCTCAATTCTGAAATAATTTAACAATAAGTGCATAGTTTTATCTTAGCCTAGTTGTGATTAAGTCCCACCGTGGTATTGTGTGCTGTGAGAAGCAGGCGACTCTTCCCCTGGGATTCAGTCCCTTTCCTGCAGTTACATTTTCACACTCTCTCCCTGCTGCTCGGCTTTTCAAGAGTCGATATTATTTCTTGCTACTGCCTTGGCTCATGGAAGATGTTCCCGCTGCTATATGCCAATGTTTAGCCCCCTGGTTCTCCCGGATTTGTTTGCATGCTATGCAATCATCCTGGGCGCCTCTGTCGACTGTCGATAAACATATCCTTTAGAGAAACCGGATAGTTTAAAAAATTAGCTAGATTTCATAGATTAAGCTAATTGAAGACAGTTTGGTTTTAATATTAAGTGAAGCAGTCAGATGGCAGGGAAGTTATAAAGTGTACCCTACATTTTATGATAACTTGAAAGATGATTGCACCGTATTGTTTTAGGGAACTGACACCTTTGGCTAAACATCCTTTCCCACAGTTTTAAATTCAAAGGAAATAGGCAAAAGGCTTATTCCATCTTTCTTATATCTTCCTCCCTTTTCAACTTTAGTTTTATTGTCTTTTGAGCGAAACACCTTAGTTGCATTAATTTAGAAAAGTGAGATCCTCGTGGTCAATGATATTATTTAAGCGATAGAGCCCGTCGATGCAGGCTCTACCATGTGGTAGATGACCACAACTGGAGTTATGCATCCCGAGTAGACAAGGGCGCTAACGAAAGTCAAGGTCATCTACCACACGGTAAAGCCTGCATCAAGAGGACGCTACTGCTATTAGAACACTATTTTTTTATTTTCTCTTTCAAAAAAACAACAACCTTAAAACCTATATTTACCTTGAACTTCTGATATTTCGCTAGGTAACATTCCGCTGAGGAAAATAGTCCCTAATTAGAAATGAAAAAGGACATACACGTAGAGAAAATATTATTATTATTATTATTATTATTATTATTATTATTATTATTATTATTATTATTAATATATCTAAATATATCTCTTTCTTATTATAAGAATATAAATATATTTATTTGGACATGTACAATTGTTAAATAGTCCGTGTAGTAACGAGTCTGAAACTTGTTGTTGGAGGCGGGGTCTCATTCAACCAGGCAGGGAGTGGATTGGCTGGTGCTTGGATTGGACCAATCTGAATTCCCTGTTGATTTGCTGTCCATTAGCTGCGAATTGAGCCTTCATTACAGTTTCCTATCAGACATGGTTTCCCTTGTCTTTAGACCAGCGTCAGAAAGTATGTTTAAGTAGCTTTTTATGTTATCAGATTAGTTGTAGATTAGATTGTTAAAGGAAAAAGCCTGTATTTGTGCTCTGATTGATTTTAAAATATAATTCACAGTTAAGCACTTCAACATTCCAGCGGGCATCTTATCAAAAAAGAAGCCCGCTAGATCTGGAAGCTGATTGGCTGTTTGCATGCAATCATTTTCTAATGGTTGATAGTAGGATTGTAAAACTTGCATCAGTATGTAATTGTTTCTTCTGATGTTAAGGAATAAGGGGTGATGTCATATGAGAAGCTATATTAATCCCAATATTGTATTGTCTTGTTGATTCTGTTATGACTTGTGCTTAAGGAAAATAGAATACCCAGATGCTGTACTGTATTGAATAAAATATATTTGTTGAAATCCAAAAGATATCCTTGTTGAAATCTACAAGTTTGTAATCACAATAATTTTCAACTCACAGATGCATAGAGGAAAAAAGAACATTAACAAATGTGTTTCTTTTAATTTCTTATTAATAAAACAGGGCCTTGCCAAAAGTTCAGGATGCTGACAATGTCAGGTCAGGCAAATGGTTCACTACGCTGTTGTTGTTGTTTCTGTATCTCTAATAAGTTCCCAGTTGAGACTATGGTTCTGAATGATCAGTGCATGCTTTCTTGCATGTTAAAGGGAAGTGATTCACTTCCAATCAACAAGTGTAGATTGTACTGCAGATTGCCCCGCTACAATAAACACTTTATTTCTATAAGACATGGGGCTGGACGGAGAAATGTAACTTATTTGATGGTTAAAAGACAAAAAGAAACCTCAAACCACAATGGTCTGAAATGGCCCCTTGAAAGCATTGCAAAATAGTTGCTAATCTCATTTTCAAGTAAATCTTGAGTGTTAAAGTGGAGATCAACATACCCTGCTGCACTGGCTCCCATGTGAATGTGCAGTACTGTCTGTTTAAAGAGGGGCGAGGCCTACACAGTAAGAAACAGCTTGAATTGTCTTCATAAATACAATACAGTTTCAATATTCACAGACTATTCATAAAAACAAGACTTTAAAAATTAGAGGGAGTCAT
This sequence comes from Polyodon spathula, assembly GCF_017654505.1. Classification (NCBI taxonomy): domain Eukaryota; kingdom Metazoa; phylum Chordata; class Actinopteri; order Acipenseriformes; family Polyodontidae; genus Polyodon; species Polyodon spathula. The sequence goes on from NC_054548.1 coordinate 39,359,121, forward strand.
GGTGTTTGAGACTGCCACCTGCTGAAAGCCAAGGGAAGTACAACAGGTATCAATATGTTTACTTTTTAAATTTAAAGGGTTCATTAATTTGTTCACAATTGTGCGCAACAGACACTAAAGGGCTTTACGCTTTGTAAATGAATGTGTTTAATAAAGTGTGTTTATAATAATATTCTCCATATTAAGTAAAAATGGGCAATGTTATTGCAAACATTCTGTACCCCCAAGGTAGGGTTCAATTGCTTCTCAAATACTTTAGTATGCAGGATATATAGTAAAGCAATGTTCGTGGGGAGGTCTATTGTCAATGTAGTTTCTCAAGTGTTTATTTCACACCAGTTTTTCAGTGTGTTACATAAAAGCAAACCCCCTTGACGTTGTTTCCTTTTTTGGTAAATGTGGCTGCACTCAACGGAAAAAACAGTAGTACATTCAATAAGGCACTATCAGCATAAGATGATAAGTAAAAATAAACCCTTGTGTTGAAATATTTATCAAATATAACATGCTAAACTATCAGAAATCAACCACACCTGGTGAGCACAATGCTTTCTACTGCTGCTGCTTTTTTTTCATTAAAAAGAAAAAAGATAAAAAGCAAGAATAAGTGCTTCCTGTTCTAGTTTTTATCGGAAATGGAAATATATTTCTTGTTATAGTCCAGACAAACCACCAATAACTAAGCACAAAAAGTAAGCCCAACTACTTTTGACCTTTTGTTTCAGGCAGTAGTCTAGTTTCTGCTTATTCAGTGTAAGTGTTCTTTGTCTGAAAGAATAATCTTTTTGGTTGCTTTCACTATTATGAAACTTAACAAAGGGATTTTTCTTTGTTGCAGGAAGTGGAGAATCAGATTGTTTAAAATGTTTATTTTGATGCTTGTATTCACTCATAACAGTTATTGCAGTCAAATAAAGAAATACACAGTATAAGAAAAAACAACCCAAATAAGAATTAAACGTTATGCTTATACCAATGATAAAGTAAAACTCATGGTTCACTTTATTTTATCTTAAATATATTTAACATTTTAGTTGTTTGACCCTTCAGGGCATTGTTTTCCAGTCCTAAAACAACCCCAGAATTTGACAACTGCTTTACTTACACTTTCTCAGGGCTGTTGTATGAGCTTATGGAATCAAACATACTCAGTATTATGCATTATGCAGTGATACACAGATCAGTGAACAAATTGCTTAAACCCCAAGACAAGAGCCCCTCAAAGAGTAGACGGGGCTGGCAAAGTTGAAGGGTTCCACTGTCCCATGACATACTTAAAGGAAGCCTAAAGTCAGATAAGGGCAGGCAGGGTTATAGTATAACGATACAAAAATATTAGAGAAAAATAACCCAGAACCAATGGCAATGGGAATGTAGAAAAGCAATTCCATACCTCCATCTGGTTTCTCTGCTGTTTTGGGGTGGGTCCGCATCATCTCCGGCGACATCTCAAAGGGCCCGAGAAGCAGTGCGGACAGGGCAACCGGAGCGCAGGCTGGTCCTTCTGACTGCAGCCAACTACTCTGTGCCTATCTTGCCTTGACTCAGCAGAACCACTGACATCCCACTCCTAACACCTAGTGTAACAGGGTGACATGTTACATGTATGGGTCGTGTCTGAATAATACTGAATCAGATACAAAGCAGTGGGTGTTGACATGCCACACAGGCATGCAGATTTAATACAACACAGGCCCGACACTTGGGTACCAACAAAGGTATTACAAGAGCCGGATTTAATTAAAAAAAAAAAAAAGCAAAGCTAAAAATAAAAAGTTGCCACACAAGGTGAGCACTAGTCCCACTGAAAGGAATGTCCCGCTCCAGAAACCTACTACCCTATGAAACTTCTCTGTACTTTTTGGGATCAAAATCCCCTAAACTGACCTAGTGAAGTCCTGGCATCCTCCAGTCGACTCTGGCCTCTTCCTGATGGCCTGGCTGGGCCATGCCTTCATGAGCAGTCTTGGAGTATAATGGTTCAGTAGTAGTTGCTGCGGAGCAGATGCGCTCAGTCCTGGAACAGGTGGTTGTGCTGGCAGTGCAGGTGCTCCAGGCTGTAGTGCTGGTTGGTAGCTCAATCCAGACCTCCTGTTCAATTGGTTGCTTAGCAACATGCCTCCTGTAGCGCATCCAAGCTGCTTCCATAAAAGCACACATGCACTCCAGAACCAGGGACAGGGTCTTCCCATCACACCCCTCTGAACTGTATTTATTAGGTAGTTTTGTAGACCCCCTAATGCTTACAAAGATACCCAAGCCATATTGTTAATAGTTTGAAAGATAAAGCAAAACTATTATGTTTTACAGATATGATTAATCTATAAAACCTTGTTTTATTTCATTTTAGGAAATTAGTTTATTTAAGTTCTAATATGAACTGCTTTCCTGGTCCAGAGCAAGAAACATAGCAAAAATGGAAAGATATTTTTTTTGCTTTTTGGGGTTTTTTTTAAATAAAGATCATTTTCCAATAAAAATAAGTGGAGAGAAGGCTTTCTTTCATTTAGTAAAAGCATTAAGCGTTATGATATTAATTATCTAATTATGGCATTACTATATTAAAAGCATAACAAAGTGTAAAAAAGCATAGTGAAAGCAGAGTAAATGCATTGTGAAACTGCAAAATTACTGTGCACATTTTTTGTGGTATACTTTTATGTGTAATTCAGAAACGTTCATGTTGTGCCCTACAGTTCATGTAGAGCTACCTACTGCATGCACATGACATGTCCCTTACTATAGTATAGATTTACTACTATACTTAATTGCCAGCACAGACAGTTCCTGACAGTTTAAATAAAATTACAATAAAAACAAATCATAAATCTGTTTAATTTTCATTTGTGTGGCTCAAAATACAGGTCTTTATTCTTTGCTAAAGCTTACCAGTGATAGATGTGAGCAATGTTGATACATATCAGAGGATATAATTAAACGCACATCAATGGAAAATATTACGGCTATCTAAGTACGTATGTCCCTGTAAAGCAACAATAACGAAAATAGCCACCAAGACTACTTAAATGTGAAAGACAGTGTGCTTTACATCTGCATGTTTAATTATTTTAACTACTGTGCCTACAAAAAAAATATATATTTGTATCAGATTTGGTCGACTCAAGGGACTTTTTTGAACAAGGACCAGGGGTCAAAAGGGGCATTCAGAACAGAAAATAGAAGGCACTTTTTTACAGAGAATTGTGAGGGTCTGGAACCAACGCCCCAGTAAAGTTGTTGAAGCTGACACCCAGGGATCCTTCAAGAAGCTGCTTAATGAGATTCTGGGATCAATAAGCTACTAACAACCAAAGGAGAAAGATTAACCGAATGGCCTCCTGTTGTTTGTAAACTTTCTTATGTTCTTTTTTATGGTCCCTGTGGCACAATATAGTTCTTCTGATTTAGAGGTGAAAGAAGGATATCTGTAGCTTTTGGTAGAGCAAAACAAATGTGTGTGTGTGTGTGTGTGTGTGTGTGTATAGATATATATAAAACACATGAAACTTTTGTATTTGATATCTGAAACTGAAAGTATTTTCAAACTGTAAATTTCAGATAATGAATAAATCATTTAGCTGACTGACCACTACTAAACTAGATTAATGAGTGGGGATGGTAAGGTAATTGTGGCATGTTACAGGTAATGAATGTGTATGGAGTCCCTTGGGTTAGTTCATGGAGTTCTTTCGGGGAACCCCCAATTGTTGACATATACTTGACCACATGTGTTGCAATTCTCATTATCCCCTGACTTCACAGAATTGGAGGTATAACTGGGCTATAAAACCTGAAATTCTGAGGAGTCGATCCAGTATTAAAACATTTTCTTTGCATTTATTCAAATCCAACAGCAGAACAACTGGGGCGACCCACTCAGCTCTGTTCGGGTGATCGGTTGTTATTCACAATTGGCCATTGAGACCGCGGGAACCAATGAAATACAAGAAGCTTGATAACATGCAAACTCAAGATGTGCAACATAATTGGTGTGTGTATTGTTCACGCATTAAATTTAAATATCATACGTAATTCATATATTTTAATGAGGAAATTAAAGACTATTCTAATCTCTCAGTAGAACCCCCCCCACACACACACACCCACACCTTCCTGTGTGGGAGGGCACCTTTGGTGGTCCCAGCGGTGGCATGGCCTGCACAGCAGCCATGCTAGCAATACTCTGTTGGGCTAAACAGATATCAGGGAGAGGAAACGAATGTAAGACCCCACTAGGAACCAAATACTGTAGAGACTGTGAGAATGGTGGAAGTGACAGGTGTGCTGGAGTGGTTGGTGGGGGGGGAGTGAGCGCATACGGGTGGTCAGAGAAACAGCGGAGTTGAGAGGTTGAATAAGATGCTGGATATCGGTAGGTTGGAGAAGCAACCAGGAGAAACAAAGATCAGGTAAACAAAGATCAGATTTATTTTTTTAGTTGAAGAACATCCAGAAGGAGGAACGTGGTCACCATTCGGTAAATTCAGCAAAGCATCGTGGTTCAGGCAGGGAACCCACTTTTAAGCTAGATTAAAATCATAACCATCAAGCATAGTAGGCACCACATTAGTCATTCAATAACCATGTCCAGTGATCAGCTAGAAAGGGCTTTATATGTTACATCAATGCATTTGTCCCGGTTGTGCATCAGAGTTGCCTCCTGTTTTTCTGCTTCATCTAAGCTTAGATTCTAAGGGGAGAGCAGCTACCCAGCTGCCCATGGCTTCCCTACAGTCAGCCTCTCCACTAACAGCAAACTGTGCCTAAAATTATGGGCAGATTTACCTCGAAGGCTAGACCAAAGGCCAAAGATGTAATGAAAATATGTATAACTTAGTATTTGTTGTCTATGCTTTAATAAATATTGTTCTTTCTAGCACATGAGTTTTCCTGGCTGAATTCAGATTCAGCATTTGAGAATTCAGATTCCAAAGAGAAAGAAAGTGTGGCGAGTGAGTAGCAGTTTTTTTTAAATGTAAAATTGATAATGTTAGATTGAGTTGGAGTCTGCAGGGCTGTGGGTAGATTTGTCAGCTGTGTAGAGATAACATAAACATATATATATATATATATATATATATATATATATACATACAGGCACCTCCAAAATTATTGGCACCCTTGATAAAGATGAGCAAAAAAGGCTGTATAAAATAAACAACACAGGTAATGAGCTATATTGTAATTTTCCAACATGTGGAATATATTGTACTTTATTAATGAGTTAAGGGAATCAACCAAAATTACACATTTCTCAAATTATAAAATTGGTTCCAAAAAAATTAAGTGTCACAATTGTTGGCACCCTCCCCTTGCTAGGATAACGGCATTGAGCCCTTTTCTATAATTTTTTATGAGATTGGAGAACACATTGGAAGGGATCTTAGACCATTCCTCCATTCAGAATCTTTCCAGATCCTTGATCTCCTTCGGTCTGCGCTTATGGGCTGCCCTATTCAATTCCAACCACAGGTTGTCAATGGGATTCTAGTCCAGAGACTGAGCTAGCCATAGCAAAATGCTGATTTTGTGGTCAATTAACCATTTCTTTGTGGGTTTTGATGTGTGCTTGGGGTCATTGTCTTGCTGGAAGATCCACTTGTGGCCAAGTTTCAGCCTCCTGGCAGAGGCAACCAGGTTTTTGGTTAAAATGTCCTGGTACTTGGTGGAGTTCATAATGCTGTCGCCAAAAGCTTTGTATAACCTAGAATTTTAGGATTGAGAATTAAAAAAAAAAAAATCCAAAACACACTATTTGAACATAATTTAGATATTTTATTTAACATCACGTAATCAAAGAAACTACAAAATGATAATTGCAAAAGCCTACCTGAAGCCATAATAGTAATACAGTATTTCATGTTAGATTTCGAAATGTCACTTTTTTTATTTTTTTTTTATCAGTTTTCCGTTAAGCATATGGAAAACTACAAAGCAGTGTGTAATTCAATATGTTAAAGTAGCATTATTCTACAAGTTTCACTCGACTTTATGAAGCAAAGTGATTTAATTCTATAGGGCGATGCAACACTTGTCAGTGCGGTACACCAATGTATTGAATTGCACTAGATTAGTATTAATTGTTCTACGTTCGCTGCACTATAAACACCACAACCAAGCTTCTTCAGCTTTGTGTTTGATAAAAACTAAAATCGTTGGTTGTTTAGCTTTTTTCAGCTGCACAACACAGTTGAATACATACTGCACAGAAGACTGCAAAGAGAGACATCTCACCACATTTCCTGTTTGTAACAGAAAAAAGGCAGTGAAGGAATACAAATAGACAGAACAGGTATTGACGAGCAATATCACTGAGAAGAACACACATTTTTAGTTCTGATAAGAAAGGCTTTTCTTTTTTTTTGCCATCTACAATGTCAGGTAAATATAATTAATTTGTACGTTGCAGTTTTTTGTTGTAAAATGAATAATTTCAACTGTTTTTATTTTTGGGTAACAGAAATATACAATTCAGATGTTCTGCTGTGCGCTGATGTAAACTGTTGATTGTTCATCGTTCTTATTACTTTATTTTGGTTGTCATTTTTAACTTGGGTTCCAATAATGCCCATTATCTTCGATACATTAAGTTAAGTGTACATTTGTAAATATAAATAATAACGCTAATGTAATTATGCAGACATCTCATGTTTAAAATACATTACGGCAAACTAGTAGGAGTACACAGATAACTTATTTTTACTTAAGGTAGTGATTTGTTATTTATGAAGAAATGGGTACTCTAGTGTATTGTTATACAGCCCAACAACTTTGACTTCCACTTTTGATGAAATAGTGATTGTTTTAAAAGGGCTCCTCAAATCTATTTTAAAAGAGAGTTTTTGCAATTAAGAATAGGCTTGCTGGTACTCTACCAATAAAGTGTAATGAATAGGACTCACATTACAACTGTACATGGCCTTTTTGGGGGAAGTTTCCAACAGCGCCCAAACACAAAAGTGCTTCTTTGGGGATGACCAAATCCCATTTTCTTTCTCTGTGCCACAATGCACATTGATAAAACTGGCCAGCCTTAATGTCCGAATTCAAATTTTCTTTACTAGCACTGCATTGAATACCGCGGTCAAAAAAAAAACGTAATTTAATGAAACACATTATATGAATTATTGTAGGACAATATAAATATAAGCATAACATTTTTTTCATCAAGTAGGCAGATTTTGTACAGTGCAAACTCTAGTCCATGAAATGGAAAATATGCGTTTCAACATTTTCAATCTTCATAAGGCCTTTAACCTTTAAAAAGCAAAAGTGAATTGCACATTCTTTGTGTGCCATGATTTTTTCAGCCGAAATACAGAAAGACTTAAACATACATTCAGTTACTAAAAAAAAAAAAATATATATATATATATATATATATATATATATATATATATATATATATATATATATATATAATCTTAAATTTGTAAAGGAAATTTCAAATCTGACATGTTACATTTTTAGGTCACGTATTTATTGGCTTTGATTTAAAGAGTAAACATTATTTGATTTAAACATTAATTAATATTTCATTTATCTTTTCCATCGTTGGGGGGAACAAAAAAAAAAAACCCCCCGTGGGTTTATTTTATGTTAAACTTGACTAAAAAGGCCTGGATTTATTTTGTATTTCTCTGGGGTGGGGTTACCACATTGAATTATGAGTAATATGAACTGCGAGCCATATCTTCATTTCAATGTATGTTTAGCTGGCAAGATACCTATTTCTCTGATTTCTTTAAGATTAGCAAAACTAGTGCTGGATGCTGTTTGTTTGCAAATGTTGGTAACGTTAACATTTAACCTTTCGCTGCTGTGGCAAGGCACAATATCCATGTAACGTTTGATTTTCACTTTGATTTCATTTCAAGTGCTCTGAAGAATATGGCCAAGTTATTTTTAGATATACCAAACGTGATCATACTTTAGGTTCTCTAAAATTCCACTTTTTAATGACATTTCATCCCCAGTTGTGTACCATTGATCCATTAGAAGTCAACCTCAGTTAATGACATTCAGAAATGGAGCCCTATTGCTTTTAACCACCCTTGTCTGTTCATTATGAATTCATGTTAGCTTTGTGGTAGTGTGATATATCATGTAATTATGTTTATACTAATTCCAATGTACTAATGAATAACTAGTTACTGTGTAGTTACATTGTTATGTAACTCACACTCATATTTTACTTCTATAAGACAATCTTACATCTACAACAACATCAGCGTTGCCTTTATGTAGCGCATTTCAGTAGAAGTGCAGAGGTCATATCAAAACTATTAACAGAAATGTTTGATATAAATATTAGTATTACATTACTAAAAAACAACACAAATTGTTAACCAGCTAGATAAAAGTCTAATACCCTGCCTCTGGACAATATATAAACAATGCATTTAAAATAATAATAATAATAATAATAATAATAATAATAATAATAATAATAACACCGTGTAACAATTTACAGTATAATCATAAATCTCGAAAAACTACTCACTTCTAAACATTTTGTAGTCATTTTTGTATTACTTTAGTATAAATACATGTTAATTTGGATTCATATGTTGTTTTTTTCTGACTTTATGTGAACAAAAAGACACACATTTGCCCGTTTTCCCATTGGAAATAGTGATATTTTGAAATATCACTGTCCTGGTCACAAAAGCAAAGTTTGTGGGGAATAATAGCCATTTTCTATACTTTTGAGGCATAAGCAATTAGGAAATAACACTTACTACCCAGGAACAAAAAGTTGTGTTACATAGTGTAATAATAATAATAATAATAATAATAATAATAATAATAATAATAATAATAATAATAATAATAATAATGTGATTAAGGTGGTAGGGAATTCCAAAGGCCAGGTGTGATCCTGAACCTGGGAAGTCACCACAAGCTTGCATTGTGTAAGCGCAAGGTATAGTCACTGGCACTATAGACACAGCAATTTGCTGATGCTGTTCAGTTGGTTAAGTTATTGCAAACTTAAAACCGAGGCTCTCAATTTATTATTATTTTTTTTTATAGGGACCCTTAACTGAAAACAGAAAAAGTACATTCGCAAACAAGAAAGAAAATCTGTACTCCATTGTAGAGGTTTTTTCTGTAATTGCTGTATATCCCAAGGCCCACAATATTTACTGTATATGTTGTTTTAGAAAGAGAAGTTTCTAGAATTTATTTTGCACTCTTCAGAGACACCCAGGAATCCAGTTTGAGAACCGCTGACTTAAAAGCTACTAGAATAATTTAATTAAATATATTAATTTTAACTTTTTTTTTTTTTTTCAGGTAACACCTGTGCCACTCCTTGGGTAATTGTTTGTCTCACGGTTATAGCTTTGATCATATCCTTATGTATTCATATCCTTACCTACCATACAAGACGGAAAAAAGGTGAGGACTTTTTGTATAGCTGAAAATTACAGCATTTTATTAATGTACAATATAAAAATAAATGTAGTGATGGTGTCACTATAAACATATTTTTTACCTCATGAAACTAAATAAAAAGGAAATCATGAATAAGAAAATATCCTTTTGTTAAATATTAAAATAAACATGACATTTAGTACAATTTTCAGAAATGTTATTACTGTAACCGGATATATGACGAGTGTACTGTACTATTCAAACATTATTTTATTTTGGTACCTATGTCAACGCAGTTAAAGTCAAAATTTTCAATAATGTTGGTATACCTCAAGAAAATAAACACGACATACAGCCCTATTGTGCAATTTTCTTTTACAATAACTTATCCTTTTTTCTTAACATTGCAGAAAAAAAGCCAATAACATACAGAGATTATGAACCAAGGTATGGCATGTTATATACTTTCAACATAGATTCATCATTATTTTACTTTTTTACTGTTCAAAATTGTAAGTTTCACCGGGCTTTAATTCCACACATTCACATGTGGGAATCCTAATTTACAATACAAAAATCACACGCTTCACATTTGAACATACTTCCATTATTATTATTATTATTATTATTATTATTATTAATCACTTAGCAGATCCTTTTATCCAAAGCGACGCACATAGACGAGGAGGTGAACTATGTACCACAACTGTTGCTGCAGAGTCACTTACAAGAGGACCTCGGTTTTACGTCTCATCCAAAATATCTTTTATATTTCTCAAGAATGTTTTTTTTTTTAAATCAGATTTAGCCCTATATTAAAAGTTCCATTCAAGTCGTAGAAATCAAGGTTTAACCCTAAAATCATTATTATTATTATATTATTATTATTATTATTATTATTATATTATTACTAGCTCATTCAGAAAGGCCTATGATAGAATAGGAACGAGATAAGGTTTGCCGCATTCCATGCTAACTCTATAAAAGAACACCTGTTGCCAGTCATTTAAAGCCGTGTACTGTTATCATTCAGGAATAGCCTTGCAAATGATTGAATAGCCACTATAATATGTAAACTTTGACTTAATGGGTTAATCTTACAGTAGTTTCCATTTAGAATATTTAAATTGGCTGACAGAGCTTTTTAATATTTATAAGAATAACTTGAAAATTACATTTGGCTCTGCCAGATCACAGTACCTCCATATGATGTTAAATGCTTTCTTCTGTTGAGCGATAGGCAGGGAGTGCCAGTTCTACACTCAGAGGCTTGGAGTGAACCGGTAACCTTGTTCCCATAGCGAACACCTTAACTAGTGCACACAAGTATCACACAGAACCATCTTTAAAGTGAGATGGCTCCAGGGAAGACTGACTGAGAAGCTTGTCGGTGATTTTCATTGAGAATTGTCTTTTTTTTTTTTTTTTTAAAAATGGTGTTGAATTACAATTGATAGAATAAAACTTGGTATTGACAACATAAAAACAACGGTGATGTATTGCCTCCATGATGGTCTTAAAGAAATGGATGCGATAGCTTTTTTCATTTTCACGTTTTGGGAAATGTTACATTTTGCTTTTTAGTCACAAAATATATGCTTTCAGAATACGTAAGAATAAATAATGGATACTCCAAGAACGTTCATGGAGTCCTGCGATTATTCCACGAATGAGGAAGGACTGTTAACTGAAGCTTCCTGATGAGAGTATTCTGTTTATACAACAAGAGTTTTATATAAATCGAACATTCTTTTTGTTTAATCCAACACTTTAGAATTTGTCCCTAGAGGAAGCTCTTCATCTGCTTAGAAATACGCCGTACTTTGGAAAAGTTAGATACATTTTAAAATGAACCACAAAAATCACGCTGTAGTGTTGAATGCAAAAATTGTATTAAATGGATAAAAATAATAAATAAAAAATTGAAAAAAGTCTGGTACATTTTGGAGGCTATTCGACTAGTTAGTGAAGGTTTCTAAATGCAAAATGATATTTGTGTGTAGTTGTGTCCCATACATGATAAAATATTAAACGAAGGGTGTTACTTTATAAGGCATCGTTGATATGCTCCACTGGTGTTTCTTCATGCTTTAAGTATAGACATAAGCTATTCTGCTTTGCTTTGCGAGTTATAACAGTACGTCACTGCCGCAAGTTTAGCAGAATGTACTCAAAGTGACAAAGTAGAACGGAGGGGGTGAAACTATATTTTGTAATGTAAATCTTTGTTTTATGAAAAGCAATATTTGATGATCTGGTAAAATAAATCTCTCAATCTAACATATCTCAATACTTTTTGCAGCTTTTTGGAGCCAGAGTATATTGATGATAACCCCATTTATGGGAATATTAATCCTGAAGTTGTAGGTAAGAGTACTATAATTATATATATACTAACATTTAAATATTGGTTACTTTTGATAACATAGTGCAGGACTGTTTAAAGTGTGTTTCTTGAGTTATATACAGTAAAACCTGTCTAATCCAACCCCTCTATAAACCGGCATTCTGTATAATTCAGCATGATTTTTGGGTCCCAACCAAATCCCTTTGAAATAAATGGAGCAATCTCCTCTACAATCTGGCAAAATTATGTTTATCAAAAAAAAAAAAAAAGAGTTTACCAAAATACAAACAAAAGAGCTACTGTAGGTGAAAAATGCAAAATGGCAAAGCAAACCATTTCAGACATTCTGACAATAGAATAGGCCTACTTCTAGCAACACGGAGAAAACCTGACAGCCAGCAGAAAGTGTCTGAATCCTGCATGCATGCACACTACAAACTAGAACACCTTTCTATGGGAATGGTACAAACACAGGCTTGTGCTAATAACAGGTACAGATTTTGCAGAGGCATTAGTGTGTTATACTGTGTATGAGCAGTAATAAACACTGAGAGAGTTTAGTCATTTTACCTTTTTTTAGGTACTGTATTAGATTTTTTGTTTTTTACAGTAATCCAGCACAGTCCCAAATGATGCCGGATTGGACAGGTTTTACTGTTCCATGGGTTCCACAATATGGGTCTTTTGATTTAGAGGTGAAACATCCCTCAAGGCTGGTAATGGGTTTTAATAGAGTTCAAGGACAATTTGTTGTTTTTGGTAGAAGTAAAAACAGACAGAAAACAGCACAAATAGACATGTTTAATGAATGCAGAAATTGGAAGTGTCTGTAGACTACCTTGTGTATTTTTGTATTTAAATATCATTGCTACTATTAACTGCATTCAGATTTTTTCATTTAAGTAAACTAAATATATTTCAGATGACTGCTTTTTCCCCAGTTACTGACATTTTGTTGTGACTCTCTTAGAACTGACTGGTTAATGGTATCATGGCTCTTTTGCCAAATTGTTGGGACAGCTCTGGTGCTCTATTCCATATAGTGAGATCGTAAGTGCAAATACGATAGCGCTTTCTACCACCAGGGATTATGAATCAGTTACAACCTGCTCCTAGATTTCAGTCAAATCATAATTTGTGTCTGATTCAATACGACAGGTAGGCCAGCTAAAGCAATCCCATCATACGTACCATATATCTGAAAATACATTAACCACGCAACACAAGGAAAACGTGTGCTTAGAGTGGTCTTGGAAATCACTTTTGTGTAATCGTGCAAGAGACATCCCAGTTTCGAACTAACCTGTAGGGTGCTGTATGTGTAATTACAACTTCCCATGTAATTCACATGTCTTACAGCGCAGTTCCAACACAGTATTGTGTTAAATTTGTTGAGCAAGGCTACTTTAATATTTAACTATATAGTTATTAAATCTGTTAGAACATACAAGACATTTAAATGTATAATGAGACTTAATGATGAACAGAAATTGTGGATAGTGTCAGGAGAAAAAGCAGACATGAAAATAGCAATGAAATGTACCCAAACAGCAAAAAAAGAAAGCATTATATTATCTTTCAGATACTGCTAGAAGCAGAAATTAATAAAGGACAAGGACAATACTGTATCAGCCACAATAACAGTCTCTGCATATACCTAAACATACAGCATGACTTAGAGCAGAGGGAAATGACTGATCTACCTGTGTGGTATTTATAGGACAGGTAATATGAGAGGTAACATGAGCAAGTAGCGTGATCCACTTGATGCGGAAACTTTACCTCTATCTTCTATTCTGCTCCCAGCCTCATACGCGACATTGTATTGGTAAAGTATATAGAAACGAGACCCTGGCATCCACAACAGGTTTGCTACATCTCTTTTACAGTCACACATGTCTTCATTGCTTAGATACATTATGCATTTTGCATTCAAGTTTTACTGAAAATGTTAAAGTGTGTTTGCATTTTTCATTTAAGAAGTTGAAGAAGTTCCCGAAGTTTGTTATGAACAAATGAACATAAAAGCTCCAGTGCGAGTTCAAAGAGAACGAAAGGTACCTTTTATTTGTATATATTCATTTTCAATTTTAAATCTTCAGTTAGTACCACAACAATTATAAAGAGGACACAAAACAAACATACAGCTGCACAGAATTGCACAGAATTGTCATGAATTTCCAGGGGCTCAAACTACAGAAGCAAATAAAGTTTCTGTATTTTTTTATCATTTTATTTACAAATTGTTGGGGATTTCCTTTCCCAAAGGCCACTGCACACCATATCACTTTATCCTAATTTAATGTATAAATGATTGTACCTACAATACCAAGTGTTGCTGACCAGATCTTGAATTGTGTTTGGTACAATGAATGGGTGTTGTAGCTTTTCTTCATACAAAAATACTTTTGTTTATTATTATTTCAAATTTGGTCAGATCTTAATTGATAATAAAGAATTGTTTGGTCTTTAGTTAGAGTAGGTTACGTCACACTCATCCTCTTCACTGCTGAAGTCTCATGAACATATAGTACAGCTTTCAGCCTTATTGCCTTGCAAAAACAACTTGGTTTTTGTTACATTTCTGCAGGTTCAAAGCATAAGAAAGTGATTTACTCACCCTTTTTAGTTATGCCATATTTTGGCCCCTCACTTCCTATATCATGAGGAATATGTGCGCTATTTCACATCCTCGCAATGGAAAGGCAATTTTGAGTTTCTAAACTGCATGTAAACCATGTCTAAGAGACTGCAAATTTGCCAATAAATGGTGTTTTATTGTACAGTCACGTTTATCTTCAATTATGCTTTTGATCACTACTGACCTTGTCTGGATTTGAAGGACTTAGGATGAACGGTTTCTGTTCAGGTATTCTAATTTTAGATCAATGATATTTAGATGAAATTAACCCCTAAAATAATTCATTTTGAGACATCAACACTGGAATTCCCACATTAGAGAACAGGATTTTTATTGCATAGGCCCAATCTTCACTACCCTGATAAGACCACTGAACACAAACATGTTACAAAGTTATTAGCACCTCATAATCAGGGTCACTAAAAGCTAGTTTTTGAAATGCTTGATCTGACAGGCCTTGACTTGTAACCACAAACCACAAAGGTCTAAATTTGTATACATCTGCAGTGGAGTGCTAGATGGTTTTAAAAATAGATTTGACATCCTTCGTGTATCCACGACGATTAAACCCTTCAGCACAGTGTGTGTGTGTGTGAGAGTGAGACGGGTCTATGACAATCTATAACCAACAATTCATCACCAGCTGTTCATCATCAGGTACAACTTATCACGGAGGGTACGTTATCATATCACAGCTGTTTAAAATGCTACAGGTGAAAATGGCCGGTGCAGCTCTTGAAGGTAGTTTGAAATTTCGGCACTTCTAGTGTTAAAATAAAGGTTTGAAAAGCAAACTTGTTATTTTTGTTTTGTTTTTTTTGCTTGTTTGTTTGTTAGTTGGGTGATCACAAACTAGTAAAAGTTAGTACATTATGGGTTTTATTTATGTAATTTGTAAGTGAATACATACTGTATCTGTTATTTATGATTTATGATAGGTCTATTTGTTTTTAGTACAGCTTTTATGATATATTGTGGCCACTGTGTTGTATGTAATCTGTGCGCTGCCATTGCTGGCAGCGTCACATGAGCTGTTCAGTGTGTTGACATGTAAATAAATCCTGTTCGTCTGCAGGGCGTATCAACTTCAATCTCCATCTTGATCTCCTGTCTGTCACTCAGCAACAAATGCACGCACCCACACGGCAGACAGCTACCCTGTCCAAGCATTAATACCCTGTATCTTTCTAAAAAATTTAGGGGAGCTCCCTAATACAAGCCAAATCTCAAAGCAATAATTGTGTGAACACAGTAATTTTTACAGCTGTCTGTAATGGAATATAAAACAGGATTCATTTATCTTTGAAACTTGGTTTCAAGTAAAGTCTGGACAGACAAATTGATTCTATAATGGTCTATCACCTGTATACCCTGCAATAATCCTATAAAAGAAATTTGTCTCTGTGGATTGAGATTACATGAAGTTTTTAGCTGGTAATTGTAACCCTCTAATGCTAACAAATGTCAATTGTTTGTGCCTGCAGGCAGCAGCTGAACACAAGATGTGCTATGCATCTCTTGAGTTATCAGCACAGAAGAAGCAAGGAAAGCGTGGAAAAAAGAATTCACTGGACTTTGTGGATACAGACATGGAGAGGAACATGCCTTCTAGAACAAACAGCATGTACCTGAACAGCCAGCAGCTGGCAGATGGAAATGGGGATGAAGCCATTCACGAGGATCCCTCTTTGCTTTTGAGCATGATTAATACAAATAGGTACTAGGCAACAGAAAACCTCTTTCTTTAACTCCTCACAGCTTTCATACTTTTATTAAATTTAAAATGTTCTGTACTTTCCCTACAAGTTTAGAATTTGTATTGCACTTCTTGTAAGTAGCAGGGTTCCAAAAAACATAACGTTAAACGTCCCCACGTTACAATTGTTAAATAACATACCTCAGTTTTCTTCTCATCGTAATATTGTGACCATTTGTTACTTATAACTTTTTAAAATCTGTTTCAATTCTCTTTTAAAAATGTCCACTCTAGTGCACTGATAGCGTAAGGATTATTGCTCACATTGTCAAATGGGTAAAACAGCAATAACGATCCAGGATGTGGTATGGAACAGAAGCCGGAGCACTTATGTTTTATTTATTTTTTGTTCTTTAAATCACTTTTCCTGCAGTCATTCAGAGCAGTGGTACGCAGTGTGGGAGGGAGCGCAACTATGACTAAAGGGGCAGTAGTGCAAAAAAACCCAATATTTTTAAATAAACAAACAAATAAATAAATAAATAAAATGACAGCTAAGTAGTCCAAGTTCTTACCTTTCAAATGAGCCATTGACGATCACTCTAGGACTTGTAGAACCAGAGAAATCGAGTGGCAAGAGTCAGTGAAACTGCAGCGAACAGAGCTGAAATGGCGGCTTCCACATATGGGGTGCCAAGTGTGAAAAAAAATAATTAAAGACTAATATTTTTTTTAACTGATTTATTTGTTAGAAATGTTGTTAGCTAAATGTTGACTTGCCAAGTGTAAAAAAAATTAAAATTCACCGATTTATTTGTTAGAAACTAAGATTTATAGACTGATTTTAAAATGTTGAATTTGTCATACGCGTTTTCAATATTTAGAAATTATATCTGAAAGTACAAATTGCGAAACATAATGTGTTTGTTAACATTTATGTATTCAGTTAAATCTGGACTTTGTAGTTAAATCTAGGAAAAAATATGCAATTTACATTAAATCCGGAAAAAAAAACACCATCGCCTTTTAAAATATAAAGTTTATAAAAAACTTTAAAGTTATAAGTGTAAAAAGTTGTCAGGGTGTTAGCAATGAAAAGAAAAATTACAGGTACGTTGTTTAAACAGTTGTAGTACACGTGGAGGTATGCAACGCTATATTTTTCAGAACCTTGCTACTTACTCTAAATTTGGTATGGCTAACATATTCATTTCATAAACCTTTTGTGCACTTCCATTCGCTAAGTCACACATATAGCAAGCATGTATTTTAGCATTAAAAAAAATGCTGTCACACTATACAAGTTAAAGACTGCATCTGCATTTCACCGGCAGAGTGAACTTGTCCTCGCCCATTTAACTCTGTATTAACTGTCGTTAACCAACCAGCCGATTCACCTCAAACTAATATGTTCTGACCCTGAAAACATGTCAGAGGGTAATGCCTCAGGAAAGTAAAGCCAACAAAATAATTGCTTTATGTATCATAGTACCAGGTATCGCCACGTGCACGGCCGGTAAGATTTATGGAATCATTCAGTTATCCATTACCCCTTTGAATAACAAAACCTCAAGTTATATCTGCAACATTTGCCACTATTCACAATGCTTATATAACACACAAATTTTGTGTGTGTGTATATATATATATATATATATATATATATATATATATATATATATAGCTTTGTGAAATACAGCTTATATCGTGCACTTATTGTGGTTGCTTCCCATTTAGTGTGACCACATTCTGGTTTGGTTATACAGTTGTACTCATAGCAGGTGCTTTGAAAAATGAGGCTTGACAACTCCTACAATAGGGAAAGGTGATCAAATTAGGAATATATCAATATCTAACAGTACTGGCTTTACTTGCGAAATAATTAAATAATTCACCAAATGCAAGGTTAATTAACAAAAGACACACATTGTTTATGAAGCAGACAGTGTTTTTCAGATAGCAATTACAATATGTATCAAAAAAGTGTATGAAGACACAATTTGAGGGGTTTTTTTGTACTGTTTGACAAACAACTGCTGTATAAACGTTTCAGTTAGAGCGAGGGTTTCAGCTTAGAGTCCAATGCTGTAATACATTGAAAGGGCATTTACTTAATGGAGAATGACCATTGTGAGGCTGAGGTGATCCGTAACCAAACATTAAGATATTCTGCTAGTACTAGTTCTGCTTACTAGATTGTAACATTATTGCTCATGGCAATTGTATTTATTTTTTTAATAGTTTTATCTAGATTGCAACTGTAATAACATTGTCTCACGAAAAATGGCATTTAAATATGTACTGTAAGTATGCTTTGACGTGTTTGTGCTAGTTGTGGGTTAGTTTTACTGCAATGTTGACTCCTCACCTAATTTGGATGCAATACAAGGGGACTGTGCACTACACTGGATGCCCATTTTCTGTGCAGCACCTGCATGAGTTATTTGCTTCTAGTCGAGTTTGGTGCCTAGCTAGTCTACATTTAATGGTTGATCTGACAATGATCTTTACCTATTGTTGGCATGACATCATTAATATAACCAGTACATTTGTCCAGTTCACTGTACTGTACTTCCTAAGAAACCAGACCTAGCTGGCTTTCTAGTTTATTTGTTAAAAGCATTTTCAGCTGGAGGCAAACAAACTTCTTTCTGTGAAGCCTGTTTATTACTCTTGTGACCTAGACGGGGAGGCTTGCGCTGAACCAGTCAAATAAGGACATTATATGTTGTTTTTGTTACATTGACAACATTTATGACACCTTTGGGAAAAGGCCTCAATTGGTTCCCATCTAAGTCTCTAGGAGCTCCTGACTTGGAAGTTCTCATTCCAATGTCAGGGTACTGTACAATAAGGTTTGCTCAGCCTAAATCTGGAGCAAGAAATAGCCCTGTTGAAAATAAAATGTAGTTGAAAACATTTTTGTAAAAAGGTAGCACTCGAGTCACCTGGAGTATTCCTCAACAATTGAAAAGGTTGCCTCACCACAGCTGCCTCGGTCAAGGCAATGGTATTTCACCTACTTAAGAAACAGGGACTAGTCTGACCAGTAGGGGTCACCAAAACACAATGGAGATCAACCAGTTTTCTTCCACAAGCCCGCAAAGGCAAATTTAGCACTTGGTAGAAGTCAAGATTAGTGACGATTTGAGCGTCATCTAACGACAGGTTGAATTTCTTTTTTATTTATTTTTTTTAATTGAACTGCTATTTGTTTATTTCCCATGATGTTTGATTGTACTAAATGATTGTATAGCTGTATGCTGCTGTTGCATGCTGTGATGCACCCAGGATACCCTTGTAATTGGGAAGTTATGTCTCAGTTACATTTTCCTGATAAAATAAAAAAACAGAACTGTAAAAAAAAAACTTAAAAGGGCCATGTGCTTGACTTTTTAAATACACAAGAATATCTGGGTCCAAATATTCTACAAGTGCCCATCTCAAATGAAACCAGTTGTATTGTTTCATAGTTCATTAAACAGAATTTGAGTCTGCTGGCATTACCATGAAACTAATGATTGGACTTGCCTGGGTAAGTAGCGTTGCAGATTATCTTCTGGCACACCCCAATGTATTCCATTAAATCATGTTTTCTGCACTTTGTAGTTTTTTTTATTTTTAATGATTGCAATTACTACCCTCAAAAAAAAAAAAAAAAAACACCACGAGCATATGCATATATCTGGTACACAATATAGAGTACAAGCAATTTCACAGTCCTGTAAACTAACAAACTAGTCCACAACATCTCACAACAGGGAACATTTATTAAGGCAAGTTTTAAACTCAACAAACCACAGGGGCGAAAGATCTATTTCCCTTTGTGCAGATGCAGCACATGTTCCAAAACCCTTCACACTACTTCAGCTGCTTGCATTGCAGAGGCTGTGCCACCAGGATGGCTACAATATGTTCTGCTTTTTTTACAGATGAGAACTGAGAATTTGTACAGGTATTAAAGCAACTGATACACACGTGTGCCAGTCTTATTTAAATGTATTTAATAAAAATCAGATTTATAATAAACTTGGCATCTTTTCAGATCTTGATGAACCCAAACAGATTCAACTGTTAATTGCCTTCTCACGGGATGTGGTTCCAACAGATTTAACAGCTTTAAGTTACAGCTTTAGGGAAACAATTTCCACATAATAACATGCTACAAAAACATTAACAAGATCTTCTGAAACATCTTCAAATATAAAAAGGCAACTTTTGAAATATAACATTTAAAAAACAAATGGCATTCTTTAAATATTTTGGTGTGAAATTAAAACTACAATTTACAAGGTTTGTGACTAACAACAATTAATTAATCTACGTCTATTATCCACAGTGATGGGGTTGTAATGATCGTACCTGAATACTTTACTCAAGTCAATAGATTTCCTGTTTTCAGGTGCTGAATATCTCAGACTGTTTGTCTCTTTAATACAGTTTTTTTTTTTTTTTTTTTTTTTTTTTTCTTTTTTTTTCACTATTAAGTTTGATGACTTCCTGTGTTTTAGACCAGATTTACAGGAAGCAGTTTGGTACCAGGAATATATACCACTGTATTTGAAAAATACACATAATGAGCTTAAACTTTTTAAAAGCAAGTCTCAGTGTGAAAAAAAGAAACAATAATAAAACCCCTTTCCATTCTACCTTTCACACTGTGATTACCACTCACTAAAATATAAATGGTTAAACTTTTTTTTTTTCTTCAATGAATCCATTTACACATATAGAAACAAACAAGTTATTAACAACCCTAACTAAACAAACAGGTCAGAGAATGACACGTTTCCAGTTGACCTGGACAACAATGATTTGCATACAATACTGGCACAAAGTTATGGAAACAAAATGAACTTCTAGAACGCAGAGTGATGACTATTGCCGATTTACCCCCCCCCCCCTCACTCACACATTAAAACACACTGGTCACCCTGAATAGATAACCACCTCTTAAAAAAAGATGCAAAATATTTTCAAGATCAAAGCATCTCAAGTGTCTCTGAGAATGGGGAGCTATAACCTCCTTCACTCAGACTACTTGCTCACCAAATATATTGGTATCCCTGAATAGTTCCTTGTCTCCATTAAAAACACATAATCTGTCACTTGCGGGATTATTTTGCTTATTTTTAAAACTAAATTTTCCATTCATGGATACCGAGATATTTAGTGAGCAAATAGTCAGTGAGGTTATCCGGCAACAAACTTCCCAAAAAGGAAAACATTTTGGGGCACTATTATACTTGAGATGGCTCATTAAAATCTTTTCCATATTTTTTAGAGAGATGATTATTCACAGACCCAAGGCATTTAGGAATCAAGCGGTCTGAGCTGAAAGGAAAAACTGGCAACACCACTAGCCTTGCTGTTAATCATTTGCTGCTTCCAGAATTTATGTTGGTACTGTATAAACATTTAAAACAAATTTAAAACAACTTTCCACATACACTTGGGGGGGCATATTCCACATTTTCACACAGGACAAAAGATAGGTCAGCAGTCTGGATGCCCTGAAAGAGTTTCAGAATATCCCATTAGTTCAACAAGTATTTCTGTAACACACCTGACCAAAACATCTGTGTGTAAAAAAATAAATAAATAAAAAATAAAAATAACACCTTTCAATTCACTTGTATGTTGAGTTTCCTTTAAAGGCTGAAGTGGATTTTTTTAAATTGAGATTAGCACATGATGATTTACTCTAGAGCAGTGTTCCCCACTAAAGTATTCTGGCGGGCCACATACCTAACTCTGATCACTGGCGGGCCACATGTAAATATTATAACCGCCTAATCCCCAAACATTAAAACGGAATACATTTTTTTTTTTAATTATCCTTATTTGTTTGAACTTTGGAAACGAGTGAACTTGCTTGTAATGTTCTGATAACATGGCTGGTAGGATGAGGTTGCGGCACGCAGGCAATGCTGCTGGTGGTTGTGTCGCAGTATGTTACTCTGCTTGTTCTTCATTGAGCTCATTGCCAAAAAGCTGGCTCAGCACACACATGCTACCGAAAATTGACAGTCCCTTAAAAAGCACAGAATACCAATGTGGGATATTTTTCATCAAGTACTTTAAACCAGAATTCCAAATTACCACCACTATTATTTTTACGTTTACATAAAATCCCTATAAAATTTGAAGACACTTAAGTAACTATAGATTCCTGCTCTGTTGCTTGAGTTAACAACTACTCCTGGTAATTCAGGGAAGCTTTCAGTTTCTTTATAACAGTTGTGCAATTCCAGATTGCTCCGTTTCATGACTGACAAACCATACAGGTGGCTTTATTTGTTAACTCCGTAACAAAAAAAAAAAAAAAAAAAAACACCTCATCTTCCCAGAGTTACATTTTCTGCTGTCTTTAAGAGCATCCGTTTTAGTCATCACACTCTCGCTTACTTGTGTTGATTGAAGTTGAAGAAGACTTGCAGCCTGGCGTGAACTGGGAACTCAATGTTGACTGGGAGCAGTCTCGGTGGCTTCAGTCAAAACCAGTGCATCTGCCTCAGTTTCAACTATTGCTCATTTTTTATTAATTTAACGTTTTTTTTTTTTTTTTACGGCAATACCCTCCTTATTTCAGACTACAGTAGATGCAACTACAACCATTGTACTGTGATGCAGGAGCTGTAGGCTTATGATTTAGATTTTTTGATTGGCTGAATAACTAAAAAGTAGGCGGGTTAACGGATTAAAGTGACGGGAGCTGGTGAAAAGGGAATTAAAGAAAAAAAAAACTAAGAAACAAGCAATATCAATAACAAAGATGCACAAAAAATGCAGAGTGTTACATGGTGGCAGCTGGAGAGCCACTCCTTGGGTTTCCGAGGGACACTTTTGGCCGTGGGACATATAATGAGGAACACTGCAAGTTACTTAAGAAGCGTGCTACCTTTTGTCTCAAACACAACTTTTAAAAACCTCAATAGCGTTAAATTTAGAAATACTAAACAAACATAATAAAATTCAAGAACATGTTTTGAATATACATTTCCTTTTGTTTTAAAATGTCTTCAATTGTATTCTATCGTTTCTAAATACCTAGAGTCTGTATGTGGTTTTCTACCGGTGAATAAGGATAAGCCAACAACAAAGGTTACACAAGTGACAACACAATTGCAAACCTACAGCCATGTAGAATTTCATTACATACCATCTTCAAATGTTTTGCTTATTCACAAAAAGAGCCACCAAAGTCGTCTTTTTTTGTAAAAAAATGTAATTAGAGAAATCCCATTAAGTAACAGGCTTCATGGGATACCAGCATGCTGTGTTCTTCACTGCAAAATCACTATAACCTATGCAAATACCACAAGCATGCAGCACCAGATCCATAATACTGCGATTAGTAATCAGTGGAGAATATTTTTTTCAGGTCAATTTTCAATGGTCACATTGATGTTTTGTATATACTGATACACATATTAGGTGCATTTACTATTACTGATAGTTTGCTGGCATTTTGTTTCTTTGTGTATATAATGGGATTCTAAAATATCAGTAACTGTAGGTTATCTTTGGCTTTAAATGATGAAAACACATGTTATCTAAATGGATATATATCTGTCCAGAATATTTGTATTCCAACATTGGAATAGCTGTAGCAAAACTTTTTATTTACCAGAACGTTTGGTCCTGTATTTGGAGTAGATTAGGCTATGTGTAAAAAAGTCCAAAAGGCAATTAAATTAATGTAATGCATGATTTTACACCTTTATCATGACAAGTTACCATACCCTTTCTGTTGACCTTTGCACTATATAGGAGATAAACTTACCAATTTAAAAGAGTTTAGAAGAGGGAATCATTGGCGAAACAGTGTTCTGCAGCTTTACAAAGATTATACCATCTTTACCATGTATCACTTTCAAAGGGGATTGCTCTGTTATAAAATGAGAGCACCACATTAAAAACAAC
The DNA here is from genome assembly GCF_017654505.1 of Polyodon spathula. Taxonomy (NCBI): domain Eukaryota; kingdom Metazoa; phylum Chordata; class Actinopteri; order Acipenseriformes; family Polyodontidae; genus Polyodon; species Polyodon spathula. Next base: position 39,383,112 of record NC_054548.1, read on the forward strand.
AAATCAGCAGGCAGTTATTAAATTCTGAAATGGCTTGAACTACTAAATAAAGCAGGAAGCCAGAAGACTCTGCTTGGTGTCTATATACAGCAGCCTCTTGCCGATCTGAACCCTGGTATTCCAAACTGATTTACAACCATCACAATGCATACCAACAGCAGCTGCAGAAACCCTCAATTCTACGACATACGGGACATGTTCACAGCGTTCTGCGTTTGATTTTTATTTCAAGGGCTATTACTTATTTTTGATGAAACTGAACTACCAAAATCATTAAACAAAGCCTAGACAAGGAATGTTTCGTATAAACCACTAATCTGAACAGGGTCTAGTCCCAACAGGTTTGGATTAGCGAGAGTCTACTGTATTACACAAACCAATATGACCAGAGTTTAAAAAGAGAACATACATACAATCCAGCAGCACATATTACATTTTTCCAATTCATGAAAGGAAGTCAAATCATCTTTGACAAAATATGAGTGGTTTTGTGTAATAACCAACAGCTTAAAACAAGCAGTAAGAAGTCAAACTTACACACATTTAGACTAATGCCTTCATCAGTTGTATAGATTTGAAAGACAGACCCAGTTGTAAGCATATTTCTTCAATGTAAACAGAAACACGGCAGAAAAGATTAAATTAGAAACAAGTTTGTCAAGAAAAGGAAGCTAATCAGTTTTATACTTACTATGTCCACCGCCAACTACAGAAGTATAATTCTCAGGTATCTGAAAATAATACAAATAAAAGTGACTTCCAAGAAAGACCTACAACTAAGTTTAATTTGATTTGAAATGAATACACTACCAGTCAAAAGTTTTAGAACACCCCCATTTTTCCAGATTTTATTGAAATTTAAGCAGTTCAAGTCCAGTGAATAACCTGAAATGGTACAAAGGTAAGCGGTAAACTGCCAGAAAAAAAAAGTTTAGGTTACCAAAAACTGAAAAATAATGTACATTTCAGAGTTATACAAAAAGGCCTTTTTCAGGGAACAAGTAATGGGTTAACAACTTACAGCTGTTCTGCAGCAATGGAAGTAAATTAAGCCTTGAAAGTTGATGCTAACAATTCCTACAGGTGTTCCAACTTTTGTTGATTACTTACAAACCCTCTGTCTGTATAAAAGCAGTGTTGGAACAGACTGTGTTACTACACCCTCTTAAGCATTATTTGGACAGTATTGTACTGCAGGAAGTAGTATATTGCTATCATAATGGCGAGAAAAAGGCAATTAACAAAGGAAGACAGACCATTATAACCCTTAAAAGTGTAGGTCTTTCCTTTAGAGAAATTGCAAAGAAAGCCAAGGTGTCAGTGAGTACAGTTTCCTACACCATCAAAAAGCACTTGGAAACTGGAGGAAACTCTGACAGGAAGAGGTCTGGCAGACCCAAAGACACAACAGAATCAGAAGACAAGTTTCTGAGAGTCAACAGCTTGTGTGATAGGTGGCTCACAGGACAACAGCTTCAAGCACAGCTAAACACTGGTCGAAGTAAGCAAGTCTCAGTTTCAACTGTGAAGAGAAGACTTCGAGCTGCAGGTTTGACAGGTCGAGTGGCAGTAAGAAAGCCATTGCTAAGATGGCAAAATAAGAAAAAGAGGCTTGCCTGGGCCATGAAGCACCGCCAGTGGACTACTGAAGACTGGAAGAAGGTCTTATGGACCGATGAATCAAAATTTTATATCTTCCGTTCATCACGCAGGGTTTTTGTACGCCGCCGAGTAGGCAAAAGGATGGTTCCTCGGTGTGTGACACCATCTGTCAAACATGGAGGAGGAAGCGTGATGCTCTGGGGGTCTTTTGCTGGATCCACAGTCGGCGACTTGCACACTGAACCAAAACGGCTACCACAGCATTTTGTGGCGCCATGCAATACCCTCTGGTATACGCCTAGTTGGTCAGGGGTTCATCCTACAGCAAGATAATCTCCAGACTTAAACCCCATCGAGCTGGTTTGGGATGAACTGGACAGAAGGGTGAAAGCAAAGCAACCTACAAGTGCAACACATTTGTGGGAACTTCTACAACTGTTGGGAAGAACTTTCCGAACAATATTGATTTCCATTGTAGAAAGAATGCCACGAGTGTGTTCGGCTGTTATATCTGCAAAAGGTGGCTACTTTGAGTCAAAAATTTAGATTAAATTTTGTTAAACAAAACGATTCCATGATTTCTTTTTTTTATCTCCAATTGTTTATTTGTTCTATGCTTTAATTTTAAAGTACATTGAGACATTAAACTGCGTAAATTTCAATAAAAACTGGAAAAAAATGGAGGTGTTCTAAAACTTTTGACCGGTAGTGTATTTCATTGATTGATCATTAGATATGTTGATATGGCTTTTAGAAATTAAGAAAAACTGTACTGTCTTATATTTGCATATACAGCTATGGTCAACAGTTTTGCATCACCCTATAGAATTAACATTTTTGCTTCATAAAGTTGAATGAAACCTGCTGAATAATGTTACGTTAACATACTGAATTACATACCACTTTGTAGTTTTCAATATACTGAATGACAAATTGAAAAATGTTAAATACTATACTACTATTATGGCTTATGGTAGATGCCTGTGATACATTTGTGCATTTTCTTTGATTACATGAGGATTATTATTTATTTGGCAGATGTCTTTATCTAAGGCGACTTACAGGTGTTACAGGGCAGTTACTGGATTACAATGCAAGATTAAGATTTTAAAACAGTAGTTTACAGTAACTGTAAATAATACTAGTAAAATACAATATGAAACAGAATGCAACAAGTTAGGATTACAAGTTATATCTAAAATGACATATTAGTAGTGCAATAGTGCAAGGATCAATAGTGCATCTGCTGAGGATCCTCCAGTAACGTGGTGTGAAGGTCAGGCAAGTCCAGTGCCTAGTAGGTCTAAACAGGTGGGTTTTGAGGAGGCGGTGTATGGCAGCGAGAGACGGGGCAGTCCTGTAGTTCTCCGCCAATGTCAGTGTAGGGAGACACAAGGGATTGGAGGTAGGATGGGGCAAGTGGTGAAGAGCGGTAGGCAAGAACAAGAGTCTTGAATTGGGATATGAGCATCATCAGTGTAAAGATGGTAGAACTCAAAAAAGGGAGATGTCTAAACTGTTAACGTTTATTTTTAATTTTTTAAATTAAATGTCTCAATCCTAAAATTCTAGGTGATGCAAAACTTTTGGCCATAGCTGTACATGCCATAAACCTAATACCAGCGCAAGTTCTTACCTGAGTAATCTTCAATGGGCTTGTTTGGAGTTCAGCATGCTGTAAGCTAGAATACGAGTGGGTTTTTCTTAATGAGGATCTGTATTTCATTGCATCCCAAGCACTTGCCACACGAGGTCTTAGAATACTCCCTGTATTGCTCCTAATGGGGGATGACTTTGGAGAGTTGTTCTGCTGCATGTGATAACTGCCATTTTGAGGCAAAGTCTTCATGGAACTGACTGCTTCAAATTCACCACAGACTCTTTTGGCTTCACATGGATAACAAGAACTTGGTCTTTTCACAGCTCTAAAACTGGGAGAAAAAGATATTCGCTCATTTCTACCAGCTTCCTTTAGCAAACTATTGCTGCCTTTTGGGGAACACAGCCTTTGATAAAGGCTTGCAAATTCTTTGTTCACTCCGCTGTTTTTCTGGCTTAATCCTGAATATGAATGACTCCTTCTTAGTAAACGACAAGCGCCTTTTGGTCTTAGCACCACATTTTCCATAGCAGCAGAGTTTGCTGTTTGTGAAGCCACACACGATCTCTCTCTTGCTGGATTAACTGCAACAGACAAAGGTTCACATCCTAGCAGTTCATTACCAACAGAACACTGCATCACTCTCTCTATGCTTGGTGAAATTGCAGGAGAACTTGGTTTAGCAGAAAGAAGTGCCCTTCTTGACGTGGTTTCAAAAGATCTTGCTCTTGTTGGTGTAACTACCAAAGAACTTGGCATAGCAGAAACACACCTTCTTGGTGATTCAAGTTGAACTAAACTTTCACTGGCATTGTACATTTTCTCTTTTGGAGAAATAATCATGGTTTCATTGAGTAACCCTGGCACAAGGGAGCTATGAATGTGTTCGCAGAGTCTCCTCATTATTGGTTTAATAGTCATAGAACTTTTGACAGAAAGCAGCTCCCTTCTTGGTGATTCAACTGTAAAAGCTTCATAGGATCTGCCTCTTGTTGGTGTAACTGCGACTGAACTAGACATGGCTGACAGAAGAGATCTCCTGGCCATTTCATGTCTAAATGGACTTGCTGTAGCCTCAGAGGAGTCCCCTCTTGGTGGCTTACTGGACAAAGAACTTGGATTGGTTACGTATGGACTCCCTCTAGGTAATGTTTGGTAAGAGGAATCATTCAAGGTTTCACAGAGGGGTTCATGTCCCACAGAACAGGCTTTAATTGATTCTCTTAATGGTGTACGAGGAGTGGATGCAATCTTAGTTTCACTCAGGGATTTATGTCCAAGAGAACCTGCAAAGACTACATGGGGACTGGTTTCAAAAACCGCTGAAGAACTGGTTAGACAGGAATCTCTAGGCCGGAAATGTCCCCCAAGAGAACTAACATTGCCATTTGAAGATGCAATCGTGGTTCTATAGGGCGACCCCTTATCCAGCTGGTTTGGAGACTGAACTATATCAATGCCTTCAGAGGAGGATGCATGATCAGCTTTTTGTAGAATTACAGTCTCGCTGTGTTTACTTTTAGACTTCTTTCTCCGAATTATACCCTTGGAAAAGGAAGACTTTGAATTGCTATACCAAGAGTTTTTACGATAATGTTTTAGCACATTAGTTGCAGCATGTGCCCTTAACTCCCTCTTTATTACGTTCTGCATTTTAGCCACCATTCCAGGATACAGGTCAGCCAGGAAAGAATCCGAGGAACTGTTACTGCTCTCCAATCCAGACACATTAGTTACATCAAATGTTTCCTCCAAAGGTTTCAATCGATTAGGTGCTTTAACAGGTGTGACAACTGAAAGAGAGAGAACGTTATATTAAAAACACAAACCAAATATGAAAAGAACAAATATTTTACATTTTGAATAATTGCTAAAGTACTGCATAATTAATTGCTCTACTACTTATGCAAAAGTACAAAATGTACAGCTCTGTCTTTCAAAACATTAGTGTGTTTTCAAGGTACAGTCAATCTACAGAATCAAAGATTGGTTATTCTAGACTGTTCATATACTGTAGCTTTAAGTTTTTAAACCAGAGCATTAATCTAAATGACAATTGGTAGGAACTTCTCATGTGGATAGCGAGGGAGGTAGGGAGCAAACTAACCAGGACACAAAATAATCAATGGCTGCATTTAACAGCAACATAATTTTAACATTTGGCATTAAAATAGTTCAGATTCCTTATCCAAGTCATAAATACTATACTTAAAATCAGTAGGATTTTTAACTTTAAAATGTTTATAATGCATACCAAAAGAGGCATTTTCTTTGTTTCTTTCCCCATGGTATCCCATTGAATTTTCAAAATTGTTTGGACTTTGTTGAGATTTCTGCACCCAGTCAACCTAACATGCAAGAGAACAGTAAACAAAATAAATAAATAAATATTTACATTAGAGGTTAAAGAAAGAATCGAACAAAACAGCTCAATGCAATTTCTCCCTAAGAACTTCATTTCATACGTCTCATAACGTGCAGTTTATTATACCAAACCTTTATTTTAATTTTAAAACATGATATCTGGTACTATACTAGGGAAAAGAAAACTATTAGGAATCCATGGATCATTTCACCCCTATACTGGTTTCTTTTATGACAATAACCAATCAGCTATTTCCCAAACTGACTAACATGCTTTCAGCCAGTGACATGCGGTGACCTAGGGAGCACAAGTGATAACAGATAAGAAAAACAGCATATAAACCTTTAACCTAGAACTGCCTTCAACCTCAAGTAGTATCAGATATCGTATTTTAAAATGTAAATGCATGCATGTGTCCTTTTTTTGTTTAATGCATATTTCATATATATGCAGCTAATGTAATTTATGAAATTATTTTGTTTGACACAATTACTTGTAGCGCACAAAATAGGTAGTGTGAATAGAGTGGTATTTTACAGAAGATTTTACAGATGATAAATAGATCAGTTTTATAGGCCATCATCCATACTGAACTATGCTGCACTGGACATTAGTTGTTAAAACAATGCGACAGTGAAACTCAATTACGGTATACAGCTGCATATGGATTTTGGCCTTTTAAACCACCTCTCTCTGCAAGATTTAAAAATGTAATAAAATGTTACCAAAACATAGCCGGGCAGGTCCTCCTCATCTTGCATCAAAATGTCAACATCAACTCGGTACTGTTTCCCGACATCCATCGAAAGGACACCTCCAACTCCACTTGGACCCTTTCAGAATCAAAAATGAAAAAAATAAAAATAAAAAATAAAACCCACAAGGGTGTTTGTTATGTGTTCCAAAATACTTGATGCAGCTTTTCTACATTTCACTTGTCAAGCATGCTATCTGCAGAACTGAAATCTAGAGTGACCACAATATTTTCACACTGTATTGCGGTTGTTTTACAGCAACAAAGTAAGAACATATTCTTTGGGGTTAAAATTACAGTTTTTTTTTTTTACCTGAAGAGTTTCATTATCAGCTGGGTTTTGACTAGCTTCCAATATCATACAGTCATCACCTAAAAGAAAAACAGAAGAACCGTTCCCATTTGTACACTTGCAAACTCACAATAACTTCTGGCAGCATTAGAATGGGTCCCTTGACAATCAGATTGCTCTGTTCACTCAAATTTTAAGGCTCGCTTTGTAAAGGGTTTTTTACACACTGGGGAGCAGCTCAATGCTGAACAAAAAATGGAGCCAGTCTTAATACTGATACCAAGAGGAAATGTTTCATTGAGCATAATACCTTAAATTAAAACAGTGAAGAGCAGCAAAAACACAACCAACCACAAGAGACTCCAGTTTCTTGATTTAAAAATACACTCTGATCAATATTCAATTACTATATTCAAATTTTTATCAATGTTTTGTTTCTTCTTTTTTTAAAAAAAAAAAAAAGACAAAGTTCATAGATCATCCTGACTCATTTTATTTAATTTTCTGAATGTGTCATCCATTCTTCCGTTCATGAAAGTTCTGCCTGTTTATCCAAAGCATGAGACACAAGCATGCCTCAAGCCAGCGACCCTTGAGGTAGTATAGTCTTCAATGTCTTATCTTCAATCATTTAGTGTACTGTAGAGAGACTAGCGAGTAGAATAATAAGCATACAGAATTTAAATATATACCTTACCTGCTGTCTCAACACTGCAATGTTCCTGGGAAGAAAAGCAAAAATAAATAAATAAAAACTTCAGTACAGATTGGGCATTCAATTTTAAAAGAATTACACCATTGTCTTTCTATAATAAGGTCATTACTAAGACCTACCCTTTAATTGTAGGCTCTTAATTATGTGAGGGAGCTGAGGAGCACATAAGTATTTAAAGCATCCTTGTTTTGAAGCTCTTATGAAAGTTTGTCACCCTTAAAAGCTTACAAATATCTAGTTGGGTGGGTTTGAAATTGATAAAGAGATCAATGACTATGAATAAATCTATGCGCATAATCATTTGAGGTGGACATTGCTGTGGTTTGCTTTGCTGGTTTGCAAATTCAGTATGTAAAGTACAGTACCTGGTTACTAGCAACACAGTCGTGTTCAGTTTCAGAAGACATGCTGTCATCCTCATTAACTTTAAAAGAAAAAAATCAAAGCGTAAAACACTTTTTTTGCAATAGCAAAACATACATTCCAACCTAAATACTTTCAAACAGTAGCCTGGTGGTGGTTTTTTTTTTTTTTTTTTTTTAAAACTAAACTAACATTGTCACAACAGTAAGGAAAGATAAAACAAGACTCAAGTTTGAAACAAACAAGACAGCCTTGATTAAGAGGCTCTATAGGAACGTGTTCACATAACTTATTAGGTTCTCACACGAGTACTAGAAGAAATGGTTTAGTGTGCACCAAAATTAGGGGTCCATCATCCAAGTCGCTGTCAAGCTCCCCCTCCCCTCCCCTCCCCTCACAGTTCACACAAGTGGGATGGCAGTGTCAGAGACCACAACAATAGTTTCTGAATGTTTAAGTAGGAGTCTGGATTGCTGGTTATTAAATTAACAAATCACGCATTCTCCATTTATTTAAAATGTCCTACTACCATATTGTCACTCTGGGGATTCAAAAGCAAAAACACCTCATCACTTTATTAGTGATGCTGAACACGTTAGCTTGACGGCACAACAGTATTTATATAAGGATATAACCAAGGGTGAGCAATATATTTTATGTAAAATGGTTAAGTAAACGTATTTTTTTTTAAAACTCAGATTTAAATGTAACAGCTTTTAAACAATCGACACCTCCTCTCACCCGCTCAGTGAGCTTTCTTAATGCCACTCCCCGTAACTGCATCCCTCTCCTCTGAATGGACGGCTTAATAGAGATTCCTGCTATCAATTCCGGTTTCAAGCGTCCATAAAAGAGAATTACTGGGGGACTGTCGATACATTGCAACCCTCCCAGAGACCATTGAGGGTAGGCAGATATGGCTCACCTTGCAAACGTGAGCACACTCGCTGCCTTTATGAAAAATGCTTTCCTGTTAAATGTACTGACGGTATGCTTTTGCATCTTAAACAATATGAAAGGCTGCATTTTTCTTTATTGGTTTGCATGCGCACCAGTTATGTGAACCCATGTCTATAGGCCTACATCTCTAACAAATCAAATAAATTTGACGGTACCTTGCTTGTATCCCTGTCAAATTGCAGGAAAACGCAAAGTTTAATAAATACATTTTAAACATTTGCATTTCAAATCTTCTTTAAAAGAGCTCTCTTGTTGCTTATAAAAGGAATATTTGTCCTCAGCATAGAACACAAGTAGCACCAATGTGAGCTTCCCAAACTTCCAAATTCTCATTTTTAGTAGAACAGATCACGACAAGCCAACAAAGATAACATAATCATCTTACCAGTTTTCTCATCACTGTGCAGATCCTGTAAAAATGAAAGATATTAAAATGAGCAAGATTAGAATGCATTTAGGAGTGTATCCATGTTACTTGTATCTCTTACATTCCTTCTGTATGCATTAAAGACATTACAAATATAGCAGTGAAATGAACAGACAATAACTAAATAATAAATAAACTTGAAAGAAAAGGACATATGCAACTGTTGAATTAAATATTTTGGCTAAATAAACCTAAAGAAATGCCCTTTATATTATCTGCTTTGTGTGTGTGTTTTTTGTTTTTTACCTGAAGAAAGTTGCTGTTGTCCATGGTGTCCTCCAATATCCTGATGTCACAGTCATGAACTTCAAAATAAAATCAGTCAATAAATACACTTGTAAATTGATGGGGGCTTTGCAAATACAGAAAATAGATAGGTACTTGGGTTTGCTGAGTTTGGCAAGCATAAAGCACTGGCCTTTTTTTTACCAAATCAATTTAAATATACACCCAGCACTCCAGATAAGCTGCATACTAGGTGTTTTACGCATGATATTTAAATGTAATGCATAAATAAGCATAGCAATTTTGCTTCACAGCTTGAGCTTGTATGTTATCAAGCTTCTTGTACATCGTTGGATCACAGCGTCCCAATGGTCAATTTTAAATATACTGCGTGCTTAGCTAGAGTGGACCACAGAAATGCCAGAACAGTTACATTGTAGTCTGTCTAGGAATTAATAAAAACATGTGACCAATAATTAGATTTTCATTTTATTCATTTATTTATTTTTTTAAACACATAAGGCTGAATCAGTTGCAATGCGTGCTTGTGACTGATGAATAAGCAACTGGATTCTTGACCCTTACAATTTCTTGCCGCTGTTTTAATCCCCCTCAATCTAACATACCAATTTACCTATCGAGCAACTGAATTTTTGAAAGGTACATCTATATAATAAACCCAATATTGTGTTTGGAGAGTCGGGATGTTTTATACTGCTATAGCAAAGCGATCAATATGGAATACAATATTATCTGTTCTTTATTTCCATTGGTGCAAGATCCACACAGCTTAAATATTAGAAACATATAGTATGTGCATGCAGGCCTTTTCTTAAGTACTGTATACTCCATCTGCACCGTTGATATAAAGCAAATAAGAATAACTGCTATTTTTTCTTTTTATTGTCAGAACAAGTTTTTGTACTTTTCAATTTATTTTTCACAATTACCTGTAGTCTCCTCATCTTGTAAATCCTAAAAGATTTAAAAAAAAAAAAAAAAAAGATATTGAATAGAGGGAACCGACAGAAATGTATTCCATAAGGGGTGGTGGTGGTGAGTAAGATGGTATTAAAACCATGCCTTCCCTGGGACATAGCATATTTTAAGACAAAATCAAACTGTTTGCACTATTGGAGATGTATTTGTCATAACCTTGGTACAAAAAAACAAAACAAAAAAAGATACTGCAACAGTATTTTGATCTGACTCCAATTTAACACGTATGGGATATAGGTGAATCTCGAGATTTTTGGTGGATCTTTGGGTAAATAACACATTTATTCAAATGTATGATGCACATTAACCAAAACAGAAGTTAAAATTTTGGGGGAGAGACTTGGATTCGAGGATTTTCAGCTAGGGTAGCAGTTTACATGTGCGCATGTTATAACGGCTGGTAGGTTAATTAAATTGTATGTCATTCAGGTTGCTTGCACTCTATGGCAGTGCATTTTTAGCAAAGTGAGAACGAGGAGGGGGCAGTGCGCGAGGAGCAAGCTGCTAAGAAGTGACTGGAATAAAAAGTTAATAAGTCTGCTAACTAGAACCAGGACTGTTAAAGTATAGCATGCTTCAGGACTGAGATTGCAGGGTGTTGATTTTCCACACGGAGTTCAGCCGCAGCGCTCCCTGATTAGGTTGACACCGCACTGCACAGCCAGCCTGTTGCGTATACCCATCCAGCGCATCACCAGCTCACTAATGCAGATTCAAAGACGTACAAACCCGGGCGTGGCTGACAGGTCATTGGAAGGACAGAGACTGTGTTAAGGGCTGCAGTATAGGGAGTTAATCCAGGGCTATATTATGTTGCTGTACATAGCCCCCCACCAACACATTTGCAATATAGTAGGTGGGTTTTTTCTTTTTTTTTTTTATTCAATGCAACTTTATTCATGGTCTTTTTTTTTTTTGTTGGTCTTCGTATTTGTGGCGTGCGACTTGAATTCAGGGGTAACTTAGAATAAATACGGTAATTTTACCACTATGCATGAAAATATTAATAGTTTCCAATAAGGCTGATTTCATAATACAATAAAAATACCACACCCGATTCCTGTTTTGCCTTTACTGTCTTCATGTTTGTTTAGAAGTACTGTGATTATCTGCTTAAAAGAAAGTCTATCTTACTGTACCTTGGGATTCATTGATGTATTGGTTTCCCCCACATATCATTTTTAAATCAGGTTCTCTAAAGTCTTAGCTAAACTTCTATTTACCTGGAGAGAGTGTCCATCGGCAGAATCTTGTTCATTCTCTGAATACCTGCTGTCATTGCCTAACACGATAGACAGACACACCATTGGTGAGTTAACACCACCAGAGAGAAAGGCGTGCAAGGCATCCAATGCTTCTTTTGTTGTTTTGCTCTATTAGTTAGCAATACTAAAATAAAATGTTTTTAACAGTACTATGTACCATGGTATGCAGTCTCCTATCATGAAGTCCATTTCATCAGAGAATTTTACAGCTCTGCAGAATCCACCTGGATTGCATCAACCACCTACTTTTAGGGGTTACACCAAGATTTCCCCCAGAAATGGGTGGCTGGTGCAATGCAGTGTTGTAAAAGCGCCAACAAAATCCAGCTGTAGGTAATCCCTGGCAAGGTATAGGCTTATCAACCCCCCTTCCCTTGTGCCACCTACGCTTTCAACTGGAGTCAATGATCACCTCAAAACAATTATCACTCAGCTCATCTCCTACCCCCCACCACCAATATAAAACTGCTGCCTATCTAGTCTGCAACAAAACAATACACAAAAGTTTTAAAAAAAGCAACTTAAAATCAACCTTACATCAAGGATATTGTCTCTTGTGGAGGTTCTAAAGCTTATTTTAATGTGTCCAGGAATATACCCCTTACTATATACCCATATTTACACAATCTCCACCACTCTGTATGAACAACCTCTCGGGCAATGCTTACATAGTACCTTACCTACAGTCTCATCATGCAAATCCCAAAATAGCAACTGTCCTTTTATAGAAGTGTCCAGATCTCAAACTTTCAAAGCGCAATCAATAGGAGAGGTTTGCACAAACACACACACACCCCCACCCCAAAACATTTCTTAGCTCTATAACTGTGTATCTTACCCATCATCTCTTCATCATTTACAGCATCCTTAATGTGAAAGAAAGGGAAAATGAACACATTAATCAGATTCTTTGCATTTAGGGCTGTAGCAACATTGTTATTGGTTTTTAATGTAAAGTACATCTGGACAACAACTTTTTTGCAGGCAAACAACTGCAAGAATAAAAGTGATCAGCCATGCAGTGCTGTTTACAATAAATAAATAAATAAAATTACTGTTACTAATTTAGCTTTTACTCAACCAATTTGATTTAAAATAAATAAAAGCTTGTACAGTATTGCCAAGACACCAATCTCTCTCTCTCTCTCTCTCTAGTATGATCACTGTCTGGATGTTTCTATGGATCAAGTAACAATAATGCCATACTGTTCCAGGGGGCTTGGTTTCACCAGGAGGTACAGTTTCATGGCTTTAGCTACTAGAATGTGACTGTGGGAGGCATGGTTCTATGTAACAGGTCACTGCAACCTATATGTATTTCTTACCTTTAGCTTTTCTGCGACATGTTTTCCAGAGGCACTCGCAGGCTGACAGAAACCATCCACACTCCCTGCATATTAAAATAATAAATAAGTCACGTGTCTGCTTTTTTTTTTTTTTCTGTAGTAAATCAAAATCAGCAGCTTTACTACCATACAAGTACAGTAACACCTACATGCATGCTTAAACGCTTTAGTGACAACACTGTAAATACAACAATCAGTATGTTTATATGAACGCATTCAGAACACAGTATTGTGGTAGGAGTATTCTAGGTAATCTGTTTACATTCAAGTGGAATTTAATATTCCACTGTTATTCCAGATTTACATGCAGGAATATGAATACTGAACACATGTGCAAAGGCTGGTTTAACAGGATTGTATTCCTTCCGATAAACTGTCAATTGCTTCATAATCGTACACTGCAGAAGTATCTATAGCGGATCAAAGCCATGAAAACTCCAACCAAACGCTCTGAATACGTCATTTATAACCATTAGAGGAGGGGGGGTTCATTTTTATCTCCATTTATTTTTGTATACATTCTGTTTGAAGTGCAGCAACCTGGCAGATCCAGACAACACACGTTGTATGTTTGTAGTTAACAGAATTTCAGCCCAACAAATGTTTTTAAACTGTACACTAAAACCAAACAATGATAAAATACAATATCCAGTGGCTGCTATGAACAAGCTTCACTTAATTAAATTACAGTCTATATCAAAGTCTTAAACTCCACATTTCTGGGTATGTACTTATGTACCCAATGCATTCTTCCTGTCAACAGTAACACAAACGCTGCTTGCCGTGACATCACAAGTTTTCTAAATCCCTGACTACAGGGGCAATGCATGCGCAGGAAAGAAAAAGGCAAGTATTTGGAATAGTGTTTACATGCAATATACCACAAGATAGCTCCATAAACCACAAAATCTTTGGTATACTCCACATATCTTATTCTGAAAACTTACTCTGAATACTGCTTAGCTTATGGTGAATATGCCAGTTACATGACTAATACTTATTCTGAATGCTGAGTATTCACTGCATGCCAGTGTCGTGAATACTTTATCCTACCTTCCTTGGTCTCCCCAGGAGGACAATCCTACCCAAAAAAAAGAAAATACTTAAATTACAGTGAACAAATATATGGATATTTGGATTACCTTTTTGAAATGTCAAAATAAAAGGAACAGGATGAGGGAACAGCAGGTATTATTAAATTGAATTTGTGTCTGTTCCACTAGTACATCACTATAGTGTCACAACCAGGGTTTTCCTGTTACCCAGGCAGCATATTACAGGGCCTACTGAAAATAGTGTGGGTTTGGAACCCAAAATGGCACCCAAAAGGAAAGGCTGATATGCATTTAAAAGGAAGGAAATGTACTGGTGTGTTTATGATACTGGTTAACAGCTTGTGTTAACCAGTATCCCACAGCCAAGCCCACAGACCTGTGCTCCCTTGTCGTGTTAAATAAACAACGGTTTTGTCTATTTTATTTCTCAAGAAACTGCTCAATAAATGGAACTAAATATCCAAACCTTGCATTTCTTTTGCTTGTCATGTAACTTCTTTCTCTTCAACTCTTTGCTGTATACTACTTCACCGTCCCAAGGCAGTATACCTATTCATACAAAAACAGGGGTTATTCTACTTCAGTTTAAAAGGGTATCATTGGTCTGTACACCACACTGTTTAAACAGACTCAATATTAGGAGTGTAACAGTATGTAAGGTCCAGTAAGACCAAAAGTAAAAAACTGCCTTACCATCTGGTGTCTGGCAGGTCATAGTTTCCAAGTCAACAATGATTGAATCCTCTTTTATTGCTGAATACTGCCAAAATACAAACAAATACATCAACACACAGTACGGTATACTTTATTTCCCATGCTACAATTACACAAAAAATACCACCTTGACCTGCAATTCACAGTATCATATGTAAATATAAAATTGTAAGCAAGATACTTGTGCACTCAGTGTTCCCTAAATTCTGATACTCAATAACTTTGTTGTCACCATAATGTAATCACATATGGGCTTGTCTCTGTAGGGCAAAATGCCTCCCCATGCAGTATATATAGCAGGTCTAGCAGATGATATTGAAAGTGTATTAAATTAATTGCTAAGAGGCTAAAAGTCCAAAAGGTAACAGGAGCTGCAAAAACAATAAAGTATTTCATTTAACACCTTTGCAATAAAGTGAGCTTTTAATTTTCATTTACAGTCTGAAATCGTAATTGTCTGGCTCTTACAGAGTCCACACTAGTTTACAACATGGCTTTTGGCTGGCAGCGTTTTTTGTTTGTTTTGGTAATTTAATTAGATCAATTAAATGTGAAAAAAATAATTCATTTAACAAGTAAATGCCCCTATGAGAGTCCAGGAAGGCACAGTCTTCAAACATACAAGTTACACTAACAGGCAACAAGAATACAAATCTTTAGAACGAGTGCTGTGCCAGTCTTGACAATGCGTCGACGCCAGACATCTTGTAATTTCCACACAGAGGAAAGTATGACAAATACGATGAATGCATATTTTACAATTCAGACTATATTTGTCCATTTACGTTAAAAAAAATAGATGCTTTGGTATAGATTGACTATGCTGTTAATAATAGCGATTAGTCTCCAAGTTATCACGGGGAATTATCTGACTATTCTCATAGAAACTGTAAGGCAGTAGGCTATTTATTAATTCCTTTTCTGTATAGTTTAGCCTTATCTGCAAACTACCTTATAAAAATTATACACGCCATTTTGTGGAAGCTTTTTTGCACTATGGTATATAAAAAAATAACCATGCAATTAGTTTGGCATGACTGAGTTACTGACAACCAATACTGTTTGTATTGAAGTTCTTTCGCTGGACTACACAATGCATTAAAAAAAAAAACACTGCCGGTTCAGAAAGACACAGCAAACCATGCACAGATACTATTACCATCTCACCTTTCTACAAATCTGCTCCAGTGACTGCAGATAACGATCTTCGTTTCCACTAATTTCACGGAAAAAGTAATCTAAGTCCATGTTTATATTATAAGATTCAGACAATAAAACAAAAACAGGGCATATTACTCCACAGCGCTGCTGAAACAATGTCGGGTTTTTTCCACTCCTCGGATTCAAAAATAAATCCCGGAATAAAGAAGCAGCATGATTGGACAGCGCATGATCGCGCGTTAGTTCTTCTGTCACATGGTTCATTAGTTTAGCAGCTGACAGTACACTGGCTTGCAAGTAGTTTTTTTTTTTGCGGATTTGCGCACAGATGGCAAATATTGTTTACAAAAACATGCTGATTTCTGAAAACCAGTGTGCAGATCTGCCCCCAGTCGTCACGTGTGTGCAACTTCGTCATAAGGGCGTTGG
Organism: Polyodon spathula; assembly: GCF_017654505.1. Taxonomy (NCBI): domain Eukaryota; kingdom Metazoa; phylum Chordata; class Actinopteri; order Acipenseriformes; family Polyodontidae; genus Polyodon; species Polyodon spathula. The sequence goes on from NC_054548.1 coordinate 39,399,384, forward strand.
AGTCTGATCATAACAGAGAATTAGTAAACGATGAAGTAAGTAAACAAAGAATATAAACCCAGTAACAATTCCCCTTTGAAACTGAGCATTTTAGTGATATTATTTCATTGATAACAATGTAAAACAATGTAATTAAAACCGAACACAAGCCAGTGGCGTTAAATTTAGTTTTCCCGATTTATAAAATCTTAACGACTGGTTGCAAAAAAATGTTATAACCTGTTTAGCAGGTAATTTTCTCTTAAATACGATTTAATTAGAGTAATTAAACTTCACTCGCTTTTTGTGTAAGGTTTGAATTAACAAGGGTTTGTATTTTCTTTACATGGTTCAACATCCCTGTCAACGTTTTCAAAATAAGGGAGCTTTTGTAAACTGAAATTTTTAGTGGCCTGAATTACAGTGAATACCTACAAGCATATACTATTTCACCTTATTGGTAGAATGATATTGTGATATCAGCGCAGAAAAACAACCATGATATGCTTTACAATGGGATTCTCTCTTGGCCCCTGTGATTCGTATTGTACTGTAGTTGTAGATGGCTGATTTGGCAGCAACCAATACTTTGTACGAGAGCAAATCATATACACATTTGGCGTTGTTACTTTCATCCCAGTCAGAGCCCCGACCTAAATCCAGTCGAACATTTGTGGCATGACTTGAAGATTGCTGTCCATCAACGATCCCCAAGGAACTTGACTTCAAACAGTTTTCTAAAGAAGAATGGTAAAATATTGCCAAATCTAGATGTGCAAAGTTGGTAGAGACCTATCCCAACAGACTCACAGCTGTAATTGCTGCCAAAAAAAGGTGCTTCCGCCAATTATTAATTAACTCGGGGGTGGAAACTTATCCAAATATGATCTTTCAGTTTTCTATTTTTATTATATTTTTTTTTTTCTCAATAAAAACTTTTTTCCCCTTAACAGTGTGGAGTATGGTGTGTAGCTAAGTGGGGGGAAAAAATCTGCATTTAAATGCATGAAACTCTGAGGCACTGACAACAAAATGTGAAAAAAGTTTGACTCTTGTGGACCGCAGTTTTCAAATAGTGCCACATATTCTCAGTGGGATTGAGATCAGGGCTTTGACTGGGCCACTGTAGGACATTCACCTTTTTGTTCTTGAGCCACTTCAATGTTGCTTTGGCCTTGTGCTTGGGATCATTGTCCTGCTGAAAGGTGAGTTTCCTCCCAAGCTTCAGTTTTTTAGCAGACTGAAGCAGATTCTCTTGCAGTATTTTCCTGTATTTTGCTCCATCCATTCTTCCTTCAGTTGTAACAAGATGCCCAGTCCCTGCTGATGAGAAGCATCCCCACAGCATGATGCTGCCACCACCATACTTCACTGTAGGGATGGTGTGTCTTGAGGCATGGGCAGTGTTAGGTTTGCGCCACACATAGCGCTTTGAGTTTTGGCTAAAAAGCTCTATCTTGGTCTCATCTGACCACAAAACCTTATCCCACATCGCAGCTGGGTCACTCTCATGCTTTCTAGCAAACTCCAGACGTGCTTTCAGATGGTACTTTTTGAGTAACGGCTTCTTTCTTGCCACCCTCCCGTACAGGCCAGTGTTATGCAGAGCTCTTGATATTGTTGACTGGTGCACCATTACTCCACTCCCAGCCACTGAACTTTGTAGCTCCTTCAAAGTGATTGTTGGCCTCTCTGTGGCTTCTCTCACAAGTCTCCTTGTTTGAGCGCTGAGTTTTGAGGGACGGCCTTTTCTTGGCAGTACCTGGGTGGTGTGATGCAGCTTCCACTTCCTGATTATTGATCCAACTGTGCTCACTGGGATATCCAAACACTTGGATATTATTTCTGTTACTTTATCTCTAACTTCTGTAGAATGCTCTTTGGTCTTAATTTTTCTTCAGATTCACAGCCTTACCAATGATCCTTCAACAGTGGGGTTTTTATCCAGAAAATGTGACAGCAACTTTAATGGTTCACAGGTGGAGGCCAATGGTAAGGTAATTGTGTCCTCGTTAGGGCAATTTCTTTCATCGGTGCAAACTGGGAGCTTCCACAGCACAGGGGTTGAATACTTATGCAAGCAAGATATTTCAGTTTTTTATTTTTCTTAAAAATATTTCCCATCATAAAACCAGTGTCACCTTACAATAATTGATTTTGAGTTTAAGTGTTTAAAAATAAAATATCAAACAGAACGAAATTTCAATGTACCATTTGTAATTCGGTAATATGAGAGAATTGGTCAGGGGTCTGAATACTTTTGCAAGGCACTGTGTGTGTGTGTGTGTGTGTGTGTGTGTGTGTGTGTGTGTGTGTATGTATATATATATATATATATATATATATATATATATATATATATATATATATATACACACACACACACACACTGAGTGTACAAAACATTAGGAACACCTTCCTAATATTGAGTTGCACCCCCTTTTGCCCTCAGAACAGCCTCAATTCATCGGAGCATGGACTCTAAAGGTGTCGAAAGCATTCCACAGGGATGCTGGCCCATGTTGACACCAGTACTTCCCACAGTGCTTCTGTCAAGTTGGCTGGTAGTGGATCTCTACTCCGAATAGCTCATTCCATCTCATCCCACAGATGCTCAATTGGATTGAGATCTGGTGACTGGGCAGGCCACTGCACTAAGCTGAATTCACTGTCATGTTTGTGAAACCATTCCTGGACAATCCTAGCCTTGTGGCATGGGGCATTATCCTATTGAAAAAAATCAATTAGCAGATGGATACACTGCTGCCATGAAGGGATTCACCTGATTGGCAATGATGTTAAGATATCCTGTAGCATTCAAACGTTGCTCCACTTTTACCAAAAGGCCCAACATGTGCCGTGAAAACACACCCCACACCATCACACCACCGTCACCAGCTGCAATGTTGACACGTGGCATGGTGGATGCATGTACTCGTGGTTTTCTTCATACCCTAGTCCTTCCATCATGATGAAACAGCAGGAACCGGGATTCATCAGATCAGGCAATGTTTTTCCAATCCTCCTCTGTCCAGTGTTTTCGTTACTTAACCCACTGAAACCGCAGTTTCTTGTGTTTTGCTGACAGAAGTGGAACTCTTAGGTCGTTGGCTGTTGTGCATTCTTTTATGGGTCTTTCTGGACTGTCTGTTGACTAACTGTAGCCCATCTGCTGCTCTGCACAATTCGTGTCAGCCTCCTTTGGCCTCTTTCATCAATGATCCTTTTTTGACCACTGGCCTGCCGTTAGCTGGATGTTCTTTGGGTGGTGGACCATCCTTGATACACGCGGGAAACAGTTGAGCGTAAAAAACCCAGCAGCGTTGCAGTTCTTGACAAACTCAAACCAGTGCGCCTGGCACCTACTACCATGCCCTGTTTAAAGGCACTTAAATCTTTTGTCTTGCCCATTTACCCTCTGAGTGGCACACATACACAATCCATGTTTCAATTGTGTCAAGGCTTAAAAATCCTTCTTTAACCTGTCTCCCCTTCAGCTACACTGATTGAAGTGGATTTTACAGGTTACATCAATAAGGGATCATAGCTTTCACCTGGATTCACCTCATCAGTCTATTTCATAGAAAGAGCAGGTGTTCCTAATGTTTTGTACACTCAGTTTATATATATATAAACTTGGTAATTTAATTCACGGATTGCCCAGTCAAAGTCTGAAATGAATCATAAAGATCTTTCATTCCGGGTTTTGCCCGGGCAGATCTAGGAGTATTCATAATTGCCCGGTCAAAATCCAATATTAATTTGGATTCGGGGTTTTCAGGGGACAGAGGCAGCAGCTATGATTAAAGAGCTTGTTTGACCTGCCAACTTGCATTGTGTCATTCACCCACTCATTCATAAAAACTACACAGTGGGGTGAAAATATATACTGACAGGGTCAGATGAAAGTTTTCCGCCCTTAAGATATAGATAAAAAAAATTGTTTGAGTCTCTCACCTCAATCACATCACTCACATCGCTCATGTCCAGCATAGAACCAGCTTTAGTAAACAGAACGCATTAGAAACTTGTATACAGTAGATGAAAATGTCCCAGAACAATGAAAGATGAAAAAGTAGATGAAAATGTCTACAACGACTACTGTAAATAAAATACAACTGTTCAACCTGTTTTTACAAGTAAACAAGACATTTCTAAATGGCAGTTTTTAAGTGGATCTTAATAATATATGCTATTTTTCAATTTGTTTCTCCTAAATGTGCTGTGGTAAGCATGTTGTAAAGCAAAGACTGTGATTAGATAGTTTTGTTACTTAAATAGATGAACAGATGTTGATGCTGGCTTTGTTTTATTAACACATTTAATATAATAGCAACCAAATGCATGGCTTCCATCATATACAGGGGTGTGACGAGGAGAGAAGGAATTTGAGCTGCAGGTCTACTTCCAAACCAGGAAGGGCGTTAAGTAAAGAAGTGGTGGTACGCTTTCACAGGGATGGGCCAGCTTGATGGTAGGACAGAAACGGAAATCAGCCATCTTGGAGAAAGGGCGTACTTGCAAGACTGCTAAACAAATCTGTTGTGATCAGCTGTGGGGCATGCAACGATTGGATAGAGCGTGGCATCGTGCTGATCACAGGGCGGAGTTTGGCAGTACAAAGGAGACACAGCTACGTGAGTACGGCCCCTTCCGTTGAAAATACTGACGCGCTGGAACGCTTTTTGTTTGTTTGTTATTGTTTGCAGATGAGTAGAAGCTAGGGAGGTGCAGCCACAGAGCTAGCACAAACCCCAGAGCACCACTACCTTTCGTGGAGCACTTTTCCATGCACGGATGGATTAAAAAAGGATTGTTATTATCTGTTGAACCTTTTTGTTGGGGACTGTAAACCTGCCGTTTTACCCCCACACCATTGCTGGTATAGGGGGTGATTGAAAATAAATTGACCTTTTTGTGTTTGAAATTTCAGTTGTTACTTGGACAATTACTTCTTTCCAGGAATGGAAGGAGGGGGACTGCTAAGGTGGGTTGGATCGAGTGGTGCTAAAGGTCGTCCCAGGTAGGGGGCCAGCCAATTCCGGTGCAGCACCACCTTGTGTCCTCTGGAACTCAGCTGTACGTGGTAGGCCATGTCCCTGATCCTCTCCAGGACCTGGCAAGGCCTGAGCTAGTGTCTGTCCAATTTGGAGCAACGGCGTACTGAAGTTCCATTCGTAGTGCTTCAATTGACTGCTTCCATTAGTTTTGTATATGTTTTACATACTGTAAATACTTCCTATAGCATAAGAGTTATATGTGTGTATATATGAAATGTTACATAGGTTTGTAGGTGTAAAAGCTAACTATACAGCATATACATATATTTATTGCACAATTATTTTTTAGCAAAATATGATAAAATCATCAAGTACAGTATATTGTATTTTTCTCTTACAATAACAACAGCTTAAGTTAGGTATTGCCTTGGTCTGATAGGTTACCTGTTTAAAGGGTACATAAGGACCTTTTTATTTTATTGTATTTCATCTTCCCATGTGTTGCTACAACTGTTTCCATAAGGTGTGTGTATTGTTTTATTTTTTTGTTTGTTTTTTTTTTACATTTTGACCACTTTTTTAAATTGCATTCCCTGCATCAAGACGTCTTCACATTTTCCTGCATGGACCTCTCAGAACTACATTTCCCTTCACCCTCCTGCGCACTGGTAAATCCATCGTTACTATGTGAGCAGGAGGATGATGGGAAATGTAGTTTTGAGAAGTCCATGTGGGTACATGTGAGGTTATCTTGAGGCAGGGAATGCAACTTAAAAGTTTAAAAAAGTGGTCAAAAAGAAAAAAAAAAAAAATTTAAGCAATACACACACCTTACGTAAACAGTTGTAGCAACACATGGAAACACGTAGCACAATAAAATTAATAGGTCCTTATGTACCCTTTAAGTCAAATAATGGCGAATACAATGAGGAGATTTGGTTTGGAAAAAGCAGGGTATCTTTTCTATGATGGGGATCTTGACTAATGCTGTTTAGGCATGCAGTAAGAAAATAATTTTGACACCTAACAAGAATTCTGTATTTTTTAAACATTGATCTTTGTACTGTGACCAGCACAGTTCAATAATTACTATTGCATGTAAGGAGCTTTTTATATATAAACAACTTCTGTTGAAATGTTTTGCTGCGGTAGTTTCACAGAATTGCCACCATCACATTGCACCTTTCTACTTCTGCATCTGTGTCTTCTTGACCATGTAAGCCATGCAACTCTTTGGAGATCAGTCAGTCATTTTTGAAACAATTTGTTTATTTGTATTAGTTCATGCAGCCACTTAAACATAAAATGAAAAATCTCAGCCAGACTTGCTTGAAGTAAACCTAGGGGCCTTGCATGGATTTCCTCCTTGCTAGTTCCTTAAGTATGAGGTTCCAGGCAGGCAAGGATGTTTTTTAGCCAGTGTTTCAGTCATTTACTAATAATAATATAGTAATAAGCCACTGCATGTCACTTTCTAATGCTGTCAGTTAGTGAGGCAAATTATTTTCATGCATTATTTTTCGCTAGTAAGTTAATTACATTGGATTTGCACACTTTTAAAAGCTAAAACAGATGTAAGCTAGCACTCCTGAATAATACTCCATTTTGGACTGTGGACAGGGAATTAAATAAGATGCAGTGTCAAAGTGATGCGTGTTTTCACATTATGGAAGTAGGAATACATAGAAACTTGCAAATATAATCCTAAAAACATAAAAGATTACTGTGACAAATAATATGACCCAAGGTTAACATTTATATTTGTAAATGACCACCAGTTATTAGCCTGCATTAGAAACCACTGGCAACCTGTTTAATAATGTGTTTTATTCCAGACACCACACCAGTTATCATGTGGCATCAGAGTACTACAGAATATTCCCATGTTCTAGTTCTCTCTTCAGCAGCTTTCCTGCATATTTATTTAGTCATAATCAATATAGGAAAACAGTGCAAACTTTCTTTCCCTAAAGTGCCTAACAATCCCCAAATCCCAAACAAAGTAATGGAGCTTTCCTAGTTCTTCAGCCCAGTCCTGTAACCTGGTCTGCAAAGAGTTTTTATTAAACACTGTTCCTTCTGCCGTTTTTGATGACTTTCAGGACATTTGAGAGGTCTAGGGTCTTTTTGATTATGTCCATGATCACCTGGTGTTGTTGCGCTCCACTGGTGAACTCTTCTAATGTCAATTCACCTGAGGAAATGAACAGATATTATAAATCACATATCGGAAATCAACATATCACAATTAAGGATTTGTCAACAAGCTTACATGTGTTTAGATGCCATCCCATGCATAGAACATACAGCATTATAAAGTTAAAACATTTTATATTTAATAGTAGTTGATAAGAACAATCAACAATGTTATGATTTGTAATAAGTCAGTGTGTTGTGTGTAAGGTGTCTCTTACTGTAATGGAAATCATTTCTCACAATTTAGGACTTTGATGTCTTAATAGCAGACGTAAGTATAGTTGAGAATTGAAAGGTCACAGAGTCACTTTATAACTTCTATTAGTGTGACCTTTAAATTGACTGTAGTCTGATTTACAATAAAATGTAGATTTTACTATCCAAGATCCTCGACACTGAAGGTTTTCAGTTTGTGTTTCCAAGCCTCTGTTTCACACTGACTTCTGAATTGAGCTGTAGGAAGAATAACCAAGGTGCTTCAGTACTGTATATTCAAGTTGCTTTTGCAGAGTATGAAGATGCTGCTTGTTAAGACAGGTGAGATTTATTTGCACTTATGTGTAAATGAAAAGTACAAAAAAGAATGAAGTGATATTGCAAAAATATAACTAAACGTTAATAATACAAAGAGAGTAATATTCCTGCATAGGATACTGAGTCAGTGTTTATAGCATTATTAATGTTACAACTGCTTCTTACCATCTCCATTTTTGTCTATTGTATCAAACACCAAGGCTGTGATCTCTTCTGGCAACATGTCAGTGTGCCGATTGATAGCTTGTACTGCCTAAAACAAAAATCATAGTATGCTAGAACCCCATTAGGAAATGTGACTGTAACATCACTTAGAAAAAAAGCATATCAAAATGTGAGTAGTTTTGCAGTCATTTATAGTTGTTCCATGCTTTTCTATGCATTTACTATAGTTACCATGTTTTATTTTTTTTTAATATGCTTTACCATACTACTCTGCAATGCTTATCTATGCTCTGCCATGCTTTCATGTTCCTTTATTACACTTTGCTATGCTTTTACTGTGGGATACTGGAAAAAAATTTAAAAAAAAAAACAAACAAACACTGGATTTACTTGCTTTCTTTAAAATTGTATGACCCAGTCATTTTCAAAAAATGGGAAGGTAGTTTATAATACACCATGCAGAAAGACTGCTAACAGAGTGTAGAACAGGTCTGAAAGCACCATTTACTTTATATTTCACTTGTATCTGAGCATCAAATGCTGTGTCAAATAGGTGGGTTCCATTGGCAGAGCAGAAAGACGCTATTCTAGGATGATTCCAGAATATTACTCGCACACAATTTGTCTTATGTGCTGTTCCCCATGTTTCATGGTATGTCAACAATGTTTTGCAGTCTTGAATATTAAAAAATAAATAGAGTCCTGTGTCCCTGAGTGGCTAACCTGGTAAAGGTACAGGTACATGTTGTGCAGGTTGAGACACACCGGCTGGGGAGCACAACTTCGCGTTATCATCATGCTACAGTGGACCAAACTGGCCGGGCAGTCTTCTCTGGGGATTCCACTGGTAGGGTAACATTGGCTCAGTCTCTCCTGTGGGTTCATCACCGTGCTACAGTGACCCCTACAGGCCAGGCATCTGGTGAAGTCAAAGCATTGTCCTTCAGGGGCCGGTAGCCGGCTGAAATCTGCTTTTGGGTGTAAAGAGGCTTGGTGGTGGGTTCAGAGGATTCCTACTGACGTTCAGTTCTCCTGAGCTGTTGTGGGGTTCACTATAGTGAGGGACATAATTGTGCATTCTAAAATGTGGAGAAGACGTTGAGTTTGACATGGTGTTATTGAAAATCAATATTTAGCAACTTACCTTAAATATGCTAAGCAATTCTTCTCTGTCAATCCTTCCGTTTCCATCAGCATCATATAATTTGAAATACCACTTCAGCTTCTGGTCAATTTTTCCTTTTAAAATCAAGCTTAGTGCAGCAACGTATTCCATAAAATCTATGTATCCATCCTAAAACAAAAAGATATAATATTATTTATTTTATTTTTTAATGGAGCAAGATATAAACTCAGATTAGCACAGTGTCTTTCTCATACAGATAGCAGAGAAAAAGTAATTTGTGGCTGTGTTCCCCTTCTCTTCCTATTTTAAATGAATTGCAGGTGTGGCCTATTAAAGTCATCAATTACATTAGACTAATTTGCCTATTGACAATTTTCCACAATTCAGTTACAGTAATTTGATTTCATATTCACAGCAAATCAAAACAACAGAAGTAATGGGGTGTTATAATAAATGTGCACAGTACTGTACTTTGGAGAATGTGGTATATTGTACAATCACACATCATAAGTATTGTTAATTTATGTACACCTAAAATGTTTATTTCTAGTGTTAAAGCAGTATTTTATCACCATTCCCTGATAGAAAAGTTTGAGGAATGCCACTTGGATACCATAATAATTGTAATCTATTATCCCAATTAGATCAGAAGCAATAACACATTACACTATTAAACAAATGGCAACAGAATGAATTTGGAAGAAATATTACAGTGGTATTCATACAGCAGCATGCACCATGGCACAGTATTGCAACAGAATACCAATGCATATTGTTGTATTTACCATTACTGTGTCAATGTACTGTGTTCTGTAAAAGTCTAGGGCAGGGGTTCTCAAACTCTGGAAACTCAAAAGCTGGAAACAAGTAAAAAAAAGGTCTAATTAAGCAAACAATCAGTTCAATTAAGGGTCTAGTTAAGTAATTGAGAGCTCGGTTGGCATGAAAACCAGCAGCCTCAGGGGGTCCCCAGGACTGAGTTTGAGAAGCCCTGGTCTAGGGGACTGTTCTATCAATGGCTCATGCTTTACCATTACAGCTGCCCTTGTGCTTTTGTATTATCCCATACTACAAAAACATTGGAAAACATTGGTAAGAAAAATGGTGCAACAACTTTCTAACCTTATTCATGTCAAACGTTGCAAATACTTGTTCAATATATCCATTTGCTTCTTCATTCATTCCCTGAAGACCGAGGATTGCTTTAAGTTCATACACAGTTATAAGACCAGATGGAGAGTCACGCATAAACTTATTGTACCAATAGTGGATATCCACGGCCATCATATCTTCCATTGTAGAATTATCAGCACCCATTGCTCACTTAGCTTCCTGACAACTTCTTGCTGAAGAATCAGATGTGGACCGCTTCCTCCTGAGAGCTGCTCTGGACCCTAGACTAAAACTGAACAACTGGTACAGATTGTTAAACTTCTTACGGCTATATACAGCATGAGGTTAAATAAAAATAGCTTTTTAATGAGATAACGAGCTGTAGAGATTATCAAAGGAAAGGTCTTGACATCTAACTGAAACAGAACACTTACGCAACTTTTTTTAGAGGTTTATCAAGTTGAAATAAGGTAATATGTTTTGTTTAGAATTCACACCCTAGCCTTGTATTTAATGTATTATGCCTGTATTTGTATTGTTTTATTTACTGTTTGTATGTAATGTACTATGTTCCACTGTATTTAATGTATTATGCATTGATCATTGCTATCTTGTAAAGCGGTTTGTGATGGTTCTCCATTGAATATAGTTACAATATCTATTTTGGGGGGCTCCCAAGTGGCGCATCCTGTAAAGGAACTCCACATAGAGTGCAGGATGTGCCCTATAGCCTGGAGATCACAGGTTCAAATCCAGGCTATGTCACTAACAACTTTGACCAGGGGTTCCTAGGGAGTGGCACACAACTGGCCATGCACCACCTGGGTAGGAAGGGCTTAGGTCAGCAGGGGAATCCATGGTTCGCCACACCTATGGTTCTGCAGTGGAGCTATCAGATCTGTGTTGTCCTCCAGCACTATAGTGTTCCAGCCTCTGTTTCCCAAGTTGTCAGGGGGTTGCAGTGGTGAACTGGGATACAAATAATAATTGGGCATTCCAAATTGGAGAGAAAACATTGGCAACAACCACATTTTTAAAAGAAAAAAAAACTATTTTGCATTGAACATGGTTGCTGCTAATTCATAAACTGTTGTTGAACTTCAGGAATCCAATGCATGGTGTATCAACTATGTCTTAAATGTCTCTGAAATATTGTGGCCACTTTTAATACTTTTAAATATATGTGCAGGTCAAAAATAATAATAAGGTTTTGGGAGGCTGGGCTGTGGGAATGAAATTAGGGGGACATTAAAATGCATTAAAGTCAATAGAAGTCATAAGGTATATATATATATATATATATATATATATATATATATATATATATATATATATATATATATATATATATATATATATAAAGGTAATGTAGGTACACAAAAATGTGAATAATTGGTCAAAAAAAAAAAAAAATCTATTACATCTGGACATTTCAGACTGTCCTTCAGCTAACTCTGTTTTGTTTTTCAAATGTAAAATTTGTTACACTTCACACAACCAATGCAGTATATTATTCCTTTACTGGTGCAAGTATGCAATGTTAAAAAACCCACCACTAAATTGGCCCTTTAACTGGCCCTGGCCTTGACCACAAAGCAGTCCTGATAGTCATGGACCAGCTCCTCCTATTCCTCCTGTTGTTCTGCACTGGCACAGGTCCTGGAGCAGAACTCTCCTGGGCCTGCGTTAGTTCCCCAACCTAGTGGATTGCTGAGTGGCAGGCAGGGTAGCTGGCAGGCGAGTGTGCTGATGAGCAGGTGGCAGGTCGGGGTGGGGAACTGATCTGAGGGCTGGCACGGTAGCTGGCTTTCTGGTGTGAGGGTGGACAAGCAGTGATGCTGGGAGGCAGGCTGGCTTGTGGGTAGGCAGGGTAGCTGGCAGGCAATGGGCAGTGGCAGGTTGGGATGGGGGGTGGGTTGGGGAGCGTTGGGTAGTGGGGCTGGCTAATAAACCCAGATTCCCTAATGTCTGGTTTTTAAGTGAAAGGGATAAGAAACACCAACCTTTCTATTATATTTTCTTTAACATACATTAGTTGCTTGAACAATTTCCACTATCTTATTACAAATGTACTGTTTAGTACTGATCTGTACATTGTACTTTGTCCCCAGCATTTCAATAATTTGGAATTTGTGACCCCTACTGTGCACCCTCGGTGAGCGAGCACACTTTGATGTGACTTGACCAAGTTTAATTTGTCCTTTTAAGAAAATGTACTTACCTGTACATGTTATTAAGAAAATATACATTTTCAATAGTTTGTTACAAAATACAGTACTAAATATGAATTTCTATACAGTATTTCTATGTTCATATATATAACATCTTTTGTTAAATAGTATATGACATATTTGGTATAAGAGTATCATAACGTTGTACGGGGATAAAAGAAAAAAACTAAAAAAATGTTCTAAGTAACTAGAATTTGTAGATTTCCTGTAAACTCAACTGGAGTGACTGCCAAATGGTTAATCTAAGGAGACTGTACTAAAGGACTATGCTCTGCAAAAACGAGCACAGCATTATAGATGAATGCTGTTTGCATTATTGTGCATTTAAATATGTTATAAATTTTGATGTTTTCGTGATTTCATATTGAGGTTCATGTTAATGTAGGCAAATCCAGTCTGTTAACGGTAAAGGCATATTTTATGTAAGGACTGGGGATCACCAACCTGCTTAATTGTGTTAAACTGTATTACAGTATACTGCAGTTTTGACAGATGAAAGCTGATTGAGAAATATGTCCAGGTTTGGTCTGTGGAAAAGGTGGCAACCCTATGTGGTCCCCTTGATGCGTCGGCCATGTGTGCTCCCGTAGACACAGAAACTCCAGCTGCAGTTTCACCAGTCATCCCTCTCTTGGTCTCCCTTCTCTCTTTCACAGTCACCAAATTTTATTCCTTCTGGCTGCCCATCCTCTCCCTCTCTCTCTTATGCTTCCCTCAGTGGAGGCATCCAGGGAGTCCTGCAGTCTTTAATAAAGGGCCTGTGCAGCAGCTTGGCCATAATAATGGTGGTTATTGGGTGGTTCACCCTCTCTGTGTTGATCTCTCCTTAGTGTTCAGTTTGCCTGTCATCTCCTTCTCCACTTTACAGAGCCTGCAACCCTTATATAGTCCCACCCCCTCTTGCTTACAAGAATCAGGTTGGCGGAGACCTCTCAGTAGCCATCGCCTCCCGTCCACTCAGTTTTGTCGTGCTTAATTCTGTGCTCATTTATCATTGTTAGATGGCTAAACACGTACCAGGAGCTGTTGTTAAAGGCCAGCACAAACCTGGACAACACTGTATTAGTGTTCATGTATGTATTGTATGTGACCACTTACACATTAGCACTTACTTTGGACTTGTGACCGTGTTGTGTTTCGTGTGTGTTTATACTGTGTTTATTATTTCAGGACTGAACCTCTGGGTTATACTGTGTAGTACACATTGCTGTGTACTACCATTCATTATTATTTACAGTTGTCAAGTGACTTTGGATTATAAAATAAAGACCATTGGATATGAATTATCGTTGTCTGTCTTTCACTGATCACCGTATCACTCCTGCACCTGCACACTGCAAGCCACTTTGCCACACCATACCAAGTTCTTCTTTAAGTCAAATTATTAAATGATTGATTATATATATATATATGCAATATATATATATATATATATATATATATATATATATATATATATATATATATTTTTAAATGCATTGCAATTCCTGTGCACAATTTACATATAGAAATACTTAATCCATATCTTCATTTTTCAGTGTAATGAAGACATTAACTAAAACATTGACTGCTTCAATTAGTTTTGTATATGCTTGACATACTGTAAATATTTCCTATAGCATAATATAGTTATATGTATGTATATATGAACCGCTATAGGCTTGTAGGTGTAAAAGCTAACAATACAACATATATTTATTGCAGGATTCTTTTTATCAAAATATGATCAAATAAAATCATCGCATACAGTATATTGTATTTTTCTCTTACAATAAAAACAACTAAAAAAAGGTATTACCTTTGTCTGATAGATTGCCTGTTTAAGTCAGATAATGGCAAATAAGATTAGTAAATTTAGTTGGAAAAATCTTCTGTGATGGGAATCTTGACTAAAGAAAATAGTTTTGACACCTAACAAGAATTCTGTATGTTTTAAACATTGATCGTTGGACTGTGACGAGCACAGTTCAACAATGACTATTGCATGAGAACGGGGGGGGGGGGGGGGGGGGGGATTATAATATATATATATATATATATATATATATATATATATATATATATATATATATATATATATATAACATATCTAAAAACAACATCTGTTGAAATGGATTGTAATTGTATTGTCTGTGGTGGTGGATCTGTGTTTCCCTTTTGAAGGGCAAGTGGGAGGAACACAACAAGACATAATAATGTTTTGCTGCAGTAGTTTCACAGAATTGCCACCATCACATTGCACCTTTCTACTTCTGCATCTGTGTCTTCTTGACCATGTAAGCCATGCAACTCTTTGGAGATTCGGTCACTCGTTTTTTAAATTATTTGTTTATTTGTATTAGTTCATGCAGCCACTCAAACATAAAATGAAAAATCTCAGCCAGACTTGCTTGAAATAAAACCAGGGCCTTGCTTGGAGTTCCTTAAAAATAAGTTTTCCATAGTTCTCTTTGGCCCTGTCCACACTACATAACCGATCTCGAGAACCGTACTCAAAACTGTTTTAATTAATTCAGCTCAAAGCATCCACACTGAAGTACTGTTTCATGTTTAGTTCGGCTTAATGTGTTCAAACCCTATTAAAATAGTCCGGTTGCAGTTGCTAGCATCAATGCACTGTGGGACTAAATACAATAGTATCCCACCATGCACTGCATTTTATTTTAAAATAATGTAATATGCACCATATTAATAGAGGTCCATATTGCTAAAAAGAAATAAAACAAGTATTTTGGAAAAAGTAAATGTGAACACACACACACACACAAACACACACACAAGTAGGTCTTGATGTTTTCTGGTTTTATTTTTAATCAGGTGACAACCCTTTAAACAAAACACGGTGATTCTGTTTAATAAATAAATCATTTAAAATAATTTGTTTTTTGCCTTCATATCTTGCCTGAGCCTAATTCTGGTCCTCTTAATTTTATTTCAGACAGAACTAACAAATTGTTCATCCCCGATCCTCCTTTTAACTCACATTTCATTTTTGCAGTCGTCTAATTTATCGTTGTGCTTTTGTTATTTTTTCCCACTAGTTTAATGGAGAGATGTATTTACATGTTTTTTTTTTTTTTAAGCGTAAAAATTAATACCTAGTGCTGAACGTACACTAATAACAAGTCCTTCAGGCTCCTGTTCTAAGTATTTCAACAAACATAACACAAAGCATTTCGGGATACTGGAGGACAAACTGGACTACCTGATGCGATCTAATTAGAAGTGGACTCGACACTTTCCCCTGAGGTGGCCTCGAGTCTGGTTCTCGAGCACGGTATTAAACGCTGCATAGCGTGGACGCAAACCGTATTTAAGACTTTTAAGCTGGCTTAAAGGCATAGTGTGAACAGGGCCTTTGTATTTCACAGGGATAATACTTACAGATATTTCTTATGAGGTTCCAGGCAGGGAGGACGTTTTTTAGCCAGTGTTTCGGCCATTGACTAATGATAATGTAGTAATAAACAAATGTGTCTTTTTCAAATTATGGAAGTAAGAAAACCTAGAAACGTGTTGCAACAGCTTTGCTGGGCTTTATTTCAAATATAACACTCCTAAATATTATTGAGTTTTTTAAGCTGCTGTAGTGAACAATATAACCCAAGATTAGCTTTTATATTTGTAAATGAAAGTAGCTTCTGAAATATTGTAGAAGTCACTAGTCATTAGCCTGCATTAGAAACCACTGGCAACCTGGTTTTTATTGCAGACATGACACCATTTATCATGTGGCATAAGAGCAGTACAGAATATTCCCATGTTCTAGTTCTCTCTTCAACAGCTTTCCTGCATATTTATTTAGTCATAATCGATATAAGAAAACAATGCAAACTTAGAGAGGTTTCTTCCCCTACAGTGTCTAAGAGGTTTTTTTTTTTTTTTTTTTTTTCCCCCCCAAGTACAGAATCCCAAACAAAGTAATGGAGCTTTCCTAGTTCTTCAGCCCAGTCCTGTAACCTGGTCTGCAGAGTGTTCATTAAACACTGTTCCTTCTGCCGCTTTTGATGACTTTCAGGACATTTGAGAGGTCTAGGGTCTTTTTGATTATGTCCATGATCATCTGGTGTTGTTGCGCTCCACTGATGAACTCTTCTAATGTCAATTCACCTGAGGAAATGAACAGATATTATAAATCACATATGGAAAATCAACATATCTTAAGGATTTGTCAGCAATCTTACATGTGTTTAGGTGTCATCCCATGCATAGAACATATGGCATTATAAAGCTAAAAAACAACACATTTTATGTTTAGCAGTAGTTCATAAGTCAATGTGTTGTGTTAAGGCATCTGTTACTGTAACAAAAATTATTTCTCACAATTTAGGACTTTGCATGTTGTCTTAATAGAAGACGTAAGTGTAGTTGAGAGTTGAAAGGTCACAGAGTAACATTATAACTTCTATTAGTGTGACCTTTAAAGTGACTGTAGTCTGATTTATAGTAAACAATAAAATGTAGATTTTAATATCCAAGATCCTCGACATTGAAGAAAAAGGTTTTAAGTTTGTTTCTGTTTTGAACCCTCTGTTTCAGTCTGACATCTGAATTGGGCCGTAGGAAGAATACTGAGGCAGAAAACGAGAGACGCTTGTTTCTTTCCAAGGCTTTATTCAGCACACCTTTTTCTCACACACAGAAACTCAGGAACACGGAACCATGGCAACCAGAACAAAAACACAGAAAATGGCAGCGCAGCGCCTTTTATAACTTTAACTCCACCCCTTTATGCTAATAGGTCACTGGAGCTTACACATCCCATTGGTCCTCAGCCGCATACTTTGTCTCACGCCCTTTGCTGGAGCCCTTGATAGGGCTGGCTCTTACAGCAGCGTTGGCTCCTCTCTCTGGCAGTCAGCCGGGCAGCACCTCCCTCTCTGACACACAAGATGGCACCGGCTCCCTTGCTTGCCTTTGGGAATAGCCGCCCCTCCTCCGCTTTCGTTTTAGGGCAGGCAATTTCTCCTTTTCTTCCTGGACACAAGGAACCAACCCTGGTCCTCGAGGTCCCTGAAGACCCTGAAAGCAGGCAGTATCACCTTGTGCCCGAACTTCCCCCTGGCAAGACACCAGCCTTGGTCCTCAATGGCAATGAGTTATTTCAGTCCGCCGCCAGTCAGGTCCACCGGTCCATCGCTATTGTCTCCTAACTGCTCCTGCTTGATACTCGTGGGTTTCCTCCGAATCCCGCTCTGACGCCAGTCCCGCTCTGCCATGTAGCGTTTCAACAGGAGGCAGAAAACAGAAGACATGCTTTGTTCCTGGTTCTAAAAACTATTTGTTTTCTCCTCTCTATGCTCTCTCGGCACCCAAGTCTGAGGTACTACTCTGTCCACTTCACAGCATACAACTTTACACAGGAACCAGGGCAACCCAAAAAACAACACCACACAAAATGGTAGCGCAGCATTTGTTTTTTAAAACTTTAGCCCTGCCCCTTTATTCAAATAGGGTACCACAGCTTACACATCACATTGGTCCTCAGCTGCACACTTCGGGCCAATGGGAACACACGGAACACATGCAAACACTGGAAACGCAGGAAATACAGAGCGGGAAGGGAACACAATTACAGTACAGGAATTACAGTACAACATAAATGCACAGATTGTTATAATACCAAGGTGCTTCAGTACTGTATCTTCCAGTTGCTTTTGCAGAAAATGAAGATATCGCTTGTTAAGACACGTTAAATTTATTTGCGCTTATGTGTAAATGAAAAGAACAAAAAAAAGTGATATTGCAACAATATAACTAAACATGTTAATAGTACAAAGAGAGTAATATTCCTGCATAGGATACTGAGTCAGTGTTTATAGCATTCAAAATGTTACAACTGCTTCTTACCATTTCCTTTTTTGTCTATCGTATCAAATACCAAGGCTGTGATCTCTTCTGGCGACATGTCAGTGTGAAGATTGATAGCTTGTACTGCCTAAAACAGAAATTATAGTTACAGTAGAACTCTGCTTTTGGGTGTAAAGAGCTTGGTGGTGAGTTCGGAGGATGCCTGCTGACGTTCAGTTCTCCTGAGCTGTTGTGGGGTTTACTTTAGTGCGGGACATAATTAGGCATTCTACAGTGGTGAAGACATTATTGAGATTTGCTCAAAATTGAGTCTGACATGGCGTTATTGAAAATCAATATTTAGCAACATACCTTAAATATGCTAAGCAATTCTTCTCTGTCAATCTTTCCATTTCCATCAGCATCATATAATTTGAAATACCACTTCAACTTCTGGTCAATTTTTCCTTTTAAAATCAAGCTTAGTGCTGCAACGTATTCCATAAAGTCTATGTATCCATCCTAAAACAAAAAGATATAATATAAATTTTTATAAAACTATTCATTTTTAAAAAATGGAGCAAGATATTGTGTCGAACCAGGTTTTCCGCAGGCAGGGGGTTCTCACAGGCGGAGGTGAGCCGTCTCCCTTGCAGAAGCAGATATCGCTCCCATGTCTTCATGTTTAGATTGCATAACCTACCAGCCCTGAACCCTACCCCCGTTCACGCTATTAAGTCAAATTAGAAGGGTGTCTTTGTCATAAAGGTAGCAGAGAAAAAATTGGTTTTTGAATCTAAACTCGACCTATTTTGCACATAAATGCACAAGCCAGTATTTACATAATTATAGAGCAGCATTTGTGTAGCTGGATTGTTTTTCTAAAAGAACGGAAATGTCCACTCTAACATTTATAGTCTCTGGGTCTCTCTGTTTCACCATTTTTGAATACACTGCAGTGAGTTACAAGTTAAATTTTATTTTATTGTATTTTATTTTTCTTTCAGTGGGTGATGTAGGCTGCTGTACTCTTTTTTTACCTTTTTTAAATTGCCTCCTGTTCACTACTTGTAACTATAAACACGTCATGGCGAAATTGAGACTTGGATTACTTAACCCCTATTTGAGGTGACAACAGAGTTCATTTGCAACAGTGTTCTTTGCTTCTATGATGCAATTCAGATGTCCTCATGTGCTACTCTTTTACCAGCAATGCACACAGTCCACAGCCAAGCTAGTGCTGCATGTCATCAACACATTACATGGAATATTATCAAGAATGATATAACACGTGCTTTACCATTTGCTTTCAAGGCATACAAAGTCACGTTATCCTGTGATAACACACCACTGTACAGTTTGGATAAAACACGTTAGTAAGGGTCCATAGCAACGGCAGCTTGTTTGTGTTTTTTGTTGCTGTTTTGTTTTTAATATGCCTTTAATCTCAAATGTGCCTAGTTTTACTGACAAGCTCCACTCAGAGTTGAGCATTGTAAAAGTGAAGTGGGAGGTAAGGTGATTTTCAAAATGTTGATTTCTAGTGTTTAAGCTTTTTTATCACCATTTCCTCATAGAAAAGTTTGAGGAATGCCACCGGGATACCATAATAATTATAATCTAGTATCCCAATTAGATCAGAAGCAAGAACACATTACACTATTAAACAAATGGCAACAGAATGAATTTGGAAGAAATATTACAGTGGTATTCATTTTGCAGCATGCACCATGGCACAGTATTGCAACAGAATACCAATGCATATTGTATTTACCATTAATGTGTCAATGTACTGTGTTCTGTAAAAGTCCAGGGGACTATTCTAGTAATGGCTCATGCTTTACCATTACAGCTGCCCTTTTGTATTATCCCATACTACAGAGACATTGGAAATCATTGGTAAGAAAAATGGTGCTACAACTTTCTTACCTTATTCATGTCAAATGTTCCAAATACTTGTTCAATATATCCATTTGCTTCTTCATTCATTCCCTGAAGACCAAGGATTGCTTTAAGTTCATACAATGTTATAAGACCAGATGGAGACTCACGCATAAACTTATTATACCAATAGTGGATATCCACGGCCATCATATCTTCAGTTGTAGAATTATCAGCACCCATTGCTCACTTAGCTTCCTGACAACTTCTCACTGAAGAATCAGATGTGGACCGCTTCCTCCTGAGAGCTGCTCTGAACCTTAGACTAAAACTGAACAACTGGTACAGATTGTTAAACCTCTTATGGCTAGATACAGCATGAGGCTAAATAGAAATAGCTTTTTTTTAATTGGATAACGAACTGTAGAGATTATAAAAGGAAATCTCAGTAAACACCTAATGGAAACAGAACACTTACACACATTTTTCTTAGAGGTTTATCTAGTTGAAATAAGGTAATACAGTTACAATATCTATTTTGCATTGGACATGGTTGCTGTTAAAACATAAAACTGTCATAAACAAAGGAATCCAATGCATGACGAATCAAATATGTCTTAAATGTCTCTGAAATATTGTGGCCACTTTTAATACTTTAAAATATATTATATGGGTAAGTTACATTCCAGTATACGGCAAGGCCAAAAAATAATAAGGTTTTGGGGGGCTGTGCTGTGGGAACGAAATTCGGGGACAATAAAAATGTTTTTCCCACCAGATCATAGGGGATCAATCAGCACACAGGTTCAAAACCTCACATCTCATTTGTTGGCTTCTGTCAGGGGTGGTGTCCCGCTCTGATATCAGCCTGTCAAACACTCACAACAGAACAGGTTACAAGCTGAATGCAACACATGAAACAACACAATAACAATGCAACAATCAACTATTTACAAGTCTCCCAGTAATCCCAGTCCTTCTGATAGTCCAAAAACCAGTCCTCTCATGGTCAAAGGTATTCATAGCGTCATTGGTTTGTTAATCTCTTGGTGGGATTTCTATTTCTGGCACATGTCTGATTTTTTAAAGTCCAGTGTTCCATACAGTTTTAAAACAGTTTTTTTAATATATATATATATATATATATATATATATATATATATATATATATATATATATATATATATATATATATATATATATAAGCCAAATTGGAAAGCAATGTGATTTTCCTGATAAGAGTACAATGAAGATAGAGTAATACTATAGAGTATATTACACACAAAAAATTGTATATTTGTGTGAAATTGTATCTGACCAATCATTTTACATATACATTTACTGCCAAGTTGGGATGAAAGGATCAGCCACATTACAAAAAAAGCAATGTAACAAAAAAGGATCAGCTCAACTTAAAATAGTCTAGAGTGTGTCCCCATTTCTAGTCAGTGAAATGGTAAGTGACAATTTTCCAAGCAAGAAAAGTTCATATTGTCAAATCGAGTATAATACCGGTCTGAAGATTACAGTTGGACTGAGGCAACTTGAAATTATGTAATGAAAAACAGAAAAAAGACAATTGGAAACCAAATAACCGAAAGACACATGGATAGGAGATTTTGTGAAGCTGTTCAATTCTACCTTTAAGCTATTCTAATAATAATTAACTTGCAGTTAGTTGGTTTAACAGTGTACAAAGACAAACACAGTTAAAATGTATGTGTATTGGATGGCTGATGGCTGTAAACCTGCAATCTCTTTTTAGTAAATCCATCAGAGCCTAATGAGATTACAGTTAAGAGTTACAAGACCAAGCTCTGTCTCACTGTGAAAGATAGCCAGCAAGTGCTTAAGCAGCTGTAGTATACTCAAGGAAATGTTTTAAATTGCAATCCTGGCTTAGAGGGGTAGTAACTATGTTTAAAATCCACTTTCCTACCCTTAACATCCACTTTCCTACCCTTAACATCCACTTTCCTACCCTTAATATCATGTTCACTTCAGTGTCTCACCTCCTTTCGTTTTTAGTTCTTAACATTTCCGATTGTAAATTTTAAACTACAGGACCATTTACATGGATATCGGTGTATAAAATGATACTGAAAAAAAAGCACAAAACCCAGCGTATTGTTTATCTGGTATGGTTTTGTACTATATGTAAAGAAAGACACTGCTCTATAGTCTTTTTAATGTTTTAAATATTACCTAAATCCTGCAAAAACCTTTACTTCTGGTTTTTCCTTAAATATTTTTAATCCCAACATTCTTACATTTTCTTTCAGTTTTTTATACTTGAATGGAGAAGCGATGTGACCAACCTGGCCCCCTTCCATGAGGAAATGGACACCCGCTTCCTCCTACATGTGTCAGATGCTGTACAGAAAGGGTGCTGGAAAGCATATGTGCGAGCCATAGATACCGACGTTGTGGTGTTGCCGATTGCCACGTTCAACGTCTGATGAGCTGTGGGTGGCACTTGGTACTGGATCAAATTTTTGGTATATACCAGTCCATGAACTGGCTGCTGCAATGGATCCCAGGATTTGTGCCACTCTCCCTGTCTTCCATGCATTCACAGGGTGTGACACTGCCTCTGCGTTTGGGGGGAGAGGCAAGAAGACTGCCTGCGACACATGGAAAGGTTTCCCAGAGGCTACCGAGGCATTCGAAGACCTCCTGCTCATACAAAGTGCCATCAGTGACTCAATGATGTCAGTACTGGAGAGGTTTGTGGTGTTGCTCTGTGACTGCACAAGTGACACCATGAAGGTCAATGCAGCCAGGAAGCAACTGTTCACCCTTGAGAACATACCACCAACACAGGCAGCATATCAAACGGGCCAGCTACTAGAAACAAGCCCTAACACCTCACCCTGAGCTTCCAAGCCTGTCAGATTGGGACTGGAGGAAGGAAACCGCAGGGTGGCAACCACTGTGGACCACCCTTCCAGAAGCATCACAGTCGTGTTATGAACTCATTCACTGTGGGTGTAGGAAGGGATGCACTGGGCAATGCAAATGTGTCAAGGCCGCCCTCAAGTGCACTGCTCTCTGTTCCTGTTCTGGAGAATGTTAGCACTAAGCTAGCTCTCAGATTATTGCTGACATCTAATGTACATGTAGACACCAAATTTATAATAAAATGGTTTATTTGTGGCATTCATTACAACTTCCCAATCGGACAGCACATTTGAGCCCTGAGTGAGGTCATTGACCTCTCAAGGTCAACAGAGGTCAAACTTCCAAAGATTTCACATATGAAAATAATGTTCCAGGACACAGAAATGCACATAAATCTATGTAATCTATCATGGTGTCAAAATACCAAATTATCATTGTCAGAGGTCATAGCTCCACATCTGAAAACAAACCTTAGGGTATGTACAAATACTGTGGAAAATGTCATGCTTTTATCATACAGTGCACAATACCTTTTATATATGAGCTTATCAGCTGTACTATAAAGCTGGACCAGATAAAGACAAGTAAACATAGCTGCTTAACATGAAAGGCTGCTGACTGACTAGTTACCAATGACCATACCACTTTCATTTATATGGTGGTCTTTATGTAAGCGCATCCCGGTGCTTTGCATAATTTAACAAACTAGAAGACCTCTAAACTGCTCAGTAGCAAATCAGTCAAATACAAAAGATACGAATGGTTTTCATTTAAGTGTACATTTTAGTTGTTGTGGTATTGGAAGGATATTGAGAATACCCAGTCATGTTTATTTTATATAGTGTACTTGAGCTTGGAAGGGAAGGAAGCATATAGTGACAGCAGGACACAGTGACAGCTATAGCTAAATTAAACAAGTACACAAGTACGCCACAGCTGTACATTCAAAATGAAAATATCAGTATGACAAAATAGCAAATGATGATGTTTGTCAACAGTAAGTACAGAATAGAATGGAATATGCAATGGAAATGTCTGATCACGTTATTGCTGATGTTTGCTATAACAAGATCAATAACAGACCTTCGTTAAAATAAAACGACAGTGACCCACTGAATTTGTGTGACCAAGGTATAATGAAAATTATTTTTATTATTCATTGGTAAACATCAGCATGGTTTAAATGGAGTAAATAATGCCCAAACCATGCCATTTATATGGAATGGTTTATATGGACTACACTAAAATCCATCCTTCTAGTCAGTTGTTAAAGAAACCATAAAACAGATATTAACATTTCTAGTATTTGAATATCAAACTTTATCTGAATCAAAAATAACTCATGAGCTGAATAGTGTCCACTAACACTAATTAAGGCTAGGGATACATAAACAAAACAATAAACAATGGGACAAATTGAATGAATGATAAACAAGGCTTTGAAATACATTTCTTGCCTTTTAAGAATTTGTAATTCCTTAATGTAGCTGTGCTAAAGATCTCTTGGCTCTTTACCAGTACTTGTTTACTTTGACTACTAATGCAGATACAGTGTGCAGAATTATTATTGTGTGAATACAAAACGGTTCTGCTACCTAATCACTTACTTTGCTGTAGGTCAGAAAAGGGTCAGATACTAGGGTTGTTAATAAAAGGTAAGAAATTTGATTTAAAGTCTTAGGTTATCAGTCTGTCAAGAAACAGCCATGTGAAATAAGCTTAACCTGTGCCAAGCTAAGATTTAAAATGATGAACCTCAAAGAACATTTCCTTGAATAGCCCTGCTTGTAATACCTCCAGCATGTGATATAGCTAGAGCCCAATATAGGTTTTGCATAACATATAGAATGTGTAACATGTTTTGATAAAAAACAAAAGACTTTTAGATAAGATTTTTGAGTATTGTATAATGTGCACATTTGCAATTGTAAATGCACTTTCTCTACTTTGAAGTGCAAAGGAAACATTTTCTGAGCGGAAGAAAACAATAGTAATGGAATAAAACAATACAGATATTTACAGTAATTTCAGGAAAATATGTTAGAATGAAGTAGTTTTATTTCTCTTTGCACTTTATTAAAAAAAAAATGGTGCAAATGTAAAAGACACGGGTTTGATTCTCAAGGGTAGATGTACTAAAGTGTTGCGGCTGTCGCAATAGTCGAAACCAGTTGTAAACGAGTTGAAAGTCCAGGGTAAAATAACAAGCTGTGAACATGTGGGCTGCAGTGCGTAGGTGAAAAGGTGATGCAGGTGATGGTTTGGAATTGTGCACAATTTAGCACTACACCCGTGACTAACGTAAATAAAAACTGACAGTATACATTTGGCTTATGGGCTACTCATGATAATATTTATTAGTGGTATAATGCAAAATGTGTTGCTGGTCCCTTGAAATTTGTATTAACGAGAATTGACTGTCCTCCTGTAAGTATCATAAC
Organism: Polyodon spathula; assembly: GCF_017654505.1. Taxonomy (NCBI): domain Eukaryota; kingdom Metazoa; phylum Chordata; class Actinopteri; order Acipenseriformes; family Polyodontidae; genus Polyodon; species Polyodon spathula. Next base: position 39,424,741 of record NC_054548.1, read on the forward strand.
TTGTGATTGCAGCACCACGATCTGTTTTGTGTTACTTGTATAGACTACTAAGTACTAAAACCAGCTAAAATTATTTAGTTTCAATTTAAAATAATCTTTTATTCGCATTGTACACCAATGTGTGTGTGTGTGTGTGTATATATATATATATATATATATATATATATATATATATATATATATATATATATATATATATATATATATATATAGCTGGTTACAAGCCCTGGACTTTAACCACTGGACCACACTGCCTCCTAAGAGAAAAATATTAACATGCAAGTTTCTCAGATTGTTTCAAACTGTACATTTCAGTATCCAGCCCCACCCTGATTTGGAACTGCACTGTCCGCTGCACACTGAGCGATTTTATTGTATTTTTTTTAAACCCAACACCACCTTATGTCAGACAAACATGTCTGGTTTAGCGAGGCGCTACTGTAGGATTATGAAAAGCTTTTTAATAGAAACATTGGGGGTGAAGGTGGGGGCTCCACTATAGAGTCTGATGGGATTAAAGTGCCTTTCGTTATTTATTAAAAAAAATGTTGCACGATTCTCGCAATGCTAGAAATTTCGTCAAGAGGATGGAACAAATATTTAAATTTGTATATTGCGGCTGTCTTCATTAACATATTTTTTCTCAGTACATACAAAATGTTTACTTTGCAAACGAAAATACAATTTGCGGTATGTTTTCTCTGCGACTGGCCCATCTTGGTACATCTACCCCTCAGTGCTTTTCACACTAGCCTTGTCAGTTACCACTTAAGCTACAGTGATAACAAATATTAAAAGGCATTTACTCCACCTAGTGGCAAGCCTAAGACTTTCACAAGCAAGAATGGCTGTACATGTTTCTGAGAACTATATAAAAACTATGTAATTAGACTGGTTTATTAATATTGGGAGTGGCTCCTGCTTACATTTTCAGAAGAAAATACTGTCAGTTAAATGTGGGGTAAAATTTCTGATATTTTTCTTTATAACAGCCAAAATGTAATATTTATATATTTTTGCAAAACAAATATATAAATAAATAACTTAATATAGTGAGCAGAAAGTTATTATGGAACATATACAGAAATAATGGGTGCTTTTTTTCCCCCATTCTTTGGGATTGATCCACTGAGAGTTTCCTCCACCTTACTGTAGATAAAAGCTGTTCATGTTTATAAAGTAAGAACACAAGAAGTAAATAATAGTGTTGGAGTAGTGACTATGACATTCAATTTCAAGTCTAGAAATGGAAACAGAACAGAATTCAGACAGAAAGTCCAGTCTTTCTCCACCTGTTAACAAAATTCATTGACTACAATATGTACATTATCAAATGTATTAACATGATGTTGATGATACAGTTTGAAGAGATGGTAAAAGTACGTTATCTGTGATCTGATCACTGAATCCATTTTCAATGATTTACAAAATCACTTGTGGGTTAATAATGTCAGATCATCATAGTTAGCAAGCACTGTGACAGAAGCTACATTATACTATTAACACACAAGAGTCAATAGCATTCACTTTTTATTATTAATGCTCATATTAATTTTACCATTTTCATAAGACAAGCCACATTTATTTATTTTTTGGTCAGTGCTCAGCCAAAACAGGTGTATATAAAACACTTTTATTAACAAAACAGAAACAAACAAACAAACAAAAAAAAGATTTAAAAGATTGACGACATTTCGTGTTTGTCATTGAATTTACAAAGTTTGCTTTTGTGTTTCTGTATAAAGAAAGCAGTTTATTTCGTTTTAAAGTTACACAAAAGCTGTTTAAAGTATATGAACATAATATGCATTTCATTTTTTTTTCTCACAAACCACCACCACAACATATACCAAAGCATTTTTGTCTATATTCTTAAAGCACATAGAAAGAATAATTATAGTTATTAGGGTAACAAAGCTTTAAAATACAGCCTTTTATGCGAGTAAAGCCAGACAGGTTGAAAAACACCGCTAAACATTTTCTCTTTAAAAACACATTTAAAGAACAGCCTCTTTGGTAACAAAAAGTTTTAAACCAAATAAAAAAACACAAAAAAATTAAAAAGGAATCATTAATTTTAACAGTATGGTTTAATATTTTAATACTGGGTTCCTATCAGGTTTAATAACAGTTTCCCTGACATAGATGAAAAGGATGGCCCTGGAAACAATTCATTGTGTATACATTTACGACAGAAAGCGGTGCTTTCCATCATAACTTTGGTTATATTGGTTTGCAGACACACACACATTTATATATCTCAAAACAAGTCAATTTAACTGCAAAGGCATTTAACAAACTGTCAGCAGATAGCAAAATGGTGGTATGAATTTCAATAAAATGGCTGTTAGTGTGAGTAACAAAATAAGCTGTTAGGAAAGAGTCAGGAAGCCTGAAACATTCTCGCAAATAGTCAACTGATCCAAAGTGACTTTGTTATTTAACTATCTGCCACCAGTTAGTCTATCTGTCTATCACATTTACAAACAAAAATAAAACAAAAAATATATCATGTTAAGATTTTATGTTTTTTTATGAAACAGGATCTTGAATTCAGAGTGGACGAGGAATGACAAGTCTTAATTATCTTCTGTGCCATTACCAGACACCTGAAAAATAAGAAATATATCATGAGTAATGTATGTTCAGCTAATTTTACTTCATTCCACTTCTTACCACCACCTTGAAACAAACACATCACTGTGGAATCAGCTTACAATATTTCCATTTCTTTTGATTTTTCAATTCTCTTTTCAGACAATCAGCTAATAATTTAATTGTTTTATGTTTTTCAGTGAAGAATGCTATTCATGTTTTGTTTTTTTTGTTTTTTTAATTTAAGTCAAGCAGCTGTTGTATGTAGAGAGTTAATTGGAGAATGGTAAAAACTTAGTATAAAACACAAGCACACTGTGGGAAGTACAGGAGTTACTAAAGGCGGTATTGGGTATTGCATTTCCTGTCTACAAGTATTGTTCAGGGAATGCATTTGTGGAGCTGTACCTGATTCACACTTTATAATTCAAATAAATGTAGTCTGGAATCCAACATTTTATATGCTTGGCCCTAGCACCATAACATGATAGGTTTGACAGCATGCATGACAGAGCCCACAACCTGAGTTGCAATTCAGACTGGCTTCACATATTTGTGTGTATACTAAATTTATTTTTATCGTTACATTTCATCATCACACATTAGGGGTAAGAGATAGGGTTAAATGACTTCGTTAATGTTGAAAACTTGCTTAGTTTGTGAATCACAATGATGTTTAAGCCAGGCTGTACTGCAAGTTCTCTTACATACTCTTTAAGCATATTGTAATTGGGCCACTGGTTAAGCATGCAGATCTCAAAGCGACTAAAATGTTGGATTAATAATGTGACTGATAACACCGTGTAACATTTTTTTTTTATTTTGTTCCTGGGTAGTAAGTGTTATTTCCTAATTGCTTATGCCTCAAAAGTATAGAAAATGGCTATTATTCCCCACAAACTTTGCTTTTGTGACCAGGACAGGTACATTTCAAAATATCACTATTTCCAATGAGAAAACGGGTGCTTTTGTGTCTTTTCGTTCACATAAAGTCAGAAAAAAACAACATATGAATCCAAATTAACATGTATTTATACTAAAGTAATACAAAAATGACTACAAAAGATTTAGAAGCGAGTAGTTTTTCGAGATTTACGATTATACTGTAAATTTACAGTAAATATTCATATTGCACTGAGAAATAGCAACTTTTACCAGAGGATTATGAAGACATTTACCAATAATCAATGGGTGATTGACAAATCATAAGAAACAGTAAGCAGATTCCACTTTGTGTTTTCATACACCACACTCACAACGAAGGACCTACCGCAGCATAGTTAACTGGTTCTCCCTCTTTTGACTGTGAACAAAATACATGATATTATTAAGTTTGCATTAAAAGGACAGTGTATAGTCTTTAAAATCTCAATTTATGACGTTTCTGACAAAGATTTTAAGTTTAACAGCTTCTTCTCGCGCACAGCCTTTGAGTGGGTTTGAACTAAATACACTACGGACTTCCATATTTTGTTAGATTGTATGTTATAAATCTACTAAAGCGCTGTTCTAAAAATGTTAAAAGCAATGTTTCTGGTAAGTCAAATCAATTGTTCACATACTTCAATATTTAGGATACGAGTATTCTGAATAAGTACTTGTCACAAAGACGGCCGAGTGGGTGACATCAGAACCAGGAAGGAATGAACACAAAGACAGGACAAATTAAATGAAATGATGAAGACACTTGCTTGCGCCGGTTTATTGTAAATAAAAGGTTTAAACAAACAGAAAACAGAACATGGCACTTTACGCCAAAAGACACACAAAATGGACAATACTAGACAAGCACGGTGAGCAGATAGACAGACTAACAAGTATCGTGCTTGTCCTACCAGCACGCAATAGCAATTGATAATAAGCTCTATTACTCCTCTCTCTCCCCTTCCCTACTCACCGAACACCCAACCGCGAGTGGGTGAAAACATGTTGCTTTTATGCAGCTCTACCAAGACTCAACTGCTAATCAATCACTCAACTGGAGTCTCAGTACAACTGCACGTGAATTAATAAAGTGCAATTCCCCGTTCTCACATATTATTACTTTTTACTTGCACGTGAAGCGCTGTGCAATCCTCGTGTCTAAATACAAATATACATTTTAAACACTCGTGTTACACAGACCCGTTTATATCCCGTGCACCAGTGACTATACACCAACATATAACACACCACACGCAACATATAACAGATAATATACACAGGGGCGGGCACTTTGTCACAGTACTCCTTGAGTATTTCACATGTAACGCCAACGAAACAGAATACTTACTGCGCTGAACATGCGTATTGGGCAAATATAGTGGATTCCATGGAAAATGTCCCCGGTACCATGGTAAACTTGTAGTACCTAGAGTCACGTCACCGTATACCAAGGTTACCATTGGTGCAGCTTAAAGTGTAAAATCAATACTTTCTTTTTCCAGCTGAGTGCACCATGGAGCTTTTAAGAATTGAATGGGCTGTATATCATTCCTGAACAAGAAGATTTCTGTTTTAGATCTCTCTCTGTAGGGGTACCGTGCGAGTACTGTAGTATTTTACTAAGTATACTAGTATCCTAACTAACTTGCTTGATTTTTTTGAGGATGCAACATCGATAATGGATAATTGCAAAGCATATGACATGGTTTATTTAGATTTCCAGAAAGCTTTTGACAAAGTCCCGCACAAAAGATTAATTCTCAAACTGAACGCAGTTGGGATTCAAGGAAACACATGTACATGGATTAGGGAGTGGTTAACATGTAGAAAACAGAAAGTACTGATTAGAGGAAAAACCTCAGAATGGAGTGTGGTAACCAGTGGTGTACCACAGGGATCAGTATTAGGTCCTCTGCTATTCCTAATCTACATTAATGATTTAGATTCTGGTATAGTAAGCAAACTTGTTAAATTTGCAGACGACACAAAAGTAGGAGGAGTGGCAAACACTGTTGCAGCAGCAAAGGTCATTCAAAATGATCTAGACAAGATTCAGAACTGGGCAGACACATGGCAAATGACATTTAATAGAGAAAAGTGTAAGGTACTGCACGCAGGAAATAAAAATGTACATTATAAATATCATATGGGAGATACTGAAATTGGAGAAGGAATCTATGAAAAAGACCTAGGAGTTTTTGTTGACTCAGAAATGTCTTCATCTAGACAATGTGGGGAAGCTATAAAAAAGGCTAACAAGATGCTCGGATACATTGTGAAAAGTGTTGAATTTAAATCAAGGGAAGTAATGTTAAAACTGTACAATGCACTAGTAAGACCTCATCTTGAATATTGTGTGCAGTTCTGGTCACCTCGCTATAAAAAAGATATTGCTGCTCTAGAAAGAGTGCAAAGAAGAGCGACCAGAATTATTCCGGGCTTAAAAGGCATGTCATATGCAGACAGGCTAAAAGAATTGAATCTGTTCAGTCTTGAACAAAGAAGACTACGTGGCGACCTAATTCAAGCATTCAAAATTCTAAAAGGTATTGACAGTGTCGACCCAAGGGACTTTTTCAGCCTGAAAAAAGAAACAAGGACCAGGGGTCACAAATGGAGTTTAGAAAAAGGGGCATTCAGAACAGAAAATAGGAGACACTTTTTTACACAGAGAATTGTGAGGGTCTGGAATCAACTCCCCAGTAATGTTGTTGAAGCTGACACCCTGGGATCCTTCAAGAAGCTGCTTGATGAGATTTTGGGATCAATAAGCTACTAACAATCAAACGAGCAAGATGGGCCGAATGGCCTCCTCTCGTTTGTAAACTTTCTTATGTTCTTATGTTCTTATTTCGTATTATATAAGTCGAAGACAAATGCATGCTGCCAGTTTTTAATAAAGTTAAAAACAATTTGAAATTACAGAACAATGAAAAAATATTACACATCTGCAGCAACACCTTTCTTTTTATTGTATGGTGGTGCAGTATCCACCACTTTCAACACCTCCACTTTTGTTTGCTACATGGAAATAGCATTGATGCCTGAGCGCTATGGAGACTCAAAAATGCATCACAGGGTCAGTAGCCCCAAACCAGCACTAAAATACAGAACAGAGGCGATAATCTGGATGCAAGTGAATGCATTTCCCAATATCCTTTGCACTCAGCTGTTCAAACTAGGGTGATCCGTTTTAGTCACATTTCTCTTCCCTGGTGGGGCTGTAATTCGCACTAAAAGGAAACTCGTTCTAAGTTAATTCGTATTGTAAGAAGTAATTTCTAACAAGTGACTGCTAAATTTGGTCGGGACCATGTCAAAAATTCATAGTATCAGGAAATTCATCTAATCCAAGTTCATTTTAATGAGAATTAACTGTATTTACATTTTTGGGAAAAGCACTTTTAGAATGTAGTTTAAAACCGATATTAGTATTTATTATTTGATTGTTATTGTTGTGCAGTGCTCGTAAAATGATCTCAAATCAGACCTCTGGTGCACACCCTAGTTGCTTAACATCAAAGCATAGGTCCTTAAGTTATCTCGAGCTGTTCAATTTCATAAAGGACGTTGCATTTCCATGAAGCACAATGGCTCAGTCTTTTCATTTTCATTTAATGTACGGGTCCTCCCCCAGAGCGGGAGCAAGTGGCAACGGCCCCCAAGAAAAACGAATTTCAGGGTTTTACAGGGCTCCAAAGCCTGCATATCCTGGGCATAAACATGTGCCTTAATAGGGACCCAAAATTCAAAATAAGTGTATAACTTTGTTAATTTTTTTATGATTTTAGGCGTTGAGATTTAAAGAGCAAGTGAGCTGGGAGACATTGTGCATACGACAACAATAGCCCTGGTGCTTCACAAAACTGGCCTTTATGGGAGAGTGGCAAAAAAAAGCCATTGTTGAAAAAAAAACTCACATCAAATCTTGGCTAGAATTTCCTAGAAGGCAGGTGGGAAGACTCTGAGACCAAGTGGAAGAAGATTCTATGGTCTGATGAGACCAAAATAGAGCTTTTTGGCCTCAACGTTAAGCGGTTTGTTTGGCGCAAGCCTCACAACGCACATCATCCTGAGAACACCACCCCTACCGTGAAGCATGGTGGTGGAAGCATCATGCTATGGGGATTCTTCTATGCGTCAGGGCCTGGAAAGCTTGTGAAGATACAGAGCAAAATGGATGCAGCAAAGTACAGAGTAATACTGGAGGAAAACCTGCTGAAGTCTGCAAGAGACCTGGGACTTGGGAGAAGATTCATCTTCCAGCAAGACAATGACCCCAAACATACAGCCAAAGCCACACTGGAGTGGCTTAAAAACAAAAAGGTCAATGTCCTGGAGTGGCCCAGTCAAAACCTGGACCTCAATCCAACTGAGAATATGTGGAAAGAGTTGAAAATGGCTGTTCATCAAAGGTCCCCATCCAACTTGATGGAGCTTGAGCAATTTTGCAGAAGAATGGGCAAAAATTGCAGTGTCCAGACATGCAAAGCTGGTAGAGACTTATCCAAATAAACTCATGACTGTAATTGCTGCCAAAGGTGCCACTACCAAATATTGACTCAAGGGGGTGAACACTTATGCAATCAATTATTTTCTGTTTTGTATTTGTAATTAATTTAGAACAATTTGTAGATTTTATTTTTCACTTTGACATTATGGACTTTTTTTGTGTTGATCAGTGGCAAAAACTCCTAATTAAATCCATTTTGATTCCATGTTGTAACACAATAAAATGTGGAAAAGTCAAAGGGGGGTGAATACTTTTGAGAGCCACTGTAGCTGGTGAGTGTGTAGGAGTAAAACGTTTCAAAGTGAAAGCAAACGCAGTGTTAACCCATTCATTAATACTTACATTTTTATACTATGTAGCTATGTTTACACCATGCCTTTTATACCCTAAAAGGGCCTGGTGACACCAGCGCTTCGCGTAGTAGGCAGTGCCACACCAGCGCATCTATACCCAAGCCTCAGTTACATTAACAGGGTAAAAAAAAAAAAAAGTACTTTATGTTAAGCATTACATTAAGCGTGAAAATACCCTCCCTCCCCCATTGTGATCTTCCTTAATATACAAAGAAAATATGGCTGCACTGTGAAGACACAGGCAGAAGAGGAAGAAGAGATTTGCACTGTACATATGTTTGAACATACATTTCCATTTGACTTGAACTTGTTAAAAATTGAATTTAGTCTTTTAAAAATAACAAACTTAAGTACTGTGCCTATTTAAACAGATAGGCAATCACAGTATGTGCTTATGCGTATTTGTACGTGGTTGTTTGTGTGTGTGCTCTATGGTTACTGACTCAGGTATGATTGAACAGTTTGCTTGTACCAACATTGCTTGCAAGCTCGAAACTGATTGGTCCTTTCACGGTGTACATGGAAACATAAGCCTAGAAACAAAATGCCATCAGTCAGAGAAGGAATGTTTTACTCGATTTACATACGCAATGAACTGTGGAAACTGCCGCTATTTTACTGGAACTAAATAAACATTCTGAATACTATTCACTGGAACATACAAGCACTATATTTTATTATTATTATTTTTATTAAAATGTATCTATTTTGCCTGGACAGAAATTCAAAGAATTGGTAACAGTTTAATGGTAAAGGGCTCAGAGATTAATAATTGTATTATTATTAGCAGTAGTCATAGTCCTCATAGTCTAACTTTCAAATATACTAACTGATTCAAATGAGAAGTTCAGAAAAACATGAACATAGCATACATATACTGAATGCATAGGCAGATCATTGTGTACAGATACAAAGATTGCTGAAACCACAGTATGAAATTTGAACTTGGAAAACTGTTTATGCTATTTAA